>NC_056067.1:1933125-2255312 GCF_016772045.2 Ovis aries
GGGTCTTGTAATTTCTCTCCCTTTCCAGTGTCTCTGTGTTTCTGAGACTGGCATCCTCAAGAACACGCACTCAGGTTTTGACCTTCGTGTTGGTCAGCTAGTAGAATGAATCTGGAGGTGAGGAGCCTGGTTCTGCCATGAACAGAAGGGTCACAGTCCAGGGACCGAGGAGGCCCCGATTTTGCCACCAGCAGGGCTCCTTGGCTCTGGGAGAGCCTGGCGTGTGGCAGGCTCTTTTGCCAGCAGTATTCAGCGAGCTTGGTGGCGGTCAGAGCAGCTTTAAAAGCTCCTGTCTGCTTAGCTTTCTTCTGGGGCACAGACCCTTGCTCTGCTTCTTAGGTCCTGCCTGCCCACCCCTCCTCTCTGCCAAAGGTCATTGCCTCCAGCTAAATGCTGAATGTCACACAAGGTTTCTCTAAACGAAAGGGACTCTGGCTCCCCTCAAAATAGGTGTGCCTCCTGCTCGTTTACCCCCCGCCAGCAGACTTGTGTCCATGGTGCTTGTTTGGCCTGTGTCTCTGCTCTCAGGGACCCCGTGGTTGGGATGGAAGTGCCTTTCTTGGGCCTTGGGCAGCCAGGTCCTGGCTTAGGAGTTCGCCCAAGCTAGTGGGGCTGCTGCTGGGAGCTGTTTCTGATGCTAGTAGTGGCTGAGTCTGGCGGCCTGGGGTCTGTCTGGAGGTGCCTGTGCAGGTGCCCTTCCTGCAGGGGGTGGCAGGAGAGGGCTCCTGGCTGCCGGAGCGTGAGGCGTGGGTGAGAGGGAGCCCTGGGGAGAGGGGAGAGGGCCCCAGGGCAGCCTCTAAAATGAAGCCCCTTGGGCCTGAGGACCCCCCTCTGCTTGTCATGATGGAAACCCAACCCACCTGGGCAGCGCTGGCAGTCCGGGGGCTGGGGTGGGACACTGCTGCTGGTAGGGGAGCGCTCCACTCGGAGTCTCCCCTTCACCTGGAAATTCCCCAGGAAGGGAGCTGACATAGCCTGGCGTGGGTGGCACTGCCCCCTCCCGGCCCTCAGGAGGCTGCGGTGCCTGGCTCTTGGGCACCTGGCCTGGAGGTGAGGCCGGGTAGAGCCTGTCTGGGATGTGTGTGAGACTTGTTCCTCTGGCTCCCACCGTCCTGCTCACCAGGGCTGTGAGCGCCACAGGCCCGGGGACGTGAGTTCCGCCCCCAGTGTGCACACCCACCTCTGTGCCCCTCCAGAGTCCCACTGGGTGACGTTGGGCCTGTGCTCCCTGCAGACAGGCTCCTCCCCCCACCCGAAGGGAGGGCTGCAGCCATAGGTGAGGTGGGTGCTGGTTTCCAGCTCCAGAGGAGAGACTGTCGCCTGGTCTCTGAAGGACGGGGACAGGTTGGCCAAGTGGAAGGAGCAGCGTGGGGGTCCTGGCTGCTACCCACAGCCTAAGCTGCAGCCCTGACCCCGCGGTGTCTTTGGGGTTCAGCGGGCTGTGTGTGTGACACTGGTGGCCTGGAGCTGGCCCCAGAGAAGCGAGGGCTCCCTCTTCTCCTCCTCAGCCGCTCCTCTGTGATGAACGGCAGCTGTTGGGGACGGGCAGAAGTGTGCCACCACTTCCCACCCCCGCCCCGGCAGCAGGAGGCACTGCCCGCCACCCTGGGCTGCGTCTCTGGTCTGCCTGAGAGCCGAGCGTTGGCCCTGTCAGCAGCCCCCCTCAGGCCAGGCTCACTTCCACGCTTCCTCCCAGGCAAGAGACCCTGGCTTTGCACGTGGTATCAGGAAGCTGGGGCTTGTGGGGCTTGAGGAGAAAGAACAGCTTGGTTCTGTGTTCTCATTGACCAGGATCAGTCAAGCCCCCCTGCTCCGGGGACCTCGGGGTGCCCAGCCCAGAGGCATCGGAGTCCATCTGCATAGTAATCTCAGCATGGTTCAGGGTCCTCTCCTTTGGGCGGCGAGGTCCCCTGGCAGCTGACGGCGGGCTCCCAGCATGAGAGAGCAGAAGTCCTGTAGGATCTGGGTGGTGGCCAGACTTCAGCTGCAGCTGTGTTCCCGCCCCTGCTGGGCACTCAGGGATTCCTGGGGGCTGCTGATTCCTAGCACCGTGAGGATTGGGACAGGGAGTTTTACTCAACCCACTCAGACTTGTTGCCGGGTTTGGGCTCCTCCTCCCTTCAGCAGTGGGGAGATGCCGCTTCCTGGGCTCTGTGCTGCATGTGGGCACCGCCTGCTTCCCCAAGCTCCCAGGGTCCCCAGCCCGCTCCTCATTCATGCCCTCTGACTTCAGCAAGGTGTCTGGTTCTCTGGCCGCGTTGTCCGTTTGCCAATCAAGAATAAACCGGGTGTCCTGCCTGGCTTCTAAGACCCTGAGGCTCATTGAACACACACATGTGAAATCTCCGTGTGTATCACTGGCCGTGTCCACGATCAATTAAAATCTTTCAGGAGTGCTTTCTCCTGCTTCAGGCTCTGCTGTTTTCATATGCAGAAGCCACCCTCTGGATATTTCTCCTGTGGATTTGAGAACGTCTAGGTAGCCTTTTGCTGACTTCACCTCTTTTCACCTGCCTTTCAGTTACTAGAGTTCACCTGGTTCAGTCGTTTGCTCTCTGGGTTTGTCTAAGCTCTGTATCCCCCACCTCCCGCTGTGGCCCACATCTCTCCTCTAAACCCCAGATCTGGACTTGTGCAAATTCTGGGAGGTTTCCTTGGCCGTGTCCCTGGGGAGATTCCTGCTCAGCACCTCCCACCCAGCGCTGAGCTCATCTTTCAGTCCCAAGCTGGCCCCCTCCTCCTGGGCTCCCTCTCTTCATGACGAGCGCCCGCCTGTGCCCCACCCCTCTATTTGCCCAGCTGCTCCAGTTCTTGTCAGCCTCCCACCCCCAGTGCTGGCGCTGGCCTTGAGTTCCCCTCTCCTGCCAGGCTGCATCAGCCTCCCGAGCGGGCTGCCCACCGAGGGCTCTTCCAGTCACTTTTAGTGGTTGCAGAAAACCAGATGTGGTCAGAACGCGACTCGAGGGCCCCTCAGTGAACCAGCGAAAGCCCAGGCCCCGCAGCAGAATGCAGGTCCCAAGCCTGTCCTCAGGAAGTTGGTCTCTCCTCTCCCCGTGGCCCCACGACTGTGCAGCAGCATCCTTCCCCCCAGGTGCATAGAGGCTGTCCCCTCGCCTGGACCACCCCTCCCTGCGCCGTCCCCACCCTGCCCAGGCGCTTCCCACACCTCTCACATCTGGATCTGTGTGTGTCCTAAGACTTCCAGGAATCCCCATGCTGTTCATTTCCGTCTTGTTCACCCTCCCCTGCTGGGCTGTGAGTTTCCTGAGTCCTGAGACCATGGCTTATTCACTTGAGTTGCCAGTGCCCAGAATGTCACAGGAACATCCTAGAGGGTGTTGGCCTTGCCCCCAGCTCTGCTTGCGCTGTTGTGCTTACGGCTTCCCCCGGGGCCATGCGTGGCAGCTTCCTTCCATTCATTCTTTTCTGGTGGGAGCGTAAGGTGTCCTTTTTCTTCCCCCCCAGTTCAGTTCAGTTCAGTCACTCAGTCATGTCCGACTCTTTGCGACCCCATGAATCGCAGCACACCAGGCCTCCCTGTCCATCACCAACTCCCGGAGTTCACTCAAACTCAGGTCCATCGAGTCGGTGATGCCATCCAGCCATCTCATCCTCGGTCATCCCCTTCTCCTCCTGCCCCCAATCCCTCCCACCATCAGAGTCTTTTCCAATGAGTCAGCTCTTCACATGAGGTGGCCAAAGATTTTCCCTTATTTAATTGAGTTAAAATGTGTTTAACACGCACGTAACAGTGTCGTAGCATTTAGGACATTAACAACATTGTGCAACCACCGTCTCTGTCTAGTTGCAAACATTTCATCACCCCGGAAGGACCTCGTTGTATGATTCCACTTAAATGAAGGATCTAAAGGCATCAACAGTCGACTCCATAGAACCGGAGAGCAGAAGGGTGGCTGGCAGAGGAGAGCGAAGCAGGCAATTGCTTTTCAAGAGGTAGAGAGTTTCAGTTACGTGAGATGGAGAAGTCTCGCGGTCTGCTCTGCAACATGATGCCCGCAGCAGTAGTGTACTGTACTCTTACATTTTTATCAGGAGGGTACATCTCATGTTACCACAAAAAAAAGGAGGAAAATCCCTTAGTCATGAAGCACGCAGTCTCCAGTGCCCCCTGACCTAACTTTTTGCCTCTAAACTTTCCTCTTCTGGACATTTCGCATGAAGGGAATCGTACAGCCGGTGGCCTTTTGCGTCTAGCTTCTTTCACTCACACCATGTTGTCGAGGTGCGTCCATGTTGCGGCCCACATCAGCCCTTCACCTTTCTTGGCTCAGCGATACTCCATTGCATGGGTCCACACGGTTCATTTCTCCATCAGCCAGCGGACATTTCCCACCCGCTGTTGTGAATAATCCTGTGTGCACGTATATTGGCTAGAGTGCCTGTTTCTCCCCCTCATTCTTGCCTAGTCCAACTCTCTTCATCACCATTTTTTTTCCCTGGCCTGTGTGTATGTTTAGAGGAAAGTCTGTCCAGGGAGCCAGTCTGTCTCCTGCTGCCCAGCTCCGGGTGTCTCCCTCTCCCGTCCATTTTCATCCTCTGTCTCCTGGGCTGTGAATTTGGTGATTAATCCCATTTTGTCCTCAGATAGTTGGCGTGTGGTTTACATGTCTGGCGTCTGCAGTGAGGACCTTCACGTCAAGGTCCGCCTCAGGCTTTCACCCACTCAGGCGGCCCACGCACGCCGTCCCACCCGGCTCTCAGAGCCCGGCCAGCTGGTGACTGACCCCCATCCTCTCCCACTGTCCCCTCTCTGCAGATGACGTGCTGACTAAAGACGCGGGTGAGTGTGTGATCTGCCTGGAGGAGCTGCTTCAGGGGGACACGATAGCCAGGCTGCCCTGCCTGTGCATTTATCACAAAAGGTACGAGGGAGCTGGCAGGCCCGGCTCAGCCGCACCCAGACCCCAGAGGGCTCCTTCCCTGTGGTGGGGGGAGAGAGCCAGCAGTCACGAGGACCCTGGGCGGCGTTGAAGCAGAGGCCAGCCCGCGGGGGCGTCTGGACGTGCGGGGCGCAGAGCCGGGGAGGCCTGTGGATCCCCGGCCCCCAGGGAGGTTGGGTCTCCGTGTGTCTCCACGAGCCCCCACTGCTCCGCAGTGTGCAGACCCTGGTCTGTGCCGCGGGGCCTGCACGGAGGGAGTTGCTGGCTGCCTCGGCCCCAGGCCCCGCCCCTCGGCCCCGGAGGCTCCTCCCAGGCCCCGCCCACACTCACTACCTGTGGGGCGGGCCCCTCCGTAATAGGGCCGAGATTCGTCTCGGGCTCCAGCTCCGGCCTGTGTCTTGTTTCCAACTGGAGAGAAGACGCCTCACTCAGGCCGCCGCTGCTCTCGGGCCCTCGGCCCGAGCCGCTTCCTGACGCAGGCGTTCCTGAAGCCTGGCTGGGGCCGCGGCCGCGGGGCCACGCGCGGATGCGGCTGGTGCGGGGAGGGCGCGAGTGAGGGCCGGGGAGGGTTTGGGCCCGGGCCCAGCGCCAGGCCCCCGCGTCCAGAACTGGGGGCAGGACCCTCTAGCTCTCGGGGAGACATACGCAAATAGCCAGCCTGGTTCCTGTTTCGAAAAGACAGGCTTGGCCAGCCCTTTCTGTGACTCCAGGACTTCACTGCCGGCCTTCGCCTGGCGCTCCTGAGTTCCACCCCTCGGGCCACCTTCTCCCGGGAGGGCTGGCTGCTGGCTGCCCGCCACAGCCGGGCAGAGCGCCTCACGAGACGGCCCGCTCAGGGCGCTGCCCAGCCTTCCTTGCCCTTCAAGCCTTGGAGACGGTCGCCTGGCCGCCCCTCGCAGCCCCCCGCACTCGCCGTCTCTCTGGTAGCTGTGCCGTGCTCCCGTGCTCCACGCCCCCGAGGCCTCATCCTTTTCGAGGCCGCGCTCCCCGCTTCCTGTGGGCCTAGGCCCACGCCACCCCGCCTCACGGCACGGGGCCTCCGGCTGAGCCAGCACCCATCTGAGTGCTCTGCTCCTTCCTGCCAGTAGACAGTGGGTGTCGGGTCCTCGCGGGTGAGACGTAGGAATCCTGCTCCGAGACCGCTGCTCAGCCGGTGACGCATCCCCCTTGCCGTCTCCCCGCTCAGTTGCATAGACTCGTGGTTTGAAGTGAACAGATCTTGTCCAGAACACCCTGCGGACTGACCCTGCTGGGCTCGCTTGCTGACTCCTCTCAATGGTGAGCCAGTGATTGGGGCCCTGGAGTGGGGAGGGCGTTGCTGAGCTGCCCTCACACACCGCCCCCCCTCCCCACTGAAAGGGGTCGAGGGAAGAGGGTCTAAGCAGCAGTGCTTCTGTGAGGTGGGAGTGGTTCCTGGGAAGCCTAAGAGTCCACTGTTGCATGGTCGTCCAGAAGAGTGGAGGTGGAGTTGGGAAAAGATCAGTGTGGTCCAGACGTTGAGGGCAAATCTCCCTGAAGGAGGTTCAGCAGGAGCTTCACAAAGTGCTGAGTGGGGGAAGCCTGGGACCAGTGCTGTGCCTTGTGCTCCCTGGGCTGTGGAGCAGGTCCTCACCCGGGTGGGGGTGGGGGGTCCTGCTTCTTTGGGGATGGGGACATCTCGCTTGCACTCCCACGTGGACATCACGGTCATTGAACAGGACCGCGCATTGTCCCTGCAGCACTTGTCAGCAGTCACCTCACCAGGTTTTTCCCTCCTCTGGCCCCCTCCCTCACCCCCTTCAGATGAGTCAGACTTGGGGCCCCGCCACCACAGCCCAGGTCCCTGACTGTACTGCAGACTAGCCCAGATAGGGGAGTACCCATCAGGTGGTGGGCATTTCCCACCCTGTAACCATTGTGTAGCCCGTGTGTCCCTCGGGCACCTTACTTTACTGCTGAATGTCCTCTCCTGTCTCCATCCTACTTGTCCCTTCCGCCAAACAGACGACACCCCCAGAGGAACCAAAACCGACCTCATCTCACACCCAGGGGTTCAGGGCCCTCTTTCTGTTCTTTCTCTTTCTTGCTCTCTCTTCGTCTCCCTCTTTCTCTTGTTTTTTTGTTTTCTTTTGTTCTTTGTTAGGTTTGTTTCATTTATCCCAAGTAAACCCCCAGAACAGCTGACGATGTCAAACTATTCAGGGACACTTGCTCTTTTTACCTTCTCCTCAAAAACTGAGGACGTGGGGTGAAGAAAACGCGAGGGGAAGAAAGAGGCAGAGGGCATGGAGCCTGGCACCGGCTGCAAGTCCCAATTCCCAGCATGACGTCCGGTTCAGGGGGCGCCCCAGCCTGGCCTCCGCAGGACACACACGGCCGGCCTCGGGCCCACCAAGCGCGACTGACATCTTCCGGTCCCCACAGGGACAGCCAGGGCCCCGTTCCTGAGAGGAGGCTTCAGACACTGGGGCAGAGCTGAGCTGGGGACAGCAGTGGGAACAGGGCGCCCTCCTGCACTGACTTCCAGAGAATGGTCCCCCTTTCTCCCCGAGGACACCAGATTGGATGAGAGCCAGTTTGAGAGAAGAAAGAATCACCCGCTATCCTTCCCCTCATCCTCATCCCAGGAGGGAAAGGGCATTTTCTTTTTCACTTTTGAAAGGCATTGTGGGTCTGTCTCTAAAGTGTTTACAAAAAAAAAAAAATTATAAAAAAAGCAAAAAGTCTAGTGTCGACTGGTGTTTTCCCTCGTGATGTTTACAGATCGCTGTCTGCTGCCCGGCCAGAACCCACTCAGTGACAAACGAACAGAGCCGGGTTCTTGCCACTCAAGTCCCAAGGGCGCAGAGCGAGCTCACAGCCCTCCTGTGCCCGGCCTCCAGCAGCCTCTCCATCAACCACTCTGCCTTGGTTTTTTTGTTAGTTCGATCCCCCCCCCCCATTTTTCTGGCTTGATTTTGCACTTTTCTCCCCTGGGGACCCCAATATCTTGACTTCATTGCCAAAAACGAGTCCATCAGGACCTTCTCCCCCTTCTTCCCATTTCTCCTTCCTACTTCCCTTCTGGTTCTGGTCAGTTCAGAGGATTTAACAATCACAAGTGTCCTGCAAAAATGCCTGAACGTTTTTCCTAGACCCCTGTGTATTTTCTTTTTTCCAGAAAACTTAGACAAACAAAAGACTAAAAGGATATGTACAGCTGCCCCTGTTTTCAGGCATTCTGTTTGAGAACATTTTAGCTGTTGATGTTCACATGTGACATCAGTTCCGGCAAGATAGGTTTCTGTATTTATATATTAAAATCCAAAACAAAAAAAAACCTTATAAAATGTTTAAAAAAATGTTCAAAGCTGGGGGAAAAGGCTTTCTTCATTAGTCAAGGTGTTTTGATATGGTATTAAAATAATGTCTAATAAAAGATGCACTGTGTGACTTCATTTTAATCAAGTGTTATTACACAACCAAGAAGTGAGCATTGAAGGTCTCTGTCCCTGGTCTCTTGCCCACCCGCCTTAGCCTTCCTTCAGGCTAGTGTTGGGGCTACTAGTGTGTCAGCAGGGATTCATGGGTGAGGGAACAGGGCAGGGCAGGCTGGAGTCCCACAGGTTTACAAACCCGCTCAAGCCTTATGGAATCTATCTGCCGTCACCCGTGGCGTGGTTGTGACAGAACTTTTCTGGAAAAATCTGCTGGGCAAGTATCTTGCAGCCGGTGGAGGCTGTAGGGACTCGCGTTCTTCCAGGCATTACCTCCCCCCCTACCACCATACTTGGCTCCCCATTCTGCACCCTGCCCTTCCTGTTGCTCCGGCCGAGTCTCCATGCTGACTCACGGGCATGCTTCATTGAGGCCCAGAAAGAGGCCTTGCTTTGGAGCTGAGCCAGCTCAGAGCCCTTGAATTAGAACCAGCCACTCTGGGCTCATCAGAGTTGGCACACCTTGGGCAGGGTGGGAAGTGTAGGGCAGGGGGTACCAGTGCCCACCTGGCCTCTGTCTCTGCGCCAGACCCGCTCCCGGAGAGGCACTGCAGGGCCTGCGAGGGCAGCTCAGGAGGGGGACACATGCTCTGCCGGCCTCCAGCCCCCTGCGTGTGGGCTCTGACCCCACCAAGGCCCTGCAGTCGTGTTCTGTCAGATGCTTGCTGAAGCACCTGCTCTGTGCATTGCAGGCTGGTGGGCAGCTGTGAGCCAAGGCCCCAGCATGTCCAGCGTTCCAGAGAAAAACTCGAGAGGAGTTTGGGTCCAAGCTGGTGGAGTGGTGACCCCGGAAACCTGCAGTTGCCACGGGGGCAGGAACCTGGGCTCTAAACTGTCTGTATGGGGCTTCTCTGCCTGGCAGAACCATGTTTGGGGAAAGGACTCCCATCTAAACCTCAGATGCCCCACAGGTGAAGTGGGAACAAAGTCACAGCTCAGAGGGCACCGTGAGGGTCAGAGGATCTGCCCAGAGGCCTTGGCACATGCATAGCAGGCTCTCTCATGGCTTTGTCACCACAGAAAGCACTGTTCTATTCACAGCACCTCCTGCTTCTGCCTGGCAACTGTGTCTCCCTGTTCTATATTTAATTCCTCCAGCAAAGCTGGCCCTGAACGTCTCCTTGCCTGACCCCTAGGCCTGCAGGCAGGGGGGAACCATGTGCCCACCTCGGTGGCTTAGACCTGGCAGCCTTGGCGGCACCCTGGGTGAGCTGGGTGAGAGGAGGGCTGGAGCCCACGCCCCGGGTGCTATTCCAGGCTCCTGTGCTGGCGTTTATCCCACCCCCAGGGACTTCACTCCCACCCGGCTCACTACAGCCCTCTGCTGGTGGCCGTGTCCTCTGAATTCAGCCCCAGATTGCCAGCTTCTGGGCGGGGGTGGGATGGGGTTGTCCTGACTTCCCAGATGGAACTGGTGTCTGTCATCCTCCAGCCAAACGGTTCTCCCGAGCTCTGCCTTTCTGAGGGCAGGGGGGATTGGCAGGAACTAGGAGGTGGGTTCCACCCACTCCCTCTGCCAAGGGCTCAGCACGCTCGGCTGTTCAAGTTATGTCTGACTCTTTGTGACCCCATGAGCTGTACCCCGCCAGGCTCCTCTGTCCATGAGATTTTCCAGGCAGGAATACTGGAGTGGGTTGCTATTGGAGGATTGCCAAGTGGATTGCACACTTGGAGAGGGTGGCTTCCTGGGCAAAGGGCACCTCACTAAAACTAGTCATCTAGTAGTCCCAGGCAGCACTCGTGGGACTACCGCCTACCAATGCGGGAGACATAATGAGACTCAGGTTCAATCCCTGAGTCAGGAAAATCCCCTGGAGGAGGGCATGGCAACCCACTCCAGTATTCTTGCCTGCAGAATACCATAGAGAAGCCTGGCAGGTTATAGTCCATGGGGTCCCGAAGAGTCAGACACGACTGAAGCAAGTTAGCACGCACAGCAGCCATTTAATCACATCAAGGTTTTTAGGTCCTTATTCCTAGGAAACATGCTGAATTGTATAGGTGAATGACGTGAAAAAATTTGTAACTCAATTCCAAATGATTTTCCAGCGATACACATGAAGCAAGCCAGGTAAGAATATTCATTGTTGAATCTTCAGTGAACAGTGTGCTTGTTCTTTCAACTCTCCTGCATGTTTGGAGCTTCTCCTTATAAAGAACTCTGGGGAAATGGCCATTCCCTGAGCACCTACTAGTTGCCAGGCACTGGGGGGTGGGGTGGCACACCAGGGAGGAGCCTTGGCCCTGCAGAATGCTGCCCCTGGAGGACTGCTGGCGGGAGGCAGCCTGCGTGGAGGGGAGGCACCAGTGAGTCCATGTGGCTGGTGGTTAGAGTGTTGCTGTTTCCTTTATTGGGGAGTGGGGGGACATGAAACTTGCCCCACACTACCCCTGGTACATCCAAGGGACAGAAATGTCAGAAGAGCGAACTCGGGGCTCAGCCTGGTGTTAGCAGAGGAGTCGTTCGAACCAAGCTTGTCTCAGTTAGAGGGGCTGCCTCTGCTGGGGGCCTGAACAGTTGATGGGTGATGGGTTGGAGGCAGGGTCTTAGGAGGATAGGAGTGAAGTGAGTTGGGGGGTGACGCTGGCTCCCCTGCACCCCTTGCTCATCCTCTTTCCTGAGGGCCAAGGCTACCAGGGAGGGAGGTGGGCCTGCACCAGAGGCTCCTGGGACCTGCAGGTGGGTGGGAGCTTGGAGATCTGTTTCCTGGGCTCCAGGTGTCTGCTGTACCCTGGGAAATGGGGGGCCCAGAGCTGAGAGCTGTAAGTCCCTGCGAGGGGAGCAGACACCCCAGGCGGTACTGGTGTCTGAGCTTTGTGGTGTCAGGCGCCCTCGCGTGGGCTTAGGGGGAACAACTACCAGGCACCCTGGACGAGGAGCTCTGGCTAGAAATTGTGACCAAGCCTGGGGCAGGCCTCAGGGGGGACAGAGCCTGACGTTGAGAGTCAAGAAAGCTGGTAGAGAAACATACCACACCGTGGACAGATGTGGGACCAGGAAAATCACTCCAGTGCTTGGTAGCAGCCATTTGAAGGACATGATCAGAATGTTCTAGAGCCCAGACTGGGGGCTCAGTGGGGGAAGTCTATAGTGAGGATGGCCACGGTTTAACCCTCAGGTCCTGGGGTTCTCACGGGCAGAGCAACTGGGACAGGGACCTGAGTCCCCTTAAGTGACCTTCCTCCTGCAACCTGAGCACTGTCCCCTCCTCAGGCTGCAACAGGTCAAAGAGCAGAGGCCGGGTGAGGGATGAGGGCATCACGGAAGGACAGAGAATCTGGAGGAGGAGAGGTGGGCAGGCACAGGAGGCCATTCACAGCTGCAGCTTGCTCATCTCCAGATAGCTGCAAGTGGGGCTCAAGTTTATTTGGGGTGGGGGAGAGCGCAGGATTGACAACGTGGAGCAGAACTTCCCTTCCCCACCAGCAAAGGGGCGTTCCCCTCACCAGGCAGATGGAGCTGGGCTATGCGTGCTGCGTCCCCAGCTTTTGTCCTCCTGTCCTGGGCTGTGGAGGCTGAGGAGAGGAGTGGACCTAGTCTTTGGGGTGACCCATGGTGCCCACCCAGGCCCGGATGTGTCAGAGCAGAGAGGAAGCTGCTTCACTGGGAATGACCCCCAGCAATTTTATTGAAGCAAAGGCTCCCGAGGACAGCAAGAGAGCTGGGGAGAAGCCAGAGGCCTGTCCAAGCTTCTCTCCTCCCCATGGCCTCAGGTGCGTTTAAAAAGACAGGTGAAGGCCTTTCCAGCTGGGGAAGACCCCTGCAGAGTCTGGGGGCTTGCAAACAGGCTCCAGAACGGGAGGTGCCACTCTGGGGGCTTGAGGGCCAGGTGCCCAGGGCCCCTCACAGCACCTTGCCTGGGTTCATGAGGCCTCGGGGGTCCAGCGTGGCCTTGAGCCGCCGCATGGTCTCCACACCCACCGCGCCCACTTCCTCGAGCAGCAGCTGCCGCTTGCCCAGCCCGATGCCGTGTTCCCCGGTGCACGTGCCGTGGAGCGCCAGTGCGCGCCTGGGAGGCAACCGGAAGGGACCCTCAGCGGGAGCTCCCCCCGCCCCCGCCCCGCCCCTGTCACCGCCTTCCTGCCCTGCCTCCCGCTTCGCTCTTACCTGCCCAGCTGCTCTGCAAAGGCCTGGACCCTGAGGAGCTCCTCAGGGTCCTCGGGGTCTACCAACAGGATGCAGTGGAAATTCCCGTCGCCCACATGCCCGACGATGGTTCCTGGGGGCCCAGAGGACAGAGCTGTGGCCCTGGCCTCCCCCGTGCCCTGCCCCACGCGCCCGCAGGGGGCTGGCGGAACCTGTGAGTCTCCAGGCCTCCAGGTCCTCTTTAGTCTGCACCAGGATCTCCGGCAGCCGGGAGATGGGCACACACACGTCGGTAGAATAGCCCTGAGTTGTGGCAGCTCCGTAAGCGATCCCCCCTCACCCGGCGTGCCCAGAAGTTAAGGGGTCAAGGCTACAGATGGGCTCAGGGAGCTCGGCCTCTTGCTTGCATGTGTCTGCTCTGTCTCTAAGCCTCAGTTTCCCCTGGGGAGCAAGAGGACTGGCCCAGATAGGTTCCCAGGGCGCTCCGCCTGCTCCCCACCCCCGATCAGGCACCCCAGCACTGGCTGCCTGGGGCCCCGCCTCCCCTTCCCGTAAGCTACCACCCCCCCTTCACCACCTGTTCCTCCAGGAAGTCTGCCTTTTGTGTTCAAACTCCTAAGGGCACCATGCTGCCACTGCTCGGTCCCTGTACCCAGGGCCTGGCTCAAGGAAGGGGCTCCCTCCCAAGGATGTGGCAGTCTTGCCCGCCAGGGCCTCGGCTGGCCACCCTGGACAACAGGGTGCCAGGCCGAGGAAAGGGTCCCGCCTGCATCCCAGCCTGCTCACCTTGCAGCCCGGCCGCAGGGCCAGGCTTGCGTACCAGGCGTTGTGCCGGGCTGCCCAGAGGCGGCTGCGCTCCTCTGCCTCCTTGGCCCAGGAGAAGTGGGAGCCTCCGTTATGACGGATGATCTCCTCTGTGGGGGACAGGGAGAGTCACACCAAGCTCTACTCTGGGGGCAGCCTGTGCCCCCTGCCCACAGCACCCCCACACACCTGTGCGCTCCACCTGCTCTGCCAGCGCCTGCTCGGAGCCGTGGAACTCGAGGAAGAGCGTGGGTGCCACGCAGCAGTTCAGCTTGCTGTGCCTGTTGCAGGCATCCATCATGACCTCATCTAGGAACTCTGGGGCCAAGGAGAGGCCAGGTGAAGTGAAGCTTTAAAGGGGGCCTCCCCCGGGGAGCCCACCTGGACTGCTCACCAATGCGGGCCACAGGTACTGCAGCCTGGAGGATGTGTACGGTGCTCTCCACCGCCGCCTGGACGGTGGGGAAGGCACAGGTGGCGGCCACAGTGGCCTCAGGGACAGGATGCAGGCGCAGAGTGGCGGCCGTGATGAGACCTAGCGTTCCCTCGGAGCCCACAAAGAGCCCGGTGAGGTTGTAGCCAGCTGCGCTCTTCCTGGGCCCGGGGACACAAGGCAGATGAGCACCCAGGCCACATGTCGCCAGATCTCTGGCTAGAGGCCGGAAGGGAGTAGAGCCCGAGGTCTGGGCTGCCCGCCCTCGGCGCAGACTACCCCCCAGGCAGCCGCTCCCCTACGCGCCTGCTAAGTCGCTTCAGTCCTGGCCAGCTTTCTGCGACTCCGTGGACAAGGCTCCTCTGTCCCTGGGATCCTCCAGAGCCCTGGAGGGGGCTGCCGTGCCCTCCTCTGGGGATCTTCCCCGCCCAGGGATGGAACCTGCGGCTCCTGGGGCTCCTGCCTCGCAGGCGGATTCTCGAAGCTTGAGCTGCCGGGGAAGCCCCGCCGTTCCCTGGTACAACCCCCACCACTGGACCACCAGCTTGGGCCACAGGACAGTCTCCTGTCGCGCCTCTCCCGGGGCCGCGGCCGGGGGAGGGCGCTCACAGGAGGCGCCGGCTGGTCCCGTAGAGGGCGCTCACCGGAAGCGCCGGCCGCGGCCCGCGGTGTGCAGCCGCTGCCCGCTGGGCAGCACCACCTCCAGGTTCAGCACGTTGTCGCGCATGGTGCCGTAGCGCACAGAGTTGGTGCCCGAGGCTCCAGTGGCCGCCATGCCGCAGAGAGAGGCGTCTGCACCTGGGTCTGGAGGGCAGAGGGCAGCTTGGGGCTCGCAGAGGGGTCCCACCGAGCCTCAGAAACACCCCGCTCCCAGGGAGCCCGCCAGGCCCGGGGAAAGACCCCAGCCTACCCACAGGGAACCAGAGGCCGCGGTCCCGCAGGTGGGCGTTGAGAGCTTTGCGGGTGACGCCGGGTTCTACCACCACAGAGAAGTCTTCGGGATTCAGCTCCAGGATTCGGTCCATACGGGTCAGGTTGATACAGACGCCACCCTGGCGGGAGGCATTCAAAGGATGGCTGCCCTAGGTCTTCCTCCAGGAGGACCTCAGCTCGTGGCCAGCCTCCCAGCAGGATGGCTGGTAAGGGGCGCTGCGCGTGGTGGAGGAGGCCGCCGCCCCTGGGACAAGTGTGACGGGAGAGCCCGGCCCGCCGAGGCCAGCCGCAGCGCGTACCTGCACCGCGCAGACTCCACCCTCCAGCCCGGTGCCTGTGCCGAAGGGGACGATGGGCACGCCTTGGCCATAGCACAGGGCTGCCAGCCGGCCGACCTGCTCCGCATCCTGGGGCCACACCACGGCGTCCGGAGGCTGGCACCTGCAAGCAGACCCTCAGCAGTGTGGGTGTGTGGCACCTTCAGGTCCTGCTCGTGTGTGTAGGTACTGCAGGGCCTGAGGCTGCGCAGTGGGTAGAGAACACCCTTCTGGGGGCATAGAGGAGAGGTGGAGAATGCCGGAGCGCCCAAAAGGGGGCCGAAGACACTCCAGGACCCTCGCTCCCGGGGGCTTCTGATGCGGAGGGGAACCCACCTGTGCATGGACTCATCGTGCCCGTGCTGCTCTCGGACCACAGCCGCGGTGGACACGTGCGGGCTCCCCACGACTGCCTTCAGGGCCTCCACAAAGCCCGCGCTGAGTCTGCCCTACAGGGCAGGAACACGCGTTGGCAGGGTCACTCAGAGATAGCTGGGGCCCCCTGGCTGGTGGGAGGGGAGGGGTGGGGCTTCATTGCCTGTGAACTGCGGCACCCACAGCCCCGCCCACGTTGGCCGGGGCCTCCTAGGGCTCTTGGAGCCCTTCTGAGTATTTCTTCCCTTTTTACTGACGGGGAAAAGAGGCCATCGAATCCATGACAGGACCTGGCCTAGAACCAGCTTCCTGCCTCCCAGGCATTCTTTCAAAATGTGTGTGTGTTTCGGAGCCCCAAAGGGGCGCTCTGGAGTTGAAACCCTCCAGGCCCCCTCACTCAACGCCCACATCTGACACGGGGTGAGCCCAGCGATCCTCCCCCGGAGATCTCCGAATGCTGGGGCAGCACGGAGCCGGGCCCCCCACCCTCTAAGGGGCCCCTCCCCTCCTACCCACCTGCGTCCCCCTGGAGCAGTAGCCCCTCCAGGAGAACAGTCCCCAAGTTGTAGGCCGGAGCAGGCTGGCCATAGCTGTGCAGTCGCCAGTTACCACCGCTGGGCTATTGGTTGTGCTGGGGGCGGGGCTGCTTAAGGTGGTGCAGCCTTAAGGTGGCCCTGCCAGACCTTGCTGAGTCAGTACTTCTTGAAGGAGAGGTGAGGTTTATTGAACCAAAGGGAAACAGAACAGCAGCCACTACCTTACTTGAGATTATGCAATGGCTCCTTGTGGTCCGAGTACCCAGAGCTCCAGCCAGGCTCAGGGGCTTGGCAGTACCCTTGAGCTTTCTCATTGCACAAGGCCCATATCCAGTGTCACAGAGTACATCTTGATGGGGCTCTGAGAAGGAAAGCGCAGGGAGGCTCTTGGGGCATGGGGTGGGCTATTGCAGTAAGGCAAGCCAGGAAGAATTCCTGGAAGAGGAGTCCTAAGGAGGTACAGCAATTTACCAGGTAAGTGAAGGAAAAACCAGTTGCATCCCTTTGTCTCCACTCTCCCACTGGACATATCCCAGGATCTTGGGGAGTGATGTGGCTGCTGCTCTTGAAGCTATTCCAAGCTTGGTTTTCCTTCTACAGAAACTGAAAAAACGTGTTGTAACTTTACTGAGATAGAGCTATTCTTGTCTTTGTTTTCCTTCCCAGTCAAACCAGGAATACAAACTCCTACTTGGGTCTTTCTCCCCAACCACATTTGAAATGAATCCATGTGTCCACTTTCAATGTGTTGCTTAACTGGCATCTCAAAAGTTGTCTCTGTAACTTCCCTGGTGATCCAGTGGTTAAGACTCAAGCTTTCCAGTGCAGGGGATGCAGGTTCAACCCCTGGTCAGGGAGCTAAGATCCCACCTGTCACACTGCCAAAAATTTTAAAAAGGAAAATCAAAAAAAGTCTCTTTTACAGTTGGTTAGTTCAAATCAAGATCTAGGGAAAGCCCTCACAGAGCAACTGATTAATGTGTCTCATAAGCCTCTCCTAATCTACCACAGTTTCCCTCTCCTCCATTTTTCCATGCCATTTGCGTGTTAAAGAAACTAGGATGCTTGTTCTGTAGAATTTTCCACGTTTAGCTTTTGGATGACTGCATTCTTGTGGGATTGCTTAAGGTATTTCTCTAGCCTCTGTACTCTGATAACTTATATGGTGGATACCTGACATTACACATTTTTCATAACCTATAAAACTTTACGACACCAAGAGTGAGCCTTAGTGGAGGCAGATTTCTAAAAGATCGTTTAGGAGGTTGGCGGATCCCAGGCAAGAATGAAGACTGCGACAAGAGAATCTATCTTTCTAAACATATAAAGCGACCTCCCTGAAGAGGGTGGAGGAAACAGGTGCTGACTTACATGAATGGAGTTTTCAGTTAGACTAAAGGCAAAAGGAATTGCCCATGAGCACTGTCCTCGAGTCGGTCAAGTTGTTTCCCACAGGGAGACGAGTTAACACTTCTGAATCGGCATTACGTGTAACTGGATAGATTGACTAAATTAATAAGTAGGGAAAACACACAAGTCTCCTGCGCAGAAGAATTGTAAATAAATTATGTAGAACTTTCCCCCTGAAGGGAGGAAGCATAACTTCCCACTTCCTAATTGTGGGCTGCTCCTAGTGACTTCCTTCTGAAGGGACAGTATGGAAAGAGGGAAAGGAAAAGGGTCATGTTATAGTGGAGAGGCCTGGCAAGTGCTACTCCAGCCCGATGATCAAAATCAACACCAACAGTCAAATCATGTTGACGGTGCCTGTCCTGCGTTGAATAGCATCCTCTCAAAATTCATGTCCTTCCCAGGACCTCAGAGCGGACTATATTTGAAAACTGGGTTGTTGCAGATATAATCAGTTGAGATGGTGTCCTGCTGCGTAGGGCTGGCCTTTAGTCCAGTGTGGCTGGTGTCATGAGAAGGGGAGAAGAGAGACACGGAGACGGGAGAGGAGAATGTCACGTGGCCATGGAGGCAGCGGTGAAGGGGCCGCACCTGGGCATCTCGGAGGCTGGGAAGAGCGATGGAGGATTCCTCACTGTGGGTTTCAGACGCTGCATGGTCTTGCCAACACTTTGATTTCAGAATCAAGAACTGTGAAAGGACAAGTCTGTGTTGTTTTCAGTCACTCAGTTTGTGATCCTTTTTTTTTTAAATTTTATAACAGCCCAAGGAAGCTAATATACTGCCCTTGATAGGATAGGATAAAAATGGTTCTTTTTACCTCTGATGTCTTCCTCCCCAAAACCTATAACCCCAGTCTAACCACGACAGAAACATCAGACACTCACCAATAGAGGAATATCAGAATGCCCGACAGTGCTCAAAGCTGTCCAAGTCATCAAAAACAAGGAAAGGCTGACAAAGCCACAACCAAGGGAGTCCGTCTCAGTTCGTGCGGATTTCGTTGCTGAAGTCCATTGCTGAATGGACTTCAGTAACCCATTAACAGCAACATTTACTGGCTTACATAACATTTACTTCTCACAGTTCTGGAAGCTGGGGTGTCATGCTCAAGGCATGGGCAGATCTGGTGTCTGATAACCACTTCCTGGATCAGAGAGCTGTCTTCTAGATGAGTCCTGGCATAGTGGAGGGGACGAGGGAGCTTTCTAGACTAAGCACATTCATGATGGATTCACCCTCCTGATGTAATCCTCCCCGTAAAGACCCTACCTTTAAGTACCATCACATCGGGGGTTAGTTTTCAACCTATCAATTTTATGGAGACACAAACATTCAGTCTGTAGCAAAGCCTAAGGAGACGTGAAGACTAAATGTAGCCTCCTGGATAGAATCTGGTAACAGAAAAAGTAGTCAGTAAAATTAAGGAAATCTGAAAAACTATGGCTTTTAGTTAATAATATACTATTATTGATTCATTGGGCTTCCCAGGTGGTCCTTGGTAAAAACCTGCCTGCCACTGCAGGAGACATAAGAGATTTGGGTTTGAATCCTGAATCAGGAAGATCCCCTGGAGGAGGGCATGGTAACCCACTCCAGTATTCCTGCAGAATCCCAAGGACAGAGGAGCCTAGAGGGCTGTAGCCCATTAGGGTCGCAGAGACTCAAACACGACTGAAGCAACTTAGCACTCACATGCATTGGTTCATTAATTATAACAAATGAACCATACTAATTAATGTAAGATGTTAATAATAGAGGAAAACTGTACTCTTGTTGGGGGGAGATATGGAGCTCTGCTATCTGCTCAATATTTGGCAAATATAAAACTTTTCTGAAAAAAATAAGTGTATTAATAAAAATACAAATAGAAAGGGGGATTAATGAGGGGGGACTGGACCCTAGTAATTAAACATACCATAAGACACAGTGATAATAAGTGTGATATTGTTGTACGAATAGACAGACCAGTGGAACAGAAATAGAAAGTTCAGAAGTGTAACCAATTACAAATATTTTATGTTTGATAAAGGTGGCACCTACAGTCAGTGACTCATTGGAAAAGACTCTGATGCTGGGAGGGATTAGGGGCAGGAGGAGAAGGGGACGACAGAGGATGAGATGGCTGGATGGCATCACTGACTCGATGGACATGAGTTTGGGTGAACTCCGGGAGTTGGTGTTGGACAGGGAGGCCTGGCGTGCTGCGATTCATGGGGTCGCAAAGAGTCAGACATGACTGAGTGACTGAACTGAGCTGAAAGTCAGTGTAGTAAAGATGGACTTATTAACCCATGGTATCAGGCAGAAAAATAAAGTTGGATCCATATCCAAAATAAATACCAAAGAGATAAAATATTTAAATGTAAATAAGTGACATCATAAAAGTATTAGAGGAAAATGGTATTATGTATTTACTTATTTTTGGCCAGGCTGGGTCTTCATTGCTGCTCAAGGGCTTTCTCTAGTTGCACAGAGTGGGAGCTACTATCTGGGTGCAGTGTTCGGGCTTCTTACTGCAGGGGCTTCTGTTGCAGAGCCCTGGTGCTAGGGCGCGAAGGCTCAGTAGTTGCGGTGCATGGGCTTAGTTGCTCTGCAGCATGTGGGATCTTCCTGGGCCAGGGATCTAACCGGTGTCCCTGCATGGCAAGGGGGATTCTTACTACTGGACCACCAGGGAAGCCCCAAAATGGCGTCTTTTAAATGTGTTGACCCCGTAGATTACTAATTACAGCTTTGAAATTTCTGTTATACAAAATGAATGAATTCTAGAAATCTACTGCACCGCACTGTGCTCCTGCAAAACACTGCTGCACAGTACACTTAAAAATCTGCTGAGGAGATAGATCTCATGTTGAGTGTCCTTACATTAAAAAGTATATATTTGTTAATTTATTCCGCTGCACACCCACCTTTGTTACGGCGCCAAGTTCCTTTTTTAGTTGCAGCACGTGAACTCTTAGCTGTGGCGTGTGGGATCTAGTTCCTCGACCTGCGTTAGGAGCTCCAAGTCTTAGCCACTGGACCACCGGGGGGGGTCCCAAGTGTTCTTACACTGAAAACAATAGTTTAATTAAAAAATGTTAAAGATCTAGCCGACAAGGAAAATGATGCAAGAACCATTTTTTTTAATTAATTTATTTTTTATTGAAGGATAATCGGTTTACAGAATTTTGCTGTTTTCTGTCAAACCTCAACATGAATCAGCCATAGGTATACTTATATCCCCTAAGAACCACTTTTAAACTAAAGCAGCAGCCTTGCTGACACTCCATTGTCACGTTTAGAACCAGAAATGTTTGCTTGACAGCAGTGTGTTGCGGAAGTGTGTCTTAGTGTCGGTACACTTTAATTTCAAAAAGTACTTTCGTTGCTCTGTTTACTACCCCACTGAATCAGTTAGCTGTTGCTATAGTATAACAAACACCTAAAACTCCATGGCATAAAACAATAAACATTTATCCTTTTTTTTGATCCCAGGGTATCAGCTTGACCTGGGAAGGGGCTGGAGACTAAGGTCAGCCGTGTGGGCAGTCAGACATGCCCATATGATCAACCTCCAGTAAAGACCCTGGATACCAAGGTTCAGCTGAGCTTAGGGTTAGCTATACTCCACATATGATGTCACACACCATTGCTAGGAGAATCAGGCGCTGTGTGCATGACACCGCTGAGAGAGGACAGCTGGAATCTTGTGCCTTGTGTCTTCTGGACCTTGGCCTTTGTGCCTTTTCTGCTGCTGATTTTAATCTGTATCCTTGCACTGCAGTAAAATGTCGCCATGAGTATAACAGCTTACTGAGTTCTGTGTCCTTCTAAGGAAAAATTGAACCTGAACGTGGCCTGGGGGAGCCCCTAAAACAGTCATACTATCATTTTGAAGCCATAAACAGCTTATCTTTGTCAGAATTAAAACTTGTTGGCTTCTCCAGGCTTTTTCCATTTGTGAACGGGTATTTAGACCAATGGAGTCCTGATCTGTTCTGTTGATATTTATGGATCTGCTCTTAAAATAGAGGAAGCTTTGATTCAGTTGCTTATTTTGCAATAATACTTTGTCCAGTGGGGGATGGAGAGGGTGGGATGAAGTAACATTGAAATATATACATTACCACGTGTGAAATCAATAGCTAATGGTAAGTTGCTGTATAGTGCAGGGAGCTCAGCCTGGTGCTCAGGGACAACCTAGAGGGGTGGGATGGGGTGGGAGGTGGGAAGGAGATACAAGAAGGCGGGGACATGTATACCTGTGGCTGAATGGTGTTGACGTATGGCAGAAACCGATACAACATTGTAAAGCGATTATCCTCCAATTAAAAATAAATATAAAAAAAGACTAAGGCAAATAGAAGAAATAAAACAAGTTCAGAATATTTGCTTTTTAAAAGAATAAGACTGTGTCCAATAATATTCAAACCTATGTCTTTCTGACTTGTATGCAGTTGTCTCTAAATTCTCCATAAAAACCATTGTGCCCAAAATTAAACCTGATTCAGAATGACTATGATTTTTTCCCCCTAAGGTGGGATAAACAGGATATTCTTTCTTAAATTTATTTAATTATTTATTTATTTTGGCTGATTCACGTCTTAGTTGTAGCCCTTGGGATCGTCGTTCCGTCACGCGGGATCTCCTAGATGTAGTACACACATCCTAGATGTGGCGCGCAGGCTTAGTTGCTCTGCGGCACATGGGATATTAGATTCTGAGCTCTCTGAGCAGGTATCCAACCCTGGTCCTCTGCACTGCAAGGCAGATTCTTCACCACTGGGCTACCAGGGAAATCTTTTTTTCTTCTATTTTTAGTGTAGTCTTTAGGTGTCTCTTCACAAAGAGGAGAGAGAGCGAGGAAATAGCTGGAGTTCTTTATAACCCCAAGACCTGGGCAGCCCGAGAGGAGGGCCAGAGGAGCAGCCACCTGCCCTGGTGTGTTGAGGAGGCACTGCTGGCCCACTGAGGTGGGCAGCCCCGAAAAGTTGGGTGATGCTGGAAGCTGCCCATTCCAGCAGGATGCGCGATGCGCAGGCAGCCCTTGGTGCCCTCAGGTGGACAGACGTGCTCAGTACTGGCCGTAGCTGGGTGTCGAGCATGACTGCTTCCTACCCCAGTCATCCACTCTCTCCTCATCTACATCAAGCACAGTGCGGGAAAGGCCATGACAAATGAGACAGACAGTCCTCAGATGCACAGAGGGTCCCTGGATCTCAGCCCCTGACCTTGAAAGACCCCTTCGTTCACTGAGGATGAAGATGGCCTTGTCAAGCACTCAAATAAGATAATTTTTTTGAGGCTCAGGTTGGTTCCATTTCCCAGAGTTCATTTATGTTAAAAATAAAGGAAAGAAACCCCCCTGGTGGTCCAGTGGTTAAGAAGCCACCTTGCAATCCCTAGTCAGGGAACTAAGACCCCATGTGCATGTGTGCGTGTGAGCTCAGTCGTGTCTGACTCTGCAACCCTATGAACTGCAGCCCGCCAGGCTCCTCTGTCCATGGGGATTCTCCAGGCAAGAACAGTGGAGTGGGCTGCCATTTCCTCCTCCAGGGGATCTTCCCCACCCAGGGACTGAACCAGTGCGTCCTGCGTCTCCTGCATTGGCAGGTGGATTCTTTTACCCCTGAGCCTCCTGGGAAGCTCCATGCTCCAGAGCAACTAAGCCTGTGGCTACAACTACTGAGGCCGCACCCCACAGCTAGAGGGTCAGTACCTCCAAAGAAAGATCCTGCATAACGGAACGAAGAGCCCACGTGCTGCAACGAAAACCGGATGCAACCAAATCATTAAAAAATAATAATAATAAAGGAAAGACAGCATAATACATTTAACTTTGCTACAAATTAGAAGAATTTTTGCAGGGTCCCTACTTTGTAATTTTGCCTTGCAAAAAGTAAATTAAAGGTCACTTCTCAGAGCCCCAAACGAGGAGGGAAAAGCTTGTGATTAGACATCATTCCTTTTCCATTATCTTGGCTATAAAAAAGAGAGAGGCTGGTCAACTAGCTGGGAGAAATTGGGGACCAGGGGGAGTGGTGTTGTCAGACACTGGAAATAATACAAGGAAGGAATATCCACCGATAGGGGTCTGATTATGGAGTCTTAGAGTTATGATTATAGGAATTATGGAGTCTAAGAGAGTCTTGGCTCAAACCTAACCTGCTGAGTAAAGCCTTCACTAGCCATTCTGCTCAAAAACGCACCCCTCCACAAGCTCTTGCTACAACTTCTTTTCGGGGGGGGGGCATGCCAAGTAGGGTGTAGGATCTTGGTTCCCTGACCCTTTCCCCCTGCAGTAGAATTGCAGAGTCTTAACCACTGGACCACCAGGGAAGATATGACCTTCTTAGCAGTAAACGCCATCTGACAGGCTCTGTTTTGCTTGTTTGTTGCCTGTCTCCCCAAGTAGAATGGAAGCTCAGAAGGAGAGGGCTCTGGGTCACTCAGAGCTGTGTCCACGCAGGTGCCTGCCACCAGCAGGTGCTTGATAAACGATGGCAGGAATGCAAATAAAGGAGTAGAAAATAAAGACACTTGGGGGAAAAGTTAAACTTATTCAGAAAAAGAATTGTTCCAAGACCTGGAAAGGAGTAAGGAATCACTGGTACTATTTGGCTAAAACTTCTTCTTAAACCTTGACCTCAGGTTCAGAGTTCAGATGAAGGAAGAGAAAATTGACAATTAAAATTTAAGGTGATCAAGACAGTCCAGACCATGTGGAAGTTCTTCAGATTAGACAATCCAGTGTTTCTAGCATGTAAGTGACAAAGGGGGAAAAAAGATATGGAGGAAGGACCTATGTATTAAAAGACATTAATCCTGGGCCATGGATTCATTAGGATTTTTAAAAATATATTTATTTATTTGGCTGTGCCAGGTCTTAGAGCATGCAGGAACTTTAGTTTTGGCATGCAAACTCTCAGTTGCATCACGTGGGATCTAGTTCCCTGATCAGGGATCAAACCTGGGCCCACTGCGTTGGGAGTTAGGAGTCTTAGCCACTGGACCAGGGAAGTCCCCGACTGGATCTTGAGTTTGAAAAATTTGAAGAAATGTATGATGTTCATGGAAACAAGTTGGAAATGTGAACACCAACTGGATATTTGAATAGTATTTAGGAAATACTGTGCAATTTTTGGAGAAGGCAATGGCACCCCACTCCAGTACTCTTGCCTGGAAAATCCCATGGATGGAGGAGCCTAGTAGGCTGCAGTCCATGCTAAGCTTCGGACACGACTGAGCGACTTCACTTTCACTTTTCACTTTCATGCATTGGAGAAGGACATGGCAACCCACTCCAGTGTTCTTGCCTGGAGAATCCCAGGGATGGGGGAGCCTGGTGGGCTGCCGTCTATGGGGTCACACAGAGTCAGACACGACTGAAGTGACTTAGCAGTAGTGCAATTTTTAAGTGTGATAATAGTGCACAGTGACTGTGCTTTAAGTATGACCCACAGACCCCTGAGGTCTCCAAGACCCTTGCTGAGGATCCAGGAGGTCAAGGTCACGTTTAAAAAACTACACGCTGGGAAGCCTCCTGGGGATTCCAGACAGTGGCACCGAAGCGCACTGGCAGTCACTGCCCTGTTTTAGTGTTTTTGGGCTGTGCTGAGGCGCGCAGGGTAGTAGTTCCCAGACCAGGGGCAGAACCTGTGCCCCATGCAGCGGAAGCACAGAGTCCTAACCACCAGACCACAAGGGAAGTCCCTGGTAGTCCCTGATTTCTGCACTCACACAATTACAGGAAAGAAGCGCCAGTTTCACTGAAGACTGACTTCAGTAGAGCAGTAAAAATGATTAATTGTGCTTGTCTCAACCTTTCAGCGCTCGCCTTTTTAATATTCTGTCTGATGAAACAGGAAGTACATACAGAGCATAATACTTCTGCTGCACACAGAGAGGCGATGTTGTCTCCAGGAAAACCACTTGTGCTGCTGTTTGAGTCATGAGTTGAACTAGCTGCTTTTCTCATGAAACATTTTTACTTGAATGGCTTACAGTCAATCCAAGGCTGGGTGTTTGGCAGACATTGTCTCAAAAATGAATGAAGTGAGCTGTCATTTCAAGAAAAACAAGTGGCTACAAGTTGTTGCTCAATGGTAAAATTATCTTTCAAGTGAAAATTTGAATGTTGGCAAAAACCTGATTCTGCTTTCTAAAACTTACGAAAGCTTTTCTGTTGAGACCAGCAGTGATATTATTATGGTCATTTGATACTATGCAATAAAATGTATCAACATTTTAAAGATCTTTAGGACTCAGGAAGCCAGTATTTTTCAAGTGGCCAGGGTATGACATGACAAACTCATGGATTTGAGATAAAGGATCCATTCAAAGTGCAAGAAAGACCAGTGAATTTTAATGTAACAGAGTACACAAGTTGTTTGATAAAATTGGATGATCTAGGATCTGTGCCCCATGGGAATGTCATCTGATCAAATGAACAAAAATAAAATTTTTTGCCAGTATCTAAGAATACACCCATAGACAGAGGAGCAGAGGAGCCTGGTGGGCTCTGGTCCATAGGGTCGCCAGAGAGTAGGACATGACTGCAGCGACTCAGCACGCAAGCACGCAGGAACAAACCACACTTTATTTATGTGGTTTGGAATATTTGCTCCACTCTCAACAGTCACTATTATAACAAAGTCTTTTTGAATCCAATAACAGTGCCGTCCAAGCATGTAGTTACTGTTAGGCGCTTGTTGGAAAGGAAGCTGATGCTACAACTTGCTGGGAAGATGAAACAGCCACTAGGACATGCTGGGTAGCTGACTGAGAAAGAGTGCGAAACCTTAGTGGAAGGTCAAAAAAATTAAAGGCAACATTTAAATTAAAATTTGCAATATGTTTTTTTTTTTTAATCTTCCACACTTTCCTTTTATTCCTAAGAGGAAATTAATAAAGAATAATGTGCAAGGTCTTCAGAAACAACCCCAAACACAGTACTCTACATTGTTGCGTAAGGCAGTTGGGAATTTAACTCATGTGTGTGGAATTTAACTCACTGGGGAAGAGTGTGTATTTATTCTTTTTATACATTTAAGTATTTAGTCTTTTTAAAATATGTATAATTTTTTACAAAAATAGGCTCACACGCTACATAATCTGTGTGATCTGCAATTTTTCATTTCTGAATGCATCAGACACCTCCCCCATGGAGTTAGCAGGTGTGTGTGCTCAATTGCTCAGTCGTGTCCAGCTCTTTGCAACCCCATACACAGACTGTAGCCTGCCAGACTCCTCTGTCAATGTGACTTCCCAGGCAAGAGTACTGGAGTGGGTTGCCATTTCCTTCTCCAGGGGATCTTCCCAACCCAGAGATTGAACCCAGGTCTCCTGCACTGGCAGGCGGATTCTTTACCACTGAGCCACCAGAGAAGCCCAATGGAGTTAGCATGCATTATCATTTTCAATGTCTCCCCAAATTCCATTTACATATTATGATTATTTTAATTACATCTACCGAAAGATTTTTAGATTTTTCCAGCGTTTTGTAGCAGATATAGGCTGCAATGTGAGAACATTTACGTATATACATCGTTGTACAAGATTAAAATCTATAATTTAAAAATTTTAACTTTTGATACAATAAGGCCTTCAGAAAGATTTTATGTATTATAGTCCTACCAGAATTGTATAAAATTTTTTTGGGGGGGGCTTCCCTGGTGGTCCAGTGGTTAAGAATCTGCCTTTAATGCAAGGGACACCAGTTCAATCCTTGGTCTGGGAGGATCCCGCGTGCTGTGGTGCAGTAACTAAGCCTGCGAGCCGCAACTACTAAGTCGTCGCTCTGGAGCCTGTGAGCCGCAACTACTGAGCCCACAAGCCTAGAGCCCGCGCTGTATAACAAGAGAAGCCACCGCAGTGAGAACCCTGCTCACAACTAGAGAAAGCCCGTGTGTAGCAATGAAGGCCCATCACAGCCAAAACTAAATAATAAAATGAATGAACACACATTAAAATTTTTTTTTGCCAAGTTGTTCCAACCTTGGATATCCTTACTCTTTTAAAAGTTGTCCAAACTGATAGGTCAAAATGATATTACATATGTTATCATATTGCTTTTCTTTGATTTTGAGTAAAGAGAAAACATTTTGAAAATATTTCTTTAGGTGCATCGGGTCTTTTAGTTGCAGTATACGGGCTCTTTGTTCTTCATGCTGGATCTTTCGTGGCGGCAAGCAGATGGGCTCAGGCTTGGTTGCATGTGGGGGTCTTAGTTCCCTGCCACGGATCGAACCTATATCCCCTGTTTTGCAAGGTGGATTCTTAACCATTGGACCATCATGGAAGTCCCCTCTGCCTGCCTCCTGCTTGAAGAAAACTTTTGTCTTGTAGGCCTTCCCCAAGGTTCAAGGAGAAATTTAATCCAAGAAATACAAACATACAAAAACATTTAAGCAAGTCAAAATAATAATTGTTTAACCATTAAACAAATTCAGGGATCTTTAGTTACTCCTCAAGGGCTATAGATAATATTGTGAACCATGTCCTTGAGCTACTTTCCGAAACCTCCACCAGGTGGAAGAAGTTAACTAAATGTTGACCACAAACACGTAGAGCCCAGACCGGTTGAAACCAGAAGGTTGGTGAGTCAATCAAGGTAGACTCCTGATTACTTCATCACCAGTCAATCGTAAAAATGTCCATGAGCTGATTATCCCACAACCCTCTCCTTCACCCTGCTTTTGTTTTTTTTTTTAAGATTGATTTATTTATATACTTTTGGCTGTGGGGGGTCTTCACTGCTGCGTGTGGGCTTTCTCTAGTTGCTGAAGGCGGGGCTCCTCTCTAACTGCGCGTGGGCTTCTCACTGTGGTGGCTTCACTAGTGGTGCCCAGGCTCTCAGGGGCTCGGGTTTCAGAAGTTGAGGCTAGAGGCTCTCAAGCCCTGGCGCAGTAGCTGTGTTGCACAGCCACAGGTGTTCCACAGCACATGGGATCTTCCCGCACCAGGGGTCAAGCCCATGTCCCCTGCATTGGCAGGTGGACTCTCAACCTCTAGACCACCAGGGAAGCCCCATCCTGTCTTTAAAAAAATTTCCCTGAAAGACATCAGGGAATTCCATTCTTTGAAGCAGTATCTGACCCTATGCCTTGCTTGGCCTCACAATAAACTCTGCACTTTTGTTTACCACAACCTGGCATCATATATTGGCTTCAGTGTGTGCATACAGACCCAGGTCTGGTTCAATAACAGTAGAGTTTGCGACCGTATATTGTTTAATTGAAAACTGGTTGCTTCCACTACACACCTATTAGCATGGTCAAAGTCCACAACACCGACAACAGCAAAAGCTGACAGGGATGTGAAGCGACAGGAACTCATTCATTGCTGGTGGGGATGCAAAATGGTACAGCTAGTCTAGAAGACAGTCTGGTAGTTTCTACAAAACTATATTGTCACTATACAACCGAATAATTGTGTTCCTTGACATTTACACAAATGAGAAACATTTTATTTCCATGCAAAACACTGCACAGGGATGCTTATAGAAGCTTTTATAATTGTCAAAACTTGGAAGCAGCCAAGATGTCTTTCAGTTGCTGAATGGGTAGATAAAATGGTGGTAGGTGCAGACAATGAAATATTATTCTGCTAAAAAGAAATGAGCTGACAAGCCATGAAAAGGAACTTTAAATGCATATTACTAAGTGAAAGAAACCAACTTGAAAAGGCTACAAACTGAATGATTCTAACTATATGACATTCTGAAAAAGACAACTGTAATAGGGATGAAATTTTGTATTCTATTACAACTTAATCACTAAAGGGATATTGCCTCAAAGCTTACATTATACATAATCACCCATCTCTGGGAACACTGCTTCCCAGGTGATGTGCATTAGGCTAAAATACCTTCAGCTCACTGGAAGCACCTTGACCAGGCCCACCTGTGAATAACTGCACGAAGAAGAAATTAATATATCCCCTCCAGAGGCTGCCGGGAACCAGGAACTGTTTGACTCTACTCCCTCCCCTTTTAGGGGATGTATAAAGGATGCCTGAATCCAAAAGTAGGCAAGATGGTTCTTCGGAACATGAGTTCATTATCTTCTTGGTCTGCTTGGATTCCCAGTTCAGTCGTTACTCCCTGCCCCATCAACTTGTCTGTTGAGTTATTGGTCTTCCGTGCAGCTTGGACTCGGTAATAATTCTAGCAGTACAGTACAAAGGTCAGTGACTTTCAGGGACTTAGGGAGAGGGAGGGAGGGATGAATAGATGGAGCACAGGGGAATTTGTGTGCAGTAAAACTACTCTGTGTGATACTATGGTGGTGGATACATGTCACCATATGTTTGGCAAAACCCATAGAACGTTCAAGGCCCAGCGTGAACCCCAATGTAACCTATGGACTTTGGGTGTCTTGTCAGTGTATGTTTAATTGTAACAAATATACCACTCTAGTACTGGGTGTTGATAGTGGGGGAGGCCATTCATGTGTGGGCACACGTGGTACATTGGAACTTTCTTCTCAAATTTTACTGTAAACCCAAAACTTAAAAAAAAAAAAAACCCTACTGACCTACACATGGTACCTTTATGGCCAGTTTTATTTATTTTTAATATCAGAAAGGTAACTTAATGTTATATATAGTTATCTTTGAAAGGTGAGATCATGGGTGATATTTGCTCTATTTTATACATATTTTCTAATTCAAATGCTGTGATCATAGATTACCTGTGTAATCTCGAAAAGCCAGGACTCCTATTTTAGGGGAGGTGGTGGTTGTAACTCATACCCCCTTTGGCGGAAATGAGGTCCAGGCCAAGGGATTATCACGGTCAGCACTCCTCCGACTGGCTGAACAAGGTGAAAACTTTCCTGAGAGTCCCTACGGTGTGGCCCTGCGGGCTTATGGGAAATGTAGTCCCGAAGTTTGACGGACCACCCCTCGGAGGACCCTGGGACGGCGTGCAGCCCCTTGCATCTGCGCGTGCGCACTGCTGCGAGCGCGCCGGGGGCCACCCTTCCCCCACCTGCAGCCGCGAGTAGGTGACAGGGCCCCGGTCTCCCCGCCGTGACCCAGCCTGGCCCTGCGCCACGAGCGGAGGCTGTGCCCCTCCAGGTAGGAGGGGGCCTGCCAGGCCGCCCCGCGGGGCCGCGGGGGCCGCGGGGCAGGGGACGAGGGGTGGGCTCGTGCCCGCGCGCGGCGGGAGCCCAAACTTCGGAGCCCCTCGGGGCGGCGACCCTCGGGGCGGCGTCGGCGGCGGCCCGGCGCTGTCGGCGGCGCGGGGCCGGCGGGGCCGCCCGGCCGGACGTGCGGGGGCGGGGACGGCGCGGCGGCGGGCGGCGGCGCGGGCCGGCCTCCCTCCCTTTGTCCGGCGGGGCGCCTCCGACCGGCCGCGGAGGTCTCCGGCCGCGCCGCCGCGCTCCGGGCGCCGGCGGGCGGGCGCGCGCGCGACCCTGCGGGCGGCGCGGGGCGAGGCCGGGGCGGGGCCGGGCGCGCCTCAGAGCGCGCGGGCGCCGCGTGCGCCGCGGCCGCAGCCTCGCGGAGGGCGGCCGGAGCGCCCAGGCGAGGCGCGGGCCGCGCGGACGGCGACGCCGCGACCTCCCCGCCCGGCCCCTCAGCCGGGGCCCCCCGAGGCGCGCCCTCCCGGGCGTCTTCGCTCGTTCCCGCGCTTTCCCGAGGTGGCGCAGCCAGCTGGTCCTGTCACACGAACGGCAAACATTTTTTATTTTGCCCCTTAATTTTGCTCACCAGTAGTTTTTACTGTGGAGGCGTTACGATTTTTCCGTGGTTGAGTTTACTGCTCTTCCTTTATTGGACACCCCAAAACCTTCACTATTTTGAGATTATACACCTTTGCTAATGATTCCCACTGATACCTTAGAATAAATTAATTTAAAAAATCTGTTCGTGCTTCTATGATCCAGTTGATGGTTACATTTAATGGGGGAGGGGTGGACACCTTTATAATATTGGCTCTTACTATAGGCCTTCCCATTTGTTCAAGTCTCATTTTTTTCCCCTTACGAGCACTTTGTAAGTTTTTTCATAAATATTTGCGTTTTTATATTATTGTTCTGTAGTAACTTATTGCTATGAAGATGGAATCTTTTCCCCATTATTTCATCTTTTTTCTCTCGTATTTGATATTTCCCACTTTGCTTATTATGTGTATTTGAGATTGCTCGTTTTTCTCCTTAATTTAGCTAGTGGTTATTAATTTTTTTGTTGCAAGAGAATAACTTTTTAATGTCTGTAGCATCTGTAGTAATGTCTCTCCCATTATTACTGACATTGATTTTAATGCTATAACTGTCCTCTAAATACTGCTCTAGCTGCATCCCTTAAATTCTGGTATGTTTTGTTTTTCATTTCCATTCAGTTTTTTAAACTTCCCTTGTGACTTCCTTTTTCACCTATTGGTTGTTTAGAAATTTGTTGTTTAATTTCCAAACATTAGGGATTTTCTAAATCTTTGTCTATTACTGATTTCTAGTTTAATTCTGTTTTGATTAAAGAATTTACTTTGTTACATAATTCAGTTCTTTAAACCTTGTTGACTTGTATCTCCCTGGAGGTGCAGTGGTTAAGAGTCCACTTGCCAATGCATGGGACATGCTTCGATCCTGGGAGGACTCCACATTCCTGGGACAGCTACTGTCCATGCTCAGCAACGAGATAAGCCACCACAATGAGAAGCCTGCACACTGTGATGAAGAGTAGCCCCCACTCACTGCAACTAGAGAAAGCCTGCTTGTAGCAATGAAGACCCAGCACAGCCAAAAATAAAAAATACAAGTTTTGTTTTATTTTATGGCCAAGGATGTGTTATACTTTGAGGATGTTTTTTATGTACTTTAATGACTATTGTACTGTTCGTGGTAGAGTTTTCTGTAAATACTAAATGGGTCAAGTTTGTTGGTAATGTGGTTCAGTTTTTCTGCATCCTTACTGGTTTTCTATATATGTGTCTTGTCACCTACTGAGAAAATAATCCTGAATTCTTGAGCTCCAATTGTGGATTTTACCTATCTTTTCTTTGTTTTATCAACTTTGAGTTCTTTTATTTTGAAGTTCTTTTGTGCATAAACATTTAGGATTGTTAACGTTTTCTGGTGACTTGATACATTTACCATTGTCATTTATTGAAATGACATTATGTAATATCACATCTTATCCCTGGTAATTTTTCTTGTTCAGTCTGCTTTGATGTTAATCCAGCTTTCTTTTGATTATGCAAGGAATCTTTTCTTATCCTTTTGCTATTTTTTCCCCCACTGTGCTGCGTGTCATGCAGGATTTTAGTTTCCCAACCAGGGATTGAACCCATGCTTCCTGCTCCCTGGTTAAGTCCAGTCTTAACCACTGGACTGCCAGGAGAGTCCCTATCCTTTTTGTTTTGATCTAGCTATTGTTGGTGAAAATTCAGTTAACAGTCAAGAAAATTTTATTTGAGCCAACCTGAGGATTATAACCCAAGAGACAGACTTAGGAGCTCTGAGAACTGTTCTGCCTATTAGATATTGAAGGCATAGTCATATACTTTTTTTTGAACTTTTTAGTTTGTATTGGAGTATAGCCAATAAAGAACTTTGTGATAGTTTCAAATGAACAGCATAGGGACTCAGCCATACAAATACATGTATCCATTCTTCCCCAAACTCCCCTCCCATCCAGGCTGCTGCATAACACTGAGCAGAGTTCCCTATGTTATCCAGTAGGTCCTTGTTGGTTATCCATTTTAAACACAGCACTGTGTACATGTCCATCCAAACTCCCTAACTATCCCTTCCCCTCAGTTCAGCAACCAAACCAAGTTTGTTCTCCAACTCCGTTGAGTCTTTTTCTGTTTTGTAAGTTTATTTGTATCATTTCTTTTTAGATTCCACATATATAAGGGATATTAGACACTCTTCTGACTACTTCAGTCACCATGACAATCTCTTGTCCATTTTTGAGACAGAGATGTCTCAAAATGACATACTGACATAAAGTTCACCAAGTATACAGTAGTTCAAGTAAGCATATGCAGAGTGAACCTCAAGTCATCATGACCCCTTACAGACTTGAGAAAGAATGTTACTCTTTTAAGAAGTTTCATTGCTCGCCTCAAAAGAAAACAGATCTTTATGGCAGGTAGGCATTCCTACCTTTGAGGCGGTCTGGTTAATGTGTGATGCAGATGGACATATCATACTAAACAGGGAGAGAGGAGGCTCAAATAAACTTCTTGAGTGAATCTCAGTGAACATTTAAATATATTCCACTGCTTTGTGTGTAAGGTAAGATCCTTAAAACTACCGTCAACAATTTCATCATCTCATCTTTTATGCTATTAATGTCATACTTTACATATCCTATAAGTTTGCAGAACTGTTCTTTTTGCTTTAGACATTCAGTTATGTTTTAGATTGATTAAAAGTAAGATAAGATGTCTTTTATAGTTCTCTTCATTTTAACGACTCCCAGAGATCTTTTATTTCTTTGTGTAGACCCACATTTCTGTCTGGTATCCCTTCTACCTGAAGAATGTCTTAAAAAGTTTTTGTTGTTGTATAGGACTACTGGTAATGCATTCTTTTTTTTGTTTGATAAGGTTTTTATTTCACTTTTTTGTGTGTGAGATATATTTGCTGGGTATAGAATACTGGATTGGTAGTGTTTTTTTCTTTTTTTTAAAGATGTCACTACACTGCCTTCCAGCTTATATAGTTTCTGATGAGAAATTGTGATTTTTTTAATGTTGATTCCTCTGTACAGGCAAACCTCTGAAACAGCATTCAGTTCCAGATCACTGCAATAAAGCAGGTCACGTGAATTTTTTGTTTTCTCAATTCATATCAATTTGTTTACCTTTATACTGCAGTCTATTAAGTCTGCAGTAGTGTTATGCCTAAAAAAATGTATATAACTTTATTTTAAAAATGTGTGTTTATTTGGCTGTGCTGGGTCTTAGTTGCAGCAAGTGGAATCTTTAGTTGTGGCAGGGCCATACCTGGTGGCTCATTGGTCAAGAATCTGCCTGCCAGTGCAAGAGACTTGGGTTCTATCCCTGGGTCGAGAAGATTCCTTGGAGAAGGAAATGGCAACCCACTCTGGTATTCTCATCTGGAAGATTCCATAGACAGAGGAGCCTGGTGGGCTCCAGTCCATGGGGTCGTAGAGTCAGACTTGACTTCCTGACTGAGCACACACACGGATCTTCTGGTTGGAGCCTGTGAACTCTTAGGTGCAGCATGCGGGATCTTGTTCCCCAACCAAAGATCAAATCCAAGCCCCCTTCTTTGAGATTGTGGAGTTTTAGCCACTCGACGACCAGGGAAGTCCTCTACATACATTAACTTAAAGATGCGTCATTACCGGGACTTGCCTGAAGGTCCAGTGGCTAAGATTCTGTGCTTCCAACGCAGGGGGCCTGGGTTCAATCCCTGGTTGGGGAACTAGATCCCGCGTGCCACCACTAAGAGTTTGTATGCTGCAATGAGGCGATCTTATGTCTCAACTAAGACTGAAAATCCTGCATGCTGCAACTAAGACCCAGTGCAGCCAAATGAATAAATAAATAATTAAAAATGTTCTTACTACAAAGTGCTAACCATTATCTAACAATGCTGAGTTGCCACAAACTTTCAATTTGCTTTTTTAAAAAAGCAATCTGAAGAGAGGGAAAAAAAAAGTTACGTCTATATGTAATATGTCAGGATTTTTTTCTGGCTGCTTTCAAGAATTTCTCTTTAACTTTGACTTAAATATGATATGTCCAGGTGTGTCTTTGTTTTGTTTTTTGATACTTACCCTTTTTGGATAAATTATCCTGGTTTCTTGGATCTGAGGTTTGATATTAGCCATTTTTGGAAAATCCTTGGTCATTGTGTCTTCAAATACTGCTTTTAAAAACATTTATTTCTATATCTGGCTGTGTTGAGTCCTAGTTGCAGCCCGTGGGATGGTCATTGTGTCACGTGGAATCTTTTGTTGTGGCCCCCAGACTATAGTTGTGGCGTGCGGGCTCACTAATTGCGATGAGCATGCTTAATTGCTCCGAGGGGCATGGGTTCTTACTTCCCCAACCGGGGATCGAGCCTGTACCCCCTGCGTTGGAGATGCGGAGGCTTAACCACTGCCAAGCTTTTGGTAATGCATTATTTTTGAAAATAATTATTTATGTATTTACCTGTGCTGGGTCTTAATTGGGGCACATGGGATCTTCAGTCTTCACTGCAGCATGTGGCATCTTATTTTTAGCTGTGGCATGCAAACTCTTAGTTATGAGATGTGGGATCTAGTTCCTGACCAAGGATTGAACCTGGGCCCCCTCTATTGGGAGTGTGGAGTCTTAGCCACTGGACCTCCAGGGAAGTCCCTCCAATACATTTTTGTTAGACCATTTGATATTGCACTAGAGCCCTTGGATTCCTTGTCTTTTTTTTTTTTTAAACTTCCTCTTTATGTCTCAGTTTGGGTAGTTTCTTTGGACCTATCTTCAGATTTACTGAAAATTTTCTCAGCTCTGTTGTAGCATTGCATATTGAAGATGGTCTTTCAACTCTGTTACTGCATTTTTTTAGCATTTCCATTTTTTTCTTGATGGTTCCGTCTCTTGAAGTTGCCTATTTGTTAATTCATTTTGTAAGTCTTTCGCACAAAGCTTTAATATATGAATAATAATTTTAAATTCCCTGTTTGATAATTTAACCAGTTATGTTTTCTGTTGTTTGTTTTGTCAGTTAACGATTGTCTTAGTCTTACCTTTTCAGATGTTTCATAATGTTTGACTGAAGGTGGGTTCTGCCAGCATGATCCTTTTTGCCCTTTCTGAACAGGCAAAAGGACTAGCCCATGAGGTGGAATTTTCTCAGGTGATGTGTAACAATTTATAAACAAGTCATTCTGGAAGTTCTGAGGCAAGTCAGACCTTTAATAATAATACCTTCTGTTTTCCTCTATTCCAGTTCTGCCTTCATAGTTCTCTGCCTTTATCCAAAAGCTGCAGAAAATGAACAAATCCCAGGTGAGTTGTTTCTTCCTAACTTTTCTGTGAATTTGAGGAAATATATAAGGACCTAGAAAATGAAATGAAAGGTATAAAAGAGTAAAATTCAGAAAAACATAGTAAGAATAATCAATACCAGCAGACAAAAAGTAAAATCAAATTAATCAGGTATTTTTTAAAAAGTTAAAATGTAAATCAAGTTAATTAAGCAATTATTGCATTGATTATGAATACCTTTCCTTGGTTCTCGAGTATTAGGTCTAAATTAGTTTTATGAACATTCATATAGATGGTGTTTTGAGCAGCATTCCCAGGAAGAAAAACAGATTATTATTTTATCTCTAGTTATTTCATATAGCATTCTTCAGGGTAATACAGTGTGTATTTTATTTTTCCAGTGAGATTAACATGATGCCAGAGAACTCACTAAAGAGCTGGATATGTATTTAAATTCCCCCCCTAACTTACACGAGTTCCATTGTCATTACTTTCTTGAGTAGCATTCCAGAATGTACTTCGACATATTTGCACAAGTATGAGTACAGATTATTATGAGATGGCATACTAATTATACTGTTCTGTTTATGTGTGTTTTGTTTTGCTTTTAATGAATAGACTTCATTTTTTTAGAATAGTTTTGAGCTTACAGAAAATTTGAGTGAAAAGTACAGAATTCCTTTCCTCCCTCTGCACACGTGGTTTCTTCTCTTATTAACATCTTGCATTAATGTGGTATAGCTGTTAAAGCTGATGAGCCAATACTGATGATACTCTAACTAAAGTTCATAGTTTACATTAGGATTTGCTTTTGGTGTTGTGCGTTCTGTATGTTTTGACAAATGTGTACGTGCATCCACCATTATTGTATCTTAGAGCAGAGTTTCACTACTCACAAAATCCCCTGTGCTTCATCTATTCATCCTTCCCTCCCTTTCCTTGAGTACCTGGCAGAATTGGAGGGGCAGTAAAAAAGATACATATTACCTATATATATCAGTGGTTTCCTTTTCCAGAATGTTATAAAGTTGGAATCAGTCAGTATGTAGCCTTTTCAGACTTTCATTAATACTCTGCATTTAAAGTTCTTCCATGTCTTTTCATGACTTGACAACTTATTTCTTTTTAGCACCCAATGATATTTCGTGGTCTGAATGTACCACTATTTATTTACCCATTGAGCAACTGAAGGACATCTTGGTTGCCTCCAGGTTTTGACAGTTACGAATTAAGCAGCTATAAACATGTCTGTGTAGTGTTTTTACGAATGTAAGTTAATCATTTGGGTAAATGCTAAGGAAAACTAATGCTGGATTGTACAGCAGGAGTAGTTTGTGAGAAACTGCCCAACTGTCTTTCAGAGTGGCTATAATATTCACATTCCCACCAGCAGTGAATGAGAGTTTGTGTTGCTTCATGTCCTTGCCAGCATTTGGTGTTGTCAGTGTTGTGAACTTTGGCCACTTTAATAGGTGTTTTGCAGTATAATTTGATACTTCTCTGACATCTTAAGTATCTTTACACATGTTTACTTACCATATGTATATCTTGTTTAGTGAAGTGCATGTTAAGGTCTTTGGCCCTTAAAAAAATTTTTTTTTTACTGAGGTATAGTTGATGTACAACCTTGTGTTACTTTCTGCTGTACGGTGAAGTAATTCATTTATACATACATGTGCATTCTTTTTAAAAAATATTCTTTCTCATTATGGTTTATCATAGGATATTGAATATAGTTCCCTGTGTTATATCTTGGGACTTCGTTGTCTATCTGTATGTCATAGCTTACATCTGCAGACCCTAACCTCTCACTCCATCTCTCCCGCCACCCCTGCCACTGGGCAACCACAGGGATGTTCTCTGTGGGCATGATTCTGTTTCTGTTTGACAGATAGGTTAGTTTGTTTTATTTTTTAGATTCGGCATATAAGTAGTTTTATATGGTATCTGTCATTCTCTTCCTGACTTACTTCACCTAGTATGCTATTGTGTGTGGACCACTAGTGGATTCCATTATACTTGAGTATCTGATCTTTTGGATTCTCTTCCCCTGTAGCTTGTGACAGAGTGTTGAGCACACTTCCTTGTTCTATCCAATGCTTGTTCGTTTTTTCTTTGATGTATCTGGGTGTCTCTTTGTGACACTCTCTCTGTGTCTAAGTGTGTATGGTTTCATCCCAGTCTCCTCGGTTATCTCTTCAATCACTGAATATTTGCCTTTTTTAAGCCTAAGCTTTTGTCTAACTCTGGGAGTCTGTTTGCATTTCCTAAATTAATTCATTGTATGTATTTTTAGATTGAGGCTTTAGGGAATTCCCTGTGCCATTTGTCTTTTCAGATTGCATTTGTAAGGAATTCCCTGAGCCAATTGTCTTTGTCTCATTTACTTGATATAGTCTGATCATCTCCAGTATCTGCCATGTTGCTGCAAATAACATGATTTCATTCTTTTCTAAGGCTGAGTAATTGTTCATGGCATATATGTAGCACAACTTCAGTATATAAAGCTCATAGATGTTCTGGATGTTTCCATATCTTGGCTATTGTAAATAATGGGTTCCTGAATGTTGGGGTACCTTATTTCATAGTATAGTTTTCCATGCATATAGGCTTGGACAATCTTGCTGTACGTCTGGGTTTCGTTTTAAAGAAACCTACATAAGGTTCTGCATCTTGTCTCAGCAATTTTCATTCCCAGAGGCAGTGGAGGAGGGTTCCCTTGTGGCTCAGCTGGTAAAGAATCCTCCTGCAATGTAGGTGACCTCAGTTTGATCCCTGGTTTGGGAAGATCCCCTGGAGAAGAGAAAGGCTACCCACACCAGTATTCTGGCCTGGAGAATTCCAGGGACTATGGAATTCTGTGGGGGTCGCAGAGTCAGACACCACTTTCACTTTCAGTATGTATCCCTGTGTTGGGATATTATGGCTGCTTTGGCACCATGGCGCCGGGAAAGAGTGCCTTCCTGAAATGTGGGGTGCCTGTATTGTTTTGAAGGATGCATTTCCCTGAATATAGGGCCTGGTGAGGGCTTGGAGGATCTCGTGGTAGGTGCTGGTTTTGTTCTAAAGGAGCCTGTCTCCATCGTGGCTGGTTGCAATGTCCATTTCCAGGAGCAGCGGAGGGGGGTTCCCTTCTCTCCCTGCGGGTGTCCAGCATTTATTGTTCTGATTTGCTGGGGAGGGCTGCCTGATGAAAGATGGTTGTAGGTTTGCTCGGCATTTCTCTAAGAATGAGGGAGGTGGAGTTTCTTTAGAGGTGCGGATAGTTGGTTTCCACCAAGTGTGAGCAAAATGTACCATTTGCAGTCAGGTTTTCAAAGTCAGGCCTGTTTTGAATTCTGTCTCTCTGAATGGCTGTCTGGGGAGGCCTTACAAATAGCTGTGAAAAGAAGAGAAGTGAAAAGCAAAGGAGAAAAGAAAAGATATACGCATCTGAATGCAGAGTTCCAGAGAATAGCAAGAAGAGATAAGAAAGCCTTCTTCAGCGATCAATGCAAAGAAATAGAGGAAAACAACACAATGGGAAAGACTAGAGATCTCTTCAAGAAAATTAGAGATACCAAGGGAACATTTCATGCAAAGATGGGCTCAATAAAGGACAGAAATGGTATGAACGTAACAGAAGCAGAAGATATTAAGAAGAGGTGGCAAGAATACACAGAACTGTACAAAAAAGATCTTCACGACCCAGATAATCACAATGGTGTGATCACTCATCTAGACAAGTGGGCCTTAGAAAGCATCACTACGAACAAAGCTAGTGGAGGTGATGGCATTCCAGTTGAGCTATTTCAAATCCTGAAAGATGATGTTGTGAAAGTGCTGTACTCAATATGCCAGCAAATTTGGAAAACTCAGCAGTGGCCACAGGACTGGAAAAGGTCAGTTTTCCTTCCAATCCCAAAGAAAGGCAATGCCAAAGAATGCTCAAACTACTACACAGTTGCACTCATCTCACATGCTAGTAAAGTCATGCTCAAAATTCTCCAAGCCAGGCTTCAGCAATACATGAACCGTGAGCTCCCTGATGTTTAAGCTGATTTTAGAAAAGGCAGAGGAAACAGAGATCAAATTGCCAACATCCGCTGAATCATGGAAAAGCAAGAGAGTTCCAGAAAAACGTCTATTTCTGCTTTACTGACTATGCCAAAGCCTTTGACTGTGTGGATCACAAGAAACTGTGGAAAATTCTGAGAGAGATGGGAATACCAGACCACCTGACCTTCCTCTTGAGAAATCTGTATGCAGGTCAGGAAGCAACAGTTAGAACTGGACATGGAACAACAGACTGGTTCCAAATAGGAAAAGGAGTACGTCAAGGCTATATATTATCACCCTGCTTATTGAACTTTTATAGAGTACATCATGAGAAATGCTGGACTGGAAGAAACACAAGCTGGAATCAAGATTGCTGGGAGAAATATCAATAACCTCAGATTTGCAGATGTCACCACCCTTATGGCAGAAAGTGAAGAGGAACTAAAAAGCCTCTTGATGAAAGTGAAAGAGGAGAGCAGAAAATGTTGGCTTAAAGCTCAACATTCAGAAAACGAAGATCATGGCATCCGGTCCCATCACTTCATGGGAAATAGACGGGAAACAGTGGAAACAGTGTCAGACTTTATTTTTTTGGGCTCCAAAATCACTGCAGATGGTGATTGCAGCCATGAAATTAAAAGACGTTTACTTTGTGGAAGGAAAGTTATGACCAACCTAGGTAGCATATTCAAAAGCAGAGACATTACTTTGCTGACTAAGGTCCGTCTAGTCAAGGCTATGGTTTTCCAATAGTCATGTATGGATGTGAGAGTTGGACTGTGAAGAAGGCGGAGTGCTGAAGAATTGATGCTTTTGAACTGTGGTATTGGAGAAGACTCTTGAGAGTCCCTTGGACTGCAAGGAGATCCAACCAGTCCATTGTGAAGGAGATCAGCCCTGGGATTTCTTTGGAAGGAATGATGCTAAAGCTGAAACTCCAGTACTTTGGCCACCTCATGCAAAGAGTTGACTCACTGGAAAAGACTCTAATGCTGGGAGGGATTGGGGGCAGGAGGAGAAGGGGATGACAGAGGATGAGATGGCTGGATGGCATCACGGACTCGATGGACGTGAGTCTGAGTGAACTCTGGGAGTTGGTGATGGACAGGGAGGCCTGGCGTGCTGCGATTCATGGGGTCGCAAAGAGTCGGACACGACTGAGCAACTGAACTGAGCTACCGTAGGTTATTTGTCAAGGGCAGGGTCATTTAGCTTAATCGGGCAGGCCTCTGACTGGGAAGAGCGTGTTCAGTTCAGTCACTAAGTCATATTAGTTCAGTTCAGTTCAGTCACTCAGTCGTGTCCGACTCTGGCAACTCCGTGGACTGCAGCATGCCAGGCCTCCCTGTCCGTCACCAACTCCTGGAGCTTATTCAAACTCATGTCCGTTGAGTCAGTGGGGCCATCCAACCATCTTATCCTCTGTCGTCCCCTTCTCCCACCCTCAATCTTTCCCAGCATCAGGGTCTTTTCCAAGGAGTCAGTTCTTCACATCAGGTGACCAAAGTTTTGGAGTTTCAGCTTCAGCATCAGTCCTTCCAATGATTATTCAGGACTGATCTCCTTTAGGATGGACTGGTTGGATCTCCTTGCAGTCCTAGGGACTCTCAAGAGTCTTCTCCAACAGCACAGGTCAGCGCCCTTGATTCAACGATGTTGTTCCAGGAAACGGCCACAAGGCAGAAGCGCTTTTGCGGGCTGTGGTCAGTCAAGTGGGCACCCAGAACCTGAGCCAGAGTCGTGTTCCTGAGTTGTAAAGTGGCATGCAGACTACCCGAGTACACACCAGAGAGCTTGGGTGCTATTCCTCCACGCCCCTTTCCTTTCACAAAGCCCTCTCACCACCTCCCCCTGGCCAGAGCCATCTCAGCCGCCAGAAAGGTGCTGTGTTGAGGCTGTTTCCTATATATGTGGATTCTGTAAGGAAGAAGTTGAAATTGGGAACCCCCCCACCAGGAGAAATGGAGACGGGGAATTTTTAAAATGCTTCCAGCCCAGCGTGGAAGTGGGGGTGCAGTAGCCCCGGTGTAGGTGCAAGAGTGCCTGGCACTTTGGTCAGCTGTGGCGTGTCCCAGAGGGGACTGGCGCTGTAGATGCAGAGGGGCTTCTGTGCCCGTGCACCCTCCGCAGCCCCGAAGCCGGGCCTGCGGGGCTCCGCGGGTATGCCGGCACCCCAGTCAGCAGGCCTGAGGGGATTGGGGTATGTGTTTGTTTTCATTTTCTCCTGTCCCTGTAATGTGTATTTTGCACTGGAGTCTACTCAATTCCTGTTATCGCGTTTGTTTGTGGTGGAACAAGAAGTGGATTCCTTTATAGTCATGCATCTGTTCTTTTTGGATTCACTTCCCCTGTAGCTGTTGACAGAGTGTTGAGCACACTTCCTGATTCTGTCCAGCCTATGCTTGTTCATTGTTCTCTGATGTGTCTGTGGGTCTCTCTTTGACCATGTGTCTGTGTCTACGGGGTACTGTTGAATCCCAACTTCCTCAGTGGTCTCCGCACCCCGACCCCGACCCCCAGGGTCGTCTTGTGCTTGATAAGCTTAAATTTGTTGTGTGACTGGGAGTTGGACTGTGTTTGCTAGTAAGTTTTAGTTGATTGTATTTTTCGATTCCACCTATAAACAATACCCTGTGCCATTTTTCTCTGTCTGATTTACTTGACACACTGTGATCATCTCTAGATCCTTCCACGTTGCTTCAGATGGCATTTTTTCATTCTTTTCTATGCCTGAGTAATTGTCCAAGGCATTTATGAAGCACAGCCTCAGGATTTACCCGTGTGCAAGGACTTTACGGCTGTTTTGGCGCCTTGGCGCTGGGAAAGAGTGCCTTCCTGAAATGTGGGGTGCCTGTGTTGTTTCGAAGGATGCATTTCCCTGAATATAGGGCCTGGTGAGGGCTTGGAGGATCTCGTGGTAGGTGCTGGTTTTGTTCTAAAGGAGCCTGTCTCCATCGTGGCTGGTTGCAATGTCCATTTCCAGGAGCAGCGGAGGGGGGTTCCCTTCTCTCCCTGCGGGTGTCCAGCATTTATTGTTCTGATTTGCTGGGGAGGGCTGCCTGATGAAAGATGGTTGTAGGTTTGCTTGGCATTTCTCTAAGAATGAGGAAGGCGGAGTTTCTTTAGAGGTGCGGATAGTTGGTTTCCATTAAGCGTAAGGAAAATTTACCGTTTGTATTTGGTATTTGAAAGTTGGGCCTGTTTTAAATCCTCTCTTGCTGAGCTTCCCCAGAGTATTTCTCGAGAGCGGGTTCGGTCAGCATCGGGCAGGCCTCTGTCCGGGAAGCGCCTGTTCGCCGCTGGCTTAGCGGTGTTGTTCCGGGAACCGGCCACAGGGCGGCAGCACTTCCGCCAGCCGCGGTCTGCCCGGTGGGCACCCAGAACCCCAGCCGGCGTGGCGTTCGTGGGTCGTCAGGGAACGTGCAGACCATTCGTGGGTCGTCAGGGAATGTGCAGACAGCCTGAGGAATCTCCGGAGGGCCTCTCCCGAGGGCCTGAGTGCTCTTCCTCCGCGCCCCTTTCCTCTCACAACCATCCTCCCACTCCCTCCTCCGGGTCTGAGCTGGCAAGAGCCATCTGAGACCCAGAAAAGTCCTGTTTTGAGGCTGTTTGCTACATAGGTGGAGAGGCTGTAAGAAGTTGAACTTGGGGACCCCCTTACCAGGAGAAATGGAGACAGGGGGACCTTTCCAAGTGCTCCCAGCCCAGAGTGTCCAGTATTTTGGGGGTGCAGTAGCCCGGGTGTCGGTGCAGGTGTGCCTGACTGTTTGGTCGGCTGTGGTCTGCTCCCGAGGGGACCAGGCGCTGTAGATGCAGCGAGGGGTTCATGTCCCGGCAGTCCTCTCTACGCCCCCAGCCCCGTAGTGTCCAGCCCTAGATCCTAGGCTGCTGGGTCCCCAGGAGTATGACCACCCAGGTCACCGAGGCCTGGGTGGACGAGAGTGGTCGTTTGTTTTTTTTTTTTTTCATTTTCTCCTTCCCATGTAATTTTTTTTTTCATGGAAATATAATAGTTTTACATTGTTTTTAGTTTTAGGTAGAAGAAATTTAGTTAGTTATATATGGAGTTCTAATCACGTTAGTGTTGAACTTATCAGAATCTTTAAAGTCATATATTCTGTATTGTAAGAATATTTATTAAGTTAAAGAGAAGTATGCGGAAGACTGCATATTGTCGGGACTCCTACGCCATCGCTCTTGTCTCCTCGCTGCAGTCGGATCCGTGTTTGGTCCGTTTCCTGGTCTGTCCTTCTGCTCAGGGAGCTGGGAGGATGCACCAGCAATGCCCCCCACCCCCACTGGACGTGCTGGCTGTTTCCTGTGCTCGGTACCACGTACTGTTGACCATTAATGTCCTCCTGGGCACCGAAATCATGGTGAACTGCCTTTCCTCCGAGGAAACTGGAATGTTACCTCATCTCCACGGGTCCTTTCGCAGGGGTTCCCGCCTCTATCCTTCCTCTGGTTCCACCTCCTGCTCACAGGATCCTAACAGGTCATTTTCCCGGGACTGGAATGTATTCAGGGATGACAGTAACGAGGAGGACGTAGTGAGCCTCAAGTTGGTGGTGGTCTGTCGGGTGCGTCCGCTCTGACCTCCGTGTCACAAGCCAGACTTTCTCTATGGCTCACTTTTCTTGAGACCACAAAGTGCGCTGCAGGAAGTTCTGCAGGCTTCTGGCCATCTTCCCTAGCAGCACCTCTTATACTGCTGCTTATGGGCACTTCTGTGTACTAGGTCTGCCCTGCCTTCAATGACAGGTGCCCTCACAAAAATACTCTTGGTAATTGAAAATGACTTCAAATAGAGAAAGACTTAAGAAACCAGTTTCAAGGGTTAAATTTTACCCACATTGTTTAAGAACCAAGAACATGAGAAGATTTGTAACATCACTAATTTGGCGGTAAATGCCAGTCAGCAATACAATGAGCTGCTCCTCTGGCACCATTCAGAATGGTCCTCCTCACAGAAACTACAAAGAAGAAATACAGGAATGGGAGAGGATAAAAGGGAACCGTCTCTAGGTTTCTGGTGGCCATGTCAGTGGTAACAGCCACTAGGGAGATCAGTGTGGAGCTTCCTTAAACATCTTAGAAGAGGTACTTCTCTGGTGGTCTGATGCTTCAGGCTTAGCTTTCCAATGCAGAGGGGAGGGCTTCGATCTCTTGTCAGGAAGCTGGGATCCCAGGTGCCTGGTAGCAGTAACAACCAAAACATTACACAGAAGATAATTGTAACAAATTTAATAAAGGCTTTAATGATGGTCCACATTAAAAAAAAAATCTTAAAAAAGTTCTAAGCATAGAGCTGCCAGATGGTGCGGCAGCCCCATCCCCAGACCTGTGTCTAGGAGAAGCACAGCCAGGAGAGACACAGGCGCCCTGGCTTTCTGTGGCACTGTTGTTAGAAAGTATGTATTTATCTGGCTGCCTCAGACCTCAGTTACGGCACGAGGCACCCTCAGTCTGCACTGCAGCATGGGGGATCTAGCTCCTTGGCCGGGGATCAAATCGGGACCCCGTGCGTCAGGAGCTCATTCATAGTCTGAGCCCCTGGACCGCCAGGAAACCCCACTGTAACACTATTGACAGTTGCCAAGAGTGGAAGCACCGAAGTGTCCACCAGTAGGTGAATGGATAAAGATAAAGCCAGCGGAACACTACTGGCTCAGGAACAAATCGTGCCCTTGCAGCAACTCGGCAGGACCTAGAGATGATGCTGTTGAGTGATGGAAGCCACACAGAGAGGCAGACGTAAGATACCATCCATAGGCTGGATGTAAAAGTTGAGAGCAATGAACTAATTTACCAACAAGAAAGAGTCACAGCTATAGAAAACAAACTTATCGTTAGCAGAGGGGAAAGGGGACAGACGGACAAGCTAGGAGGTTGGAACATACAGACATTCTTGCATATGGAGAAGAGCTGATCGACAGGCTACTGTACAGCGCTGCGCTCACACTGTGCTTACCGAGACGGAAGAGAGGCTAAAACCGAACATGTAGGCACCTGTCAGTATGAAGTCAGGTTGGTGTACGCAGAACAAACAGCACTGTAAAGCAAATATTCCCCAGTTTCAAATGCGGATATTAATTCAGAAAGAAAAACAGAAGTGCCTGCTGTATTCCCTTGGGCCCCACTCACCCAGGCTGGTGGCACATCCCTGGTGCCTGAGCAGACTTGGGTCCCAAGGCTGGACTGTCATGATACACAGGGTGTTGGGGAGGATGTACCAAGAAACGTGTCCCCTTTGACCCGTAGTGCCTGGGCCCCTCTGCGTGGAGCCACAGTCTTCCAAGTCCAGGGGCAGCCAGGACATGACTTGGGCAGCCGCAGGACAGTGGACCTTCTGGCCTGGAAGAGACCTGAAAAGCCACCTCGTCCCCACCTCTCCTTGTGGTGGGAGACCGTCTCCAGCCTGCCCCGTTAGAGCTGCCCCCTCTGATGACAGTACCATTCACAGGAGGTTTTCAGGGCTAGGGGTCTGCCCAGAAGATGAAGGGTAAGAGGGATGAGACTCAGGCCCTTGGGTGTTTGGTCAGGCATATCCCACTCTGATTTACAGCCCAGGAACAGGACCGTCCCTCCCTCAGGCTCATATTCCCTGAGTAACCAGAATGGGGCAAGAATAAATCCTGCCACCTTCTGCCCATTTCTTATAAAAACAGCTTTAAAGTCAGTCTTTAGGGGTACTTCATAATCACTAGACCTTTGGGGCTGTAAATGATAGGGGCCCTCAAAAAATGTCTTGGGTAGATAATCACAAATGACTTCAAATACGGTAGGCTTTCAGGAACCCAAGTTCAAGAGGTAACTTTTACTCATGAAAAGCTCGCCAAGATTGCTAATTATTGGGGAAATACTAATCAGCACTCCAATGAGGTGTCCCCTCGCAGCAGTCAGAGTGGCTGTCATCACAGTCTACAAACGAGAAACGCTGGAAAGGCCATGGAGAAAGGGATCCCTCCTAAGCCATTGTTGGGAATGTGAACTTGGTAACGGTCACTATGGAGATCAGTGTGGAGGTTCCTTTAAAATCTAAAAACAGACCTGCCAGATGATTCGGCAGTTCCACTCCTGGGTGCCTATCCAGGGAAAACCACTTTGAAAGGGCACGTGCTCGCAAGGTTCACTGCAGCACTGTTCACAGTAAAATGTCCACTGACAGATGAATGGATAAAGGAGATGTGGTAGAAACATTCGGCAGCCATAAAATAAAATAATGCCATTTTCAATAACACAGATGGACCTGGAGATAATAGTGAAGTAAGTCAGACATAAAGGCAAATATGATACCACTCACGGGTGGAATCTGAGTGAAAGTAGCTCAGTCATGTCCAGCTCTTTGTGACCCCATGGACTGTACAGGCCATGGAATTCTCCAGGCCAGAATACTGGAGTGGGTAGCCTTTCCCTTCTCCAGGGGATCTTCCCACCCCAGGGATCAAACCCAGGTCTCCTGCATTGCGGGCGGATTCTTTACCAGCTGAGTCACCAGGGAAGCCCAAGAATACTAGAGTGGGTGGCCTATCCCTTCACCAGCGGATCTTCTCGACCCAGGAATCGAACCAGGGTCTCCTGCCTTGCAGGTGGATTCTTTACCAGCTGAGCTGTCAGGGAAGCCCAAAGTGAAAGTGAAAGTCGCTCAGTCGTGTCTGACTGTTTGCAACCCCTTGGACTGTATAGTTCATGGAATTCTCCAGGCCAGAACACTGGAGTGGGTAGCCTTTCCCTTCTTCAGGGGATCTTCCCAACCCAGGGATCGAACCCAGGTCTCCCACATTGCAGGCGGATTCTTTACCAGCTGGGCCACAAGGGAAGCCCAACAATACTGGAGTGAGTGGCCTATCCCTTCTCCAGGGGGTCTCCCTGGCCCAGGAATTGAACTGGGGTTTCCTGCATTGAAGGCAGATTCTTTACCAACTGAGCTATCAGGGAAGCCCAGTAGAATCTAAAAATTGCTACAAATGAAATAATTTACAAAACAATCTCAGATGTAGAAAGCAAACTTTCAAGGGTTGAGGAGAGGGATAAATTAGGAGGTTGGAATTATACACCCTAGAAAAGAGACAATCAGTACCTACTATATAGCACAGGAATATGTAGATACCCATGTATATTAGTGAATTGAGTTGCTAAATACTTAAGCACATTGTAAAGTAAAATAAAGTAAAAATAAAAATTAAAAAATATATATACAAAAAAAAGCACAACATTAAAAAAAATTTTTTTTGGTGTGGACCATTTTTTAAATCTTTATTGAATTTGTTACAGTCTTGCTTTTTTTTTATGTTTTGGTGGGGTTTTTTGGCAGCAAGGCGTGTGGGGGTCTTAGCTCCCCAGTCAGGGGTCGAATGGCCCCCCTGCACTGGAAGCCGAAATCTTAAACACGGGACCGCCTGGGAACTCTTAGTGAACGTGACATCCTAAATAATCAACTCGTCGGTTTAAAACCAAAATTAAACTCAGAAACAGACGTGCCTGCAGCATTCCTTTAGACCCCACTGATCCCGGCTGGTGTCACATCCCTGGGGCCACAGTAGGCTGGGCCCAGGCTGGACTGTCCTGTGACTGAGCGCCATCACCCCCCGCCCCCGACCCCACCCTCGACTTGTAGTACCAAGACCGCCCCGCAACCTGCAGCTTCACACGCTAGGAGCCTCGTGTTTGTCCCAGCACCGAATGTAGCTTGGGCATATATTCTGTGATTGCCGATCGTTCAAGTGGTACAGAAGTGAGACCCTTCTCCTGAGGTCAGGGGTGTGCAGACAGGAGGAAGAGGCTCAGATGAAAAGGAAAGAATGAAGTTTGGGAGACGAGACTCTGGAGAGGGAGGCTGCTGCTGCTGCTGCAGCTGCTAAGTCGCTTCAGTCGTGTCCAACTCTGTGTGACCCCACAGACGGCAGCCCACCAGGCTCCCCCGTCCCTGGGATTCTCCAGGCAAGAACACTGGAGTGGGTTGCCATTTCCTTCTCCAATGCATGAAAGTGAAAGTGAAGTCACTCAGTCGTGTCCGACCCTCAGTGACCCCATGGACTGCAGCCTACCAGGCTTCTCTGCCCATGGGATTTTCCAGGCAGGAGTACTGGAGTGGGTGCCATCGCCTTCTGCAGGGAGGGTACTAGCCCACCCTTAAAATACCACCCGATCTTCCACATGCCCTGTCACAACCACCCGCTCCATGTTCCAGATTCTTTCACGGCTGTCAGCCCAGTGGTCAAGCAGTGTGTTTCTGAGCCCTGCCTCTGGTGAAAGAACACGCAGTTGGAGCACAGCCAGCCCCCCGAAGTGTCCAGGCTCTGCCTCTTGATCAGGCTGTAGCTGCCCAGTGGGGTCCTGCGGCGGGTTTCTGTCCCCTCTGGGAAGCCCCCGACTGGGCAGCAGGCCTCCAGTGGGCGTGGCTCTGAAGGCTCGCGGGCCTCCTCCCGCCCTCGGCCCACGCGGCCGTTTGGGGACCTCCTGCCGATATCCTCCCTGTGGCTGTCTGCAGTGAAGTTACCTACAGAAGTTGAGGGTCTCATGGAGGAAGAAGATCTTTGAGTCAGTGTTCCTCAACCCTGAGAAATTTATATCAAAAATGAACCCGAAATACTGTTTGTCTCCTTTTGTTTCTAAAGAGAAACAGCTCTAGTTCTCTAACTCATATAAAGTTATTTCCTTTGAGTACCTAACTTGTACTCATGTAGTTCGTGCTAACAGAAATACAGAGATAACAGTTTCTGGTCTAAAAAATCATAACATCTAATGGGGAGAGTAAGAGAAATAAGGTTTTTGTTTTTGTTTTTAAGAGAGCACAGAGTGAAATACATACAACATGAGAAGTATAACCAGAGTGCCCCAGGGTTTAAGAGGAGGGACTCAAATTATGGAAGTTCCCATCTAAGCAGTGTGTGACCTGACCTAAGTGAGAGAATCTGTCAGAGAGAGTGGAGTCAGGGGAAGGAGGGATGGAGGAGGAATTTGAAATGTGTTGAATGCTGGGCTAGTCACTAATTTAAGATATAATGGACAGTGTTTCTAATCCAGCCAATCCTATAGTTAGAGCTATACTTTAGAAAAATCATACTAGCTTATAATGTGTAGTAGATGAGAATAAGAGGAGTTAGGAAATAGAGAGTTAGGAAACATTGGTAGCAACTGAGATGCAGTGAAAGGAAGCGAAGGTTAGACTCGTGGGGTCTGCAGCTTGCCTCTAAGGGTGAAGACAGCTTGGTCCTCAGGACTCAGTTTATTCCTTGGGAAATTCCCAGTGTTCCTGTTTTTTGTAACGGATTTCAGAAGTGATCTGAAAATGGGAATAAATACTGCTGGGAAAATCTTGACTCTGATTGCTGACCTCAGTGATCCTAGGCATAGATGACCTACCACCAGCATTCTCTGCTCCCAAGCCACATGGCTAAAGATTCCTGTAAGATGTCATGAAACAATACTTCTGGGTTACCTGAAAATTCGTGCAATATGACTAGGTCATTTGTAGTGTTCAGATCTTTATCTCATATTTTTTTTCTCACTTCCTCTAAGTTTTTCTGGGTTTCCCAGGTGGCACTAGTGGTAAAGAATCTGCCTGTCAATGCAGGAGACACAAGAGACGCAGGTTCGATCCCTAGGTCAGGAAGATCCCCTGGAAGAGAAAATGGCAACCCACTCTTATTCTTGCCTGGAAAACCCCATGGACAGAGGAGCCTGGCGGGCTACAGTCTGTGGGGCTGCAGAGAGTTGGACATGACTGAGCGTACACCCATAACTTCCTGAGTCTAAGAACTTTTAAGATCTGTTCTCTTAGCAACTTTCAGGCATGCAATACAATATTATTACCCACAGTCACCATGCTGTACATTACCTGACTTACTTTATAAGGGGAAATTTGTACCTTTTGGCCCCTTTTACCTAACTTTCCTACCTCCACCATCCAGCCTCTGACAGCCAGTCTATTCTCTGTATCTACATGTTTGTGGGTTTTTTTTTAGATTCTACATATAATTGAGATGTATGTCTCATAATTATATATATAATGTAATTGAGATAACAATAGATAATTGAGATATGTAATTTAATTATAAACATAATTGAGAAATATATCATAATTTATATAATGTAATTGAGATATAATTTAATTGAGATTATTTCATTGAGATAACTTAATTGAGATGTATAACTTAATTATAAACATATAATTGGGATATATAATTTATCTGACATTTCATGTAGCATAAGGTCCATGTTGTCACAAATTCCATTCTTCTTTATGGCTGAATGATATTCCATCAGTGGATACTCAGTTTGTGTGCATATTTGGTTTTTGTAAATTATACTGAAATAAACACAGTGATAAGTCATGCCTCAGTATCTTCAGTAGACTTTGTATAAGTCCCTAATAGAAAAAGCATGGTATTTGCATGTAATCCACATACATCCTCCCATGTACTTTAAATCATCTCTAGATAATTTAAAGTGCCTTGTATAACATAAAGGACATGTAAATAGTTTTGTCTTTATATATATAAATAGGCACCACACCTATAAGAATGGCTATTTCACTGTGATTTTGATTCGCATTTCCCTGATGACTAGTGATTCTGAACACCTCATGTACCTGTTGGCCATTTGTATGTCATCAGAAAAATGTCTATTTCCTCTGCCTGTTTTTCAATCAGATTGGTATTTTTTTCTGCTAAATTAACCCCTCATCAGGTACATGACTTGCAAATATTTTCTCTCATTTGGTAGATTGCCAGAAAATATTTGCAAATCATATCAGATAAGGTTTTCATTTTGTTGATGGTTTCCTCTGCTGTGCAGAAGCCTTTTAGTTTGTAGTCTCTCTTGTTAGTTTTTATTTGTCTGCCTTTCTTATGGTTTGGATATGGTAGAGAGATCTTTACCTATGCCTGATAGTTTATCTTATAATTGGAATTTCATATTCTCCCTTTAAATATTCAAAGCTTTAACTCTTTATATTGTCTAGTTTGAGACCACGAAAATAATACCTATATAAGCATCATCACTAACTGGTAACATTAAATACTGCATATTAAATAATCTTAATATCTGCCAAATATGACAATGCTGGAATTTATGGGAATCTGAATAAATGCTTTAACTTTTATAAAGATATTTTTGGAGGCATGACAAAACAATGAAATTTTACAGTTTGTGTCATACGTAAATTTTAAAGATGGTTCTTTTACAACATAGAGTATGTTTTTATGTGTCCTTCCTGCATCACCAAATGCTAATCATATCAGAATAAATAGCAATATGCTATTTCAGGGGTCAGTTTCATTCACCGATGTGACTGTGGACTTCACCCAGGAGGAATGGGAGCAACTGGAGCCCTCGCAGAGGATCCTCTACATGGACGTGATGCTGGAGAATTACAGCAACTTACTATCAGTGGGTAAGGACAGCTTTCGGGTGTAATTCAGCATTTGCCCAGTCGCGTTTAGGTCCTTTCTCAGTTACCCAAAATTACAAGCTTCTTGGTTTTGGTCTCAAGCTTCATGTATTAAAGCTGAGATAGTGCAGACTCTGAAGTTCTGCCTTCTTTATTTTCAGGCTTTCTCAAGGCCAAGCAGTTAGGAGCAGTGTCCCATTATCAAGGTCTCTAATATTATCAAACCAGATTTTCAAGTTGGATCAGTAAGAATAGTTGTGGGTATCAGAGTTAGAATTTCCAGTTCAGAACTTCCTAGGGGGGGACTTCTCTGGTGGTCCAGCGGCCAAGACTGCACAGTCCGAATGCAAGGGGCCTGGGTTCAGTCCCTGGTCAGGGAACGAGATCCCCCATGCCACCACTCATGCCGATCATAAGCCAAATTCTTTTTTTTTTTTTTCCCCCAACAAAAGAACATACTAGTATACAGAGTGAAGTAAATCAGAAAGAAAAGCAGCAATACAGTATAGTAACACATATAAATGGAATTTAGAAAGATGGTAACAATGACCGTATATCCGAGACAGCAAAAGAGACACTGATATAAAGAACAGACTTTTGGATTCTGTGGGAGAAGGCGAGGGTGGGATGATTTGACAGAATAGTATTGAAACATATATATGAAACAGATTGCCAGTCCAGGTTGTATACATGAGACAGAGTGCTCAGGGCTGGTGCACTGGGATGACCCAGAGGGATGGGATGGGGAGGGAGGTGGGAGGGGGCTTGGGGATGGGGAACACAGGTACACCCATGGCCGATTCATGTGAAGGTATGGCAAAAACCACCACAATATTTTAAAGTAATTAGCCTCCAATTAAATAATTTAATTTGAAAAAACAAAGAAAATGATGAAGATAAAACCACCAGTTCACTTTTTTCCTTCTTAAATACTTGCTAGTTTAGTTTTAGATAAAACAGTATTTGATCAATTAATGTTTAAAATATTCTACTATGAGAACTTTCTGTGAGTATGGTTTCTGTGTGTGTCTGCCCTCTGATGCCCTCTTGCAACACCTACCATCTTACTTGGGTTTCTCTTACCTTGGGTGTGGGGTATCTCTTCACGGCTGCTCCAGCAAAGCACAGCCGCTGCTTCTTACCTTGGACGAGGGGTATCTCCTTACCGTTGCTGTTCCTGACCTTCAACGTGGGATAGCTCCTCTAGGCCCTCCTGTGCCTTTGCAGCCATCGCTCCTTGGGTTGCCTCTCCCAGCTGCCGCCCCTGGCCTTGGGCTCGAGGTGGCTCCTCAAGGTCACCAGCCCTGGCCTCGGGCGCGAGGTGGCTTCTCCCGGCCCCACCCCCCGACCTCGGTCACGGGGTGTTTCCTCCCGGCAGCCACTGGCCTCTGACGCGGGGTAGCTCCTCCCAGCCGTCGCCCTGACCTCGGACATGGGGTAGCTGCTCCCGGCTGCCACCGACCTCTGACGCGGAGTGTCTCCTCCAGCCGCTGCCCTGACCTCGGACGCAGGTGGCTCCTCCCCGCCGCCACTGACCTCGGACGCGGGGTGTCTCTTCCCGGCCGCCGCCCGTGACCTCGGACACGGGGTAGCTCCTCCTGGCTGCCACTGACCTCGGACACAGGGTAGCTCCTCTCGGCCTTTCCTGCGCCATCGCAGCCTGGTACTCCAGGCCGCTGCCCCCGACCTCGGACGTGGGGGAGCTCCTTTCCGCCGTGCTTAGTGCGTGGGCTCACCGCCGTGGCCTGCGCTTAGTACGCCAGCTCGCTGCCGCCGACTATGCCAAAACCTTTGACTGTGTGGATCATAAGAAACTGGAAAATTCTGAAAGAGATGGGAATACAGACCACCTGACCTGCCTCTTGAGAAATCTGTATGCAGGTCAGGGAGCAACAGTTAGAACTGGACATGGAACAACAGACTGGTTCCAAATATGAAAAGGAGTACGTCAAGGCTGTATATTGTCACCCTGCTTATTTAACTTATATGCAGAGTACATCATGAGAAACGCTGGACTGGAAGAAACACAAGCTGGAATCAAGATTGCCGGGAGAAATATCAGTAACCTCAGATATGCAGATGACACCACCCTTATGGCAGAAAGTGAAGAGGACCTAAAAGCCTCTTGATGAAAGTGAGAGAGGAGAGTGAAAATTTTGGCTTGAAGCTCAACATTCAGAAAACGAAGATCATGGCATCCGGTCCCATCACTTCATGGGAAATAGACGGGGAAGCACTGTCAGACTTTATTTTTTTGGGCTCCAAAATCACTGCAGACGGTGACTGCAGCCATGAAATTAAAAGACGCTTACTCCTTGGAAGAAAAGTTATGACCAACCTAGGTAGCATATTCAAAAGCAGAGACATTACTTTGCTGACTAAGGTCTGTCTAGTCAAGCCTATGGTTTTTCCTGTGGTCATGTATGGATGTGAGAGTTGGACTGTGAAGAAGGCTGAGCACCGAAGAATTGATGCTTTTGAACTGGGGTGTTGGAGAAGACTCTTGAGAGTCCCTTAGACTGCAAGGAGATCCAACCAGTCCATTGTGAAGGCGATCAGCTCTGGGATTTCTTTGGAAGGAATGATGCTAAAGCTGAAACTCCAGTACTTTGGCCACCTCATGCAAAGAGTTGACTCATTGGAAAAGACTCTGATGCTGGGAGGGATTGGGGGCAGGAGGAGAAGGGGACGACCGAGGATGAGATGGCTGGATGGCATCACGGACTCGATGGACGTGAGTCTGAGTGAACTCCAGGAGATGGTGATGGACAGGGAGGCCTGGCGTGCCGCGATTCATGGGGTCGCAAAGAGTTGAACATGACTGAGCGACTGAACTGAACTATGAGAACTTTGAGATGGTATCGTCATGAAAATAGGTGGCAACCTGCCTCTTGAGAAATCTGTATGCAGGTCAGGAAGCAACAGTTAGAACTGGACATGGAACAACAGACTGGTTCCAAATAGGAAAAGGAGTACGTCAAGGCTGTATATTGTCACCCTGCTTATTTAACTTATATGCAGAGTACATCATGAGAAACGCTGGACTAGAAGAAACACAAGCTGGAATCAAGATTGCCGGGAGAAATATCAGTAACCTCAGATATGCAGATGACACCACCCTTATGGCAGAAAGTGAAGAGGAACCAAAAAGCCTCTTGATGAAAGTGAAAGAGGAGAGCAGAAAATGTTGGCTTAAAGCTCAACATTCAGAAAACGAAGATCATGGCATACAGTCCCATCACTTCATGGGAAATAGATGGGGAAACAGTGGACACAGTGTCAGACTTTATTTTTGGGGGCTCCAAAATCACTGCAGATGGTGATTGCAACCATGAAATTAAAAGACGCTTACTCCTTGGAAGAAAAGTTATGACCAACCTAGATAGTATACTCAAAAGCAGAGACTTTACTTTGCTGACTAAGGTCCGTCTAGTCAAGGCTGTGGTTTTTCCAGTAGTCATATATGGATGTGAGAGTTGGACTGTGAAGAAGGCTGAGCACCGAAGAATTGATGCTTTTGAACTGTGGTATTGGAGAAGACTCTTGAGAGTCCCTTGGACTGCAAGGAGATCCAACCAGTCCATTGTGAAGGAGATCAGCCCTGGGATTTCTTTGGAAGGAATGATGCTAAAGCTGAAACTCCAGGACTTTGGCCACCTCATGCGAAGAGTTGACTGATTGGAAAAGACTCTGATGCTGGGAGGGATTGGGGCAGGAGGAGAAGGGGATGACAGAGGATGAGATGGCTGGATGGCATCACCGACTCAATGGACGTGAGTCTCAGTGAACTCCGGGATTTGGTGACGAACAGGGAGGCCTGGCGTGCTGCGATTCATGGGGTTGCAAAGGGTCGGACATGACTGAGCGACTGAACTGAACTGATCTGAATCCAGAATTATTTTTACCTTTCCTACAAAAAATAAAACATTTGGGCATAGGTCTTGAGTGAACTGTAAGTATTGATATTTGTTTTTGAAAGATTTTCATACTTTTTTTAAGACTTAACCAGAAATGCTGTTTCTGTTATTAATCAAATGGTCTTAATAAAATATACCAAGTCCCCCCCCCAAAAAAAAAATACTAGGAAAAATGTGGAAGGTGGGAAGGAGAATCTGTTAGAAGCCATTGGAAGTAATATCCTAGAGATTATGAATGGGTTGGTACCTTTGAAGTATTATTTAGGAATCTGTTTTTCAAATCCCTAACCCTTTAGAGAAAGCTGAGGACAGATGACTTGTGCACCTCATATCTTGAGTCATACTTCCAAACATCAGTTTCTTCCTGCTTAGCTTTTTTCCTGTTTAATTTTTATATCTATTTGCCTCTCACAATCAAGCCTTGATTCTTTCCTGGCATGTTATAAACCTTTGTTTCATGATTAGTTTCTCTTTCATTAGTATTGTCATCTAGCCAGACTGGTGACTTCTATATTTTAGGTCATGGGAATTGGTATATAACCGCAAGGAAAATACACGTTCTTCAGTACGAGTGCCACAAATGGCAACAGGATCCCAATGGTCAGGAATAACCAATAATACAGAGATGCAAGTAAAGGTTCGTACAGCATAGGTGGAGGTCAGGTAAATTTGATCCTTGCGATTCCTTGGAATAAAAGCTGGGACTTCAGACTGCTTTGAGAAAGAAATGAAACACATTAGAGAAAAATAAGAGATAATGATAGAAACATTTTCTCCAACAACTTCGATTGAAAAAAATTGTGTGCCCAACAGTAGCAGTGAGTGATTCTGCCAAAAGGATCTTGGATTCCTTTTATATTTCCTACAGAATATATGAGTTTCTGGATTTTGCCTTCCACTTGCAAAAGTCTGACTTTGGAGCTTTGGAATGCTGCGTAGGGTTCTGTCTGCAAACCTGTGAGAAATGTTGCCTTTAGGAAGTTACTGGTAAACCTGCTAGAGGAACAGAGGAGAGGAAAGGGGAAAGATCCTTGAATGTGTAGATGTGGCCATCCGACCACAGTTAGTCTCAGCATTGGCTGCTCAACTTAGATCTGCCTGGTTTTTTTCCCTTATCATCTACTTATTATCTTGTTCTGTGTCAGCTGGTGTCCTTGGACACCAGGTCACATTTGTCTTTGGAATTGCCAGCCTTCCCACATCAGTTGTTTTTATTTCACTTTACCCACTTTTAAGGCCGTTTTGTAACCTGGGGTGTTGTCTGTGTCCATTTTGCCACAGGCTTTGTCTTTTTCTTTCATTGTTTAAGAGCTAGGAAAACTCAGAACTGGGGACTTTTTTATACTGAAAGACTGGGTCCCAAACTAAAGAAAGAGACAGCCCTGCAGTGGAACATTTGTGGAGCTTCACATTCTGTAACATTATGGTGAAAGGCTGACAGTGTTTCATATGCTCTTTCCTAGAGGTATGGAAGGCTGATGACCAGATGGAGACGGACCACAGAAACCCAGATGAGCAGGCGAGGCCGCTTGTAATCTTTAAGGACCAAACCCCAACCGAAGAAAGAGATAATAATCTCTTTGGAAAAACATTTAACCTTAGCACAGACTTTGTTTCTTTAAGACAAGTACCCTATAAATATGACTTATATGAAAAAACTTTGAGATACAATTCAGACATACTTACTAGCAATAGAAACTATATAAGAAAGAAAGCAGATGACTGTAATGGATTTGGAAAAGCACTCTTCTATCTGAAACAAGAGAAAACCCATCCTGGAGTGGAATACTCGGAATATAATAAAAGTGGGAAAGCCTTCAGCCATAAAGAAGCCATTTTTAAACACCAGAAAATTAGAAATTTGGTACAACCTTTTATCTGTAATTATTGTGACAAGGCTTTCTCATTTAAATCACTTCTCATTAGTCATAAGAGAATACATACTGGAGAAAAGCCTTACGAATGTAATGTGTGTAAGAAAACCTTCTCCCATAAAGCAAACCTCATTAAACATCAGAGAATTCATACTGGGGAGAAACCCTTTGAATGTCTGGAATGTGGAAAAGCATTCACCCACCAGTCAAACCTCATTGTACACCAGAGAGCACACATGGAGAAGAAGCCCTATGAATGCAGTGAATGCGGCAAGACGTTTGCCCAGAAATTTGAACTTACCACACACCAGAGAATTCATACTGGAGAACGACCCTATGAGTGTAATGAATGCGCAAAAACCTTCTTCAAGAAGTCAAACCTCATCATACACCAGAAAATTCACACAGGGGAGAAACGCTATGAGTGCAGTGAATGTGGAAAATCCTTTATCCAGAACTCACAACTCATTATACACATGAGAACTCACACTGGAGAAAAACCCTACGAGTGCACCGAGTGTGGCAAAACTTTCAGCCAGAGGTCGACTCTTAGATTACATTTGCGGATCCACACAGGAGAGAAACCGTACGAGTGTGCTGAGTGTGGGAAAGCCTTCAGCAGGAAGTCCCGACTCAGTGTCCATCAGCGAGTTCACACGGGGGACAGACCCTGACACTGCAGCCCATTTGTACCAAGGAGGACCCTTCCCATGGGGAGGAACCTCACAAAGGTGCTGAAGGAACATGGGAACTCATGCAGTCTGTCGACGCAAATGTGTAAAAACGGGGTCCCCTAAGAATAATATTGTACCAACAGTTAGGTATGATACCCAGGTAAACAGTATGTACCGGAATATATCCAACTGTAAATAGACAAACTTACATGTATTACAGTGAGCTTTTAGAAATCCTGAGTAAATTATTCAGTAATGAAGTATTCTGGGCAGCATAAAGGAGCTAAAGACAGTACTCTGCGGATTCAGTGGTTATGTGCAAGAATATGCCACACACACAAAAAAAAACACTGTATTTTAGATCTGTGCATGTAAATTTAACAGACACTGATAGTTTGACATTCTTGTCCTAATTAGGACATCCAAACACAATTTTCCATACTGAGCATCACATGTTTTTCAGTACCTTACAATCCAGGATGCATTCCAGAGAGCATACGTTTTCTCCTCTTGTGGGCACACTGTTACTGAGTTACCTCGTCAGTCAACAGAAGACAGTGTTATTGAAGTTTTAGCCTTCTGGGTTTGCTGAAGACTTCCCAGTATTCCTGACACATAATTATGCAAGTGTGAGGTAACAGAGAGAGTGAAAAGGAGGCAGTGTGCAGCACAGAACACACGGGCTGTGTAAAGAACAGCCGCACCCAATGTGTGCTTGTGTTTCACTGGGGTATTTACGTACAAATGCATGTCTTACCAAAATACTGTGTAACCCAGGAACCACTTGTATTTTGTGTTTCCTTATTTCTCTTAACATTTTATACATTGTTTTGCAACAAATAGAATGTGTATGTAGTTCGTGTCACATTTCAGAGACTTAGAGAAATAATTTATTTTAAGTAACTGTCAATAAATGTCTTACTGCTTTTAAAAACGTCCATGTGCATAGTCCACTTTAGAAATAAACTTTTGCAGAATTTTATTTAAAGGAGATAGTTCTACTTCCATGAGTTTCACTGTCATCAACCAAAAGCATTTCCCTTTGGAATGTGACTTGGTGTGAGTTCTTTTAAAGGCTCACAAACACTTTATTAACCTAAAAAATTTCTCAGTTTTGCATAACTCAAAGATATCATTTTAGGCCTCATTTCAAATTCACAAGTTCCTTTCCTTATTCATCACAGATCATGCATTGATACAGCAAATGGCTGCTGTAACTTGCCTTTCTTGTAGGTGTTTTTGGAGATTATTGATGTGCTGTGACTGTGTATGAACATGAGTGATTTTCTGAACAAATCTGTCAGAATATCCATAGTCCAGTAAGTCTTGTCTTTCTAAACTGTCATCTCCTACTGGCAAGGAAGCAGCGGAAGAGGGTAACTTAATACACTGATGTTAGAAATACAAATTGTGACAGCCTCCTTGGGGATAATTATGACTCTGTCTTTTAACATCAAAAATATACATACAGTTGCCCCTTGGACAGCACTGGTTTAAAATGTGCAGGTGCATTTATCCACGATTTTTTTCAGTGAGTATGTACTCCAGTCCTCCATTGGTTGAATCTGTGGATGCAGAACCTTGAATACAAAGGACCAACTTAAGTTATACTTGGGTTTTCAACTACACTGAAGGTCTGTGCCTTTATCCCCTGTGGTGGTCAAGGGCCAACCCAGCAGACTTGCTTCTGGGAATCCATCCCTAAGAAAAAAAGTGCCAGCACCTTAAACTGTATGTTTTATCAATGTATATTGTATTTTTCTGTAAGGAAAAAAGAAACAATATGAAGGACCATTGGTAAGGGAATGATTGAATAAACTGTGATAAAGATGTACCACAGCTAGAACATAATCATGGAAAAGAGAAAGCGTGTAGGGGCAAATGCCACCAGGACAGATGGACAGATGGGGTGGGTAAGTATGTGTGTGTGTGTGTCTGTGTGTGTGTATGTGTACACCAGGATAGATGAGAGGGTGAGTGTGTGTGTGTACACCAGGACAGATGGGGTAGGGGAGAGTGTGTACACCAGGACAGATAGGGTAGGGGAGAGTGTGTGTACAGCAGAATAGATGGAGTGGGAGAGTGTGTGTGTGTACACCAGGACAGATGGGGTGGGAGAGTGTGTGTATGTGAGTGTACCAGGACAGATGGGGTAGGGGAGAGTGTGTGTGTGTATGTACACTAAGACAGATGGGGTAGAGGAGAGTGTGTGTACACCAGGACAGATGAAGTGGGGGAGTGTGTGTTTGTGTGTGTACCCCAGGTCAGAGGGAGTAGTGGACAGTGTGTGTGCACCAGAACAGATGGGGTGGGAGAATGTGTGTGAATGTGTGTACACCAGGGCATATGGGGTTGGGGAGTGTGTATGTGTGTGTGTGTGTGTGTGTGTGTGTGTGTAGACCAGGACAGATGGAGTAGTGGACAGTGTGTGTGCACCAGAACAGATGGGATGGGAGAATGTGTGTGAATGTGTGCACACCAGGGCATATGGGGTTGGGGAGTGTGTATGTGTGTGTGTGTGTGTAGACCAGGACAGATGGAGTAGTGGACAGTGTGTGTGCACCAGAACAGATGGGATGGGAGAATGTGTGTGAATGTGTGCACCAGGACAGATGGGGTTGGGGAGTATGTGTGTGTGTGTGTGTGTGTGTAGACCAGGACAGTTGGGGTAGGGGAGAGTGTGTGTGCACCAGAACAGATGGGGTGGGAGAATGTGTGTGAGTTGTACACCAGGACAGATGGTGTGGGGGAGTGTGTGTATGTCTGTGTACACCAGGACAGATGGTGTGGGGGAGTGTGTGTGTGTACCCCAGGTCAGATGGAGTAGTGGACAGTGTGTGTGCACCAGAACAGATGGGGTGGGAGAATGTGTGTGAATGTGTACACCAGGACAGATGGGGTTGGGGAGTGTGTGTGTGCATGTGTGTGTGTGTGTGTGTGTAGACCAGGACAGTTGGGGTAGGGGAGAGTGTGTGTGCACCAGAACAGATGGGGTGGGAGAATGTGTGTGAGTGTTGTACACTAGGACAGATGGTGTGGGGGAGTGTGTGTGTGTCTGCGTACACCAGGACAGATGGGGTTGGGGGGAGAGAGTGTGTGTGTGTGTACACCAGAACAGATGGGGTAGGGGAGAGTGTGTATACACCAGGACAGATAGGGTTGTGCAGTGTGTGTGTGTACTCCAGGACAGATGGGGTTGTGGAGTGTGTGTGTGTGTGTGTGTATACACCAGGACAGATAGGGTTGTGCAGTGTGTGTGTGTACTCCAGGACAGATGGGGTTGTGGAGTGTGTGTGTGTGTGTATACACCAGGACAGATGGGGGGGAGAATGTGTACACCAGATGGGGTGGGTGAGTGTGTGTGTGTGTGCATGTACACCAGAACAGATGGAGTGGGAAAGTGTGTGAGTGTGTGTACACCAGGACAGATGGGGTTGGGGAGTGTGTGTACACCAGGACAGATGGGGTTGGGGAGTGTGTGTGTGTTTGTACACCAGGACAGATGGGGTAGGGGAGAATGTGTGTACACCAGGACAGATGGGGTTGGGGAGTGTGTGTGTGTACACCAGGACAGATGGGGTAGGGGAGAATGTGTGTACACCAGGACAGATGTGGGGGAGTGTGTGTGTGTGTGTGTGTACACCAGGACAGATGGGGTTGGGGAGTGTGTTTATGTGTACACCAGGACAGATGGGGTAAGGGAGAATGTGGGTACACCAGGACAGATATGGTGGGGGAGTGTGTGTGTGGGGGACAGATGGGGTAGGGGAGAGTGTGTGTACACCAGAACAGATGAGGTAGGAGAGTGTGTGTCAGTGTGTGTACACCAGGACAGATGGGGTAGGGGAGAGTGTGTGTGTTGTACACCAGGACAGATGGGGTGGGGGAGAGTGTGTGTACACCAGAACAAATGAGGTGGGGGAATGTGAGTATGTGTGTATACCAGGACATATGGGGTGGGGAATGTGTGTGTGTGAGTGTGTGTACACCAGGACAGATGGAGTGGTGTGTGTGTGTGTGTACACCAGGACAGATGGGGTGGGAGAGTGTGTGTGTGAGTGTGTGCACAGCAAAGTTTGTAAAAGACACGGGTCCTCCCCGGGCTCGGTGCCGCGTCACTGGAGGTTTATCCCGGCAGCCCTGCTGTCTCCTCTCACGTTCTAACCTCTCGGGCACAGTCCGTCCTCATCTCTTCAGCTGAGTGACCGACACACTGCCCCGTTCCCAGCAGGGCAGCTGGTGTGGGCAGTCAGGACGCTGTGCCCTCCTGGGCCGTGTCGGGCTCGACCCCTTACCTGAAGTCAGGTCCTGCTGGGTTCCCCAGCTCGGCTGGGTGCTGGTGACCGTCTTCTCCGCAGGTCCGCCCTCCTCCTGCCCCAAAGAGAGGCCGCCCTCTGGCCCGGACGCTCCCTGAATCGGGCCACGTGCGACACGTTTGACTAAAGGAGAGCCCACCTCTCTCGGTTTTAGGACAGTCAGGATGTTAAAATGCAATGAACAAGCCACAGCACACCTCCACAGGTTAGAGACTCGCGAAAGAACCCAGAGATGGGCACTGGGGAACTTTCGGGAGCGTAAACCCAGGAGACGTCGGGACCGTGGCTCGTGAGGTGAATCGTGGCAGTGGATGTGGGACATTCATTCACACCAAAAAGACATCGCGAGCACCAAGGGAGTGGGCGCTGCGGGGAGACGTTGGGGAACAAAAGGACGCCATGACGGGGCTCCTGCCCTTGGAGTCTTTACATGTTGGCGGAATATCCGAGAGCAGACACTTGGAGCAGAGGACAGGCTCCATGAGGCTGAACTGCTGGTACCAGCTGGGCCTGTCCCTATGAGAAAATATGAGAAGCCACAATGGGGCTTTAAACAAGGAGTAGCATCATCTGCTTTTTAAAAAATAAATGAGCTTCATGCTAACAGGGAGGAGAATTTGGGCAGAGCTGCCCAGAAGCTGAAACCCCCACTTGGAAGCCTCGGATGGAGTTCTGCCTGTTTACAGCTCCTGCCTGGATTGTTTTCAGAACTTCAGAGAGGAACTGAGCTTCCCTCTGTCCCTGGTGGCTGGCAGGTAGACATCAAGACATCACCTTGGCCAGGATCCAGGGTCACTTCCTTCCGCTTCCATGGATCTGTTCTAATGTCTTCCGGCATTTGCCCCATTCCTCCTGCCTCCAGCCTAACAAAACCCCTGCGGATTACCTGTGCCCACCTCAAAACTTGGGATTCCACACCCCGAAAACCACTCTGAGCAGTGAGTGCAGGCTGTCTGGGGCTGACCCCAGCACCTCTCCTCTGCGCTGGGGGCTCAGCGCGGGGAGGTCTGTGTTACACGGGCTGCTGAGGCCGCTACTGAGAGAAGGAAAAGGACCAGTGGAGAGAGAGCAGGGCTGCGCGGGGCGGTCCCTGCGATTCAGGGGCGTCCTGGCGTGGAGACAGCAGGAGGCCTGGGGGGCAGTGGCTCACGACAAGCCCGGCTTCCGCTGTGCTGAGGACCAGCCTCGGGGCGGGCCTGGCTTCTGGGGACAGGCAGCCTGAAGAGCGGGTACAGGATGGCCAGGTCTGGGGAAGGAAGAGGCCGCTGAGGGGTGCCTTGCGGAGACAAAACTTGTCATCAGTGGAGCGGACCACCCAGAGGAATGGATGGGAAAACGTGACCTCAAGGGGGTCAAGCTGGTGAGGATGTCAGCATGGCTCCCCCGTGGCCTTGGGAGGTCAAAGGCAAATGACAACAACAGCAACAGCAGCTACCACCAGACTGGTTAGTGGATGTAATAATAGTGAGACAGGCTGGCACCTGGACAAAGGTCTCCTCGAGGAACAAAATACCAAGAAACCATAAGGGGCTATAAATAACTGCATGCGGGGGGCACTGGGCAAATTCTGGACAAAACGATACCAAAAAAGTCTGACACTCTGGAGAGCTGAGAACAGGGTGTCAGGAGCAGGCGAGTACAGCGCGTGCCCCCGAGAGGGCTGGCGACCCTCTACGCTGGCGCCTGGCTCCACCCCTGGGCTGACCACTACTCTCAGCCCACATGGGGAACCAGCGGCCCCCTCGCAGAGCTAGCCGGGGGTGGGGGTGGGGCCTGTCACGTGGTCTCAGCCCCTCCTGCTGCAGCAGGGGCCCCGGTAAAGCCCCACCCGAATTTCCTTCCGGCCTTTGGTCCGTTTCTAGTGACTGGGGCAGGCCGGGAGCCCTGGTTAGTGACGCCCATCGTGGGGCACTTGTCCCCTTCTAGGGAGGGGACCTGGGCACCTCCAGGGCCCCAAGTGCAGGGGCCCCATGGGTGACGAGTGGCCGCCTGAACGCCTTGTTTCCTCATCACGTTTGGTAAGGCTGCCTTCCTGGCCCCTGGGCCCGCAGGACTCTCATTCAGGAGACACTCTGCCCTCCCCTCTGTCCCTGTCTCTCCTCCATCCTCTCCCCCGGAGAGTGGACGTCGGGCAGCCACAGCATCACTCTCTGAGCTTGTGAGCCCTGCCCTGGGGGCGGGCTCCCCTGGCCGGCGACAAGCAGAGGCGCGGGGGCTCACCCACACGGTGCAGACCCCGGTCCGGCGGGCTCTCCCCAATGGGAGCTTCTGAAAGGCATGCAAACCTCCTCTCGTGTCGTGGCTGGGTCTGATCGTCCCTGACCTCTGACCTCTGACCTCTGTCTTCCTGCCGTCTGTCTCTTTCTCAGTCTTTCCTGTCCCTCCTCCCTTAACGGCTCCCTGGGTCCTCCAACCTACACTCCCGTTCCCTTCATCCTAAAGACTTCTTCTCTGTGTCTGTGAGTTTCTGTCATTCGTATCTTTGTTTAAGGCTTCCCGGGTGGCTCAGCGGTAAATGCATTTTCAGAAAAAAAAAAAGAAAAAACGATGCACTTTACATTTCAGGCTCGTGTCATCTGGGAACTATTCAATATTAATATCTGGTATTAAGGCTAGCTTAAGCTTGCGGGTTTAATTAACACAGACCTGGCTTTAGAGCATCAGGTATGGTACTGTCATCATGCCTGGGGCTGTGGAAGTGAGTGCATGTTGTTTCTGTTATGAAATTTGTCAACAGGGAAAATAAACTGACATGACTAACCTTTTAAGTAAATTTAACTGAGATAAGAACTTTCTGGTAAACTCTGTAGGAATAATTAATTATCTTTTGAAGATTTCCATCTAAACTAGTCCCTCCAAATTTTGGTAACTTAAATCTAAGGAACTCATTTAATAGCCAGGCCATTTCATATAAGAAAAGGGAAACGCAAACTCCACTGTAGCACTGCCTGGACTTCATATAAGCCGGGGGGATGGAGAGAAAATGGGTGTCTCAGTTATAGTTATATAGGCCCCCCAGCTGGCACTAGCGGTAAAGAATTCGCCTGCTGATGCAGGAGACGCAAGAGATGCAGGTCTGATCCCTGGTCGATAAGATCCCCTGGAGAGGGAAATGGCAACCCGCTCCAGTATTCTAGCCTGGGAAATCCCGTGGACAGAGGAGCCTGGTGGGCTACCATCTTTGGGGTTGCAAAGAGCTGGACATGACTGAGCATGTCCACATATAAGTAACGCCATACAGAATTTGTCTCAGGGGCCTTCAAGGGTTTCCCTCATAGCTCAGATGGTGAAGAATCTGCCTGCAATGTAGGAGGCCTGGGTTCAGTTCCTGGGGTGGGAAGATCCCCTGGAGAAGGGAATGGCAACCCACTCTAGTATTCTTGCCTGGGAAATCCCATGGACAGAGGAGCCTGGCGGGCTACAGTCCATGGGGTTGCAAAAAGTTGGACACAACTGAGCGACTAACATTTTCACTTTCACTCAACTACAATACCATCTTACAGCTGGATTTTCCTGTCCCAAGATGGGAGAATGGACTGAGGTTCCCATGTTCAGGCATTCATGATTCTTTACCAAAATGCTGCTCTTTGAGGTTGCTATAATCAAAAGCCTAGGGAATTATCTCTTTCTAACCTTCTCAATTCCAGTTGAGCTATTTCAAATCCTGGAAGATGATGCTGTGAAAGTGCTGCACTCAATATGCCAGCAAATGTGGAAAACTCAGCAGTGGCCACAGGACTGGAAGAGGTCAGTTTTCATTCCAATCCCAAAGAAAGGCAATGCTAAAGAATGCTCAGACTACCGCACAACTGCACTCGTCTCACACACTAGTAAAGCAATGCTCAAAATTCTCCAAGCCAGGCTTCAGCAATACGTGAACCGTGAACTTCTAGATGTTCAAGCTGGATTTAGAAAAGGCAGAGGAACCAGAGATCAAATAGCCAACTGCTGGATCATGGAAAAAGCAAGAGAGTTCCAGAAAACATCTATTTCTGCTTTATTGACTATGCTAAAGCCTTTAACTGTGTGGATCACAATAAACTGTGGGAAATTCTGAAAGAGATGGGAATACTAGACCACCTGACCTGCCTCTTGAGAAACCTGTATGCAGATCAGGAAGCAACAGTTAGAACTGAACATGGAACAACAGACTGGTTCCAAATAGGAAAAAGAATACGTCAAGGCTCTACATTGTCACCCTGCTTATTTAACTTATATGCAGAGTACATTATGAGAAATGCTGGGCTGGAAGAAGCACAAGCTGGAATCAAGATTGCTGGGAGAAATATCAATAACCTCAGATATGCAGATGACACCACCCTTATGGCAGAAACCAAAGAAGAACTAAAGAGCCTCTTGAAAGTGAAAGAAGAGAGTGAAAAAGTTGGCTTAAAGCTCAACATTCAGAAAACGAAGATCATGGCATCTGGTCTCATCACTTCATGGGAAATAGATGGGAAACAGTGGAAACAGTGATAGACTTTATTTTCTTGGGCTCCAAAATAATTGCAGATGGTGATTGCAGCCATGAAATTAAAAGATGTTTACTCCTTGGAAGGAAAGTTATGACCAACCTAGATAGCATATTCAAAAGCAGAGACATTACTTTGCCAACAAAGGTCCGTCTAGTCAAGGCTATGGTTTTTCCAGTAGTCATGTATGGATGTGAGAGTTGGACTGTGAAGAAAGCTGAATGCCGAAGAATTGATGCTTTTGAACTGTGGTGTTGGAGAAGACTCTTGAGAGTCCCTTAGACTGCAAGGAGATCCAACCAGTCAATCCTAAAGGAGATCAGTCCGGGGTGTTCTTTGGAAGAAATGATGCTGAAGCTGAAACTCCAATACTTTGGCCACCTCATGCGAAGAGTTGACTCGTTGGAAAAGACTCTGATGCTGGGAGGGATTGGGGGCAGGAGGAGAAGGGGACAACAGAGGATGAGGTGGCTGGGTGGCATCACTGACTCGATGGACATGAGTTTGGGTAAACTCTGGGATTTGGTGATGGACAGAGAGGCCTGGTGTGCTGCAGTTTATGGGGTCGCAAAGAGTCGGACACAACTGAGTGACTGAATTGAACTGAACTGGACTGGACTGAAACCTCCCCAAGTCTCCCCTACTTCTCCAGAGCCAGTTACTTCCCCAGATCCCTCTGGTGTGTCCCAAACTCCAGCTCCCTGTGTCCCGTTATGCCCTCTGTAACCCCAGAGGGGAGAGACTAGTCCTCTGGGTAACTTGTAGTGGAACTTTGTATCACCCAGGATCAGGGCAATATGCTCTCTTAAAGAAAAAGTGAAAGTGTTGGTTGCTTAGTCGTGTCCAACTCCTTGCAACCCCAGTGATGGTAGCCCACCAAGCTCCTCTGTCCATGGGATTTCCCAGGCAAGAATGCTAGAGAGGGTTGCAATGCCCTCCTCCAGGGATCTTCCCCACCCTGGGATCAAACCCAGGTCTCCTGCATTGCAGGTGGACTGTTTACCATCTGAGCCACTGGGAAGCCCATGTTCTCTTAGGGAAGTGGTAAATAGCAAAGAGGCAATCAGAACACATGGGCCCTTCTCTTGCACCAATTTAGCCCAATGCAAAGACTGGGCCGATTCCCTGAGGACTCTAGCAAGTTTGCTGAAGGGTTTCCAGCTCTAACTCTGGCCTGTGACTGAACTTGGAAGGATGTCCTAGCAGTGCGTGCCACTTGCTGTGCTCCTGAGGAAACACAGAGAGCCAGGCGGCAGTCCGGGGGCACATGCTGACCAGCTTGCCAGGGACCAACCCAGGCATTTTGTTATGGGTGGAGTTGGAGTCCCAGATCAGGAGCCCCAGCAGAACTGTAACTCTCGGGAGGGAACAGAAGCTGGGAAGCTCATGACTCAGCGTGTATAGAAGGATCAGGAAAGCGTTTCAGAAGCCAGTTAACTATGAAAAGGTTAAAGTAGTGATCCTAGATAAAAGAAAATCAGTCCTCTTTCAGGGACGCCTTGTGCAGGCTTTCAGAATATTCACAAATCCTGATGCATCTGCTCCTGAGAGTCAACACAGCTGGGATGACCTCATCAGCCAGTCTGCCCCTCATTTTCGGCACGGCCTCCAGAAGTCACGATGAGGCCCACACACCCCGATGCCACAGCTCCTGGAGATGTTGGTTAGGGTATCAATAATCAAGAACAAGCTGAGGAGGAAGGAGAATCCAGCGTGAAAACACACAGGCCAGGGCTCAAGCGAAACTGATGGTCATACCTGTCAGCCATGACTTGTGACCTCAGGACAACCCAAGGGGCAAGGAAGTTTCACCCTCTGCCAGGAGGTAAGACCAGCCAGGGAAATGCTTCAAAGGCAAGTCACCGGCCCGCGGGCCCTGAAGTGCCTGAAGGAGCCCTCAGCCCCTGCCGGCCTGCAGACGGACAGGTCGTTCCAAGCGGTGCTGTCCCCGTCCTGAAGGGGCGCAGGGGTCTTGCTCCTGAGATGGCCACGCCGATACCTGACGGGGCCCAGGGCTTCTGGCGGCTCCCCCACAGCCAGGTGTCTGTCTCCAGCGGGGAGCCCTGGGTGGTCCGTGACGTGACAGGTAAGAAAATCAATTCTCCAGTTGATACGGGAGTCACCTCCTCTGCCCTGCCTTCTCACACTGGGCTGCTTTCCTCCAAAAGCTGTACTGTGAGCAGGGTCCCCGGAAAGCCTCACACCTGTCTCTTTACTCGGCCTCTCAATCTCCTTGCTAGGCCTCTCAGTTTGAATGAGTCTCCTCCGTCCATGGAATTTTCCAGGCAAGAGTACTGGAGTGGAGTGGGTTGCCATTTCCTTCTCCATCTTCCCAACCCAGGGATCGAACCCAGGTCTCCCGCATTGCAGGCGGATTCTTTACCTGCAATGCGGGAGACCTGGGTTCGATCCTGGCTTGGGATGATCCCCTGGAGAAGGGAAAGGCTACTCACTCCAGTATTCTGGCCTGGAGAATTCCATGGACTGTATAGTCCATGGGGTCGCAAAGAGTCAGACACGACTGAGCGACTTTCACTCACCCACTCAGTTTGAACAGTGTTTGATCTCATGTGGCTTTCTGGTTATGTCGGGGTGTCCTGCCCCACTACTGAGGAGACACCTTCCCGGCTCCCTCAGAGCCACAGTACAGTTAGGCCCCAAGCAGCCACTTTCCTGACAAATCAGCTGGAAGAACAAGAACCTGTTCCCAGCCGTATTCTACACGCAGTGAACCTGAAGTTTGGGACAAAGGAATCGCTGGGGACACTATAAGCGTCCAACCTGTAAAACCTAGCCTTAAGCCAGAAGTCGCTTATCCTAACGAGACAGGACTGCATAAAGTTGGAAGCAAAATAAGATTTACAACCGCTCATAGATAAATTCTTAAAAGCATGGCCTCTTGGTACCCTGTCAGTCTCCTTGTAATCCCCTGTTCTGCCTGTTGTTCGGCCAAACGGGGAATGCTGAATGACACAGAGCTTCAGAGCAGCGGACGAGGCAGTGACCCGACACTCCCCCTATGGCAAATCCTCACGGCATAGTAGTCCAGATTCCCGGAGATGCCAAGTGGGTCACGGTGCCTGACCTCAAGGACGCCTGCTCTTGAATCCCAGCTCACCCCTCATCTCTGTTTGCCTTTAAGTGGACTAACCTCTACTGGGGCCAAACGCAATGATGTACCTGGACAGATTTGCTTCAGGGCTATGGGGAGAGCCCGCACTCGTTCACACACGGCCTAGGAGAGCCACTAAGGGACATGCACGTAGAAGGGGCCACGATGCAGTGCAGGGTGATGCGCGGGAGAAACGCAGCCAGAACGACAGCCAGCGCCACCGGCGCCAGCCATCAGCGAGTCTGCGACAGTACATGGAGACCCCCATGGAGAAAAGGGGGCCCTACGCTGCTGCTGGGAGTGGAAGCCTCCAAAAAGTCACAATGGAGAGCGGTATGCAGGTCCCTCACAAAACAAAAAGCAGTGCTAGCCTAAGACCCTGCAATCCTGCTGCAGGTCCTATATCTGAGTAAACCATCCTTCCAAAAAAGCACATGCAGCGGAACATTCAACACGACACTACTTAGACAGCCAAGGCCTGGACAGGCACAGTGACCTTCCCCAGGGGGACGGACTCGTGAGATGCGCCCTGTATATTCCATGGACTATCAGTCATCAAGAGAGAAGGAAGCCATGCGAGTCACAGCCACTCTGATGGGCCTGAAGGCGATCACGCTAAGTAGGACAGAGAAACACAAAGGCCACATGAGGCCGCTTAGAGGCGGAGTCTAAAAACGGATGCACATGAAGTAACTTACCAGACAGACACAGACCTGCAGATTCAGACAGCAAACTCAGAGTTACCCAAGGGGAAGAGAAAGCGTGCGGTGGGCAGAGAGACTTTAGGATGCTGGGATTGAACCATACACACTTCCAGATTTGACAGACGGAAAGCAAGCATATGAATAAGGATGTATGGGGTAGAACAAGGAACTCTATTCAACTCTCTGTCATAAGCTAGATGGGATCAGAATCCAAAGGGAAAACACACACACACACACACACACACACACACACACACACACCAAACCATGTATATGTATAATAGGATTAACTTGCTGAGCACCTCAAATAAATACAACATGGTAAAACAACTCTATTAGAAAATAAATATGACATGAAAGATAACACAAACGCCTAATTGATCCTTGTGCTTTGGTCCCGTCCATGGGTCCCGAGCAGGCTTGCCTCCCAAAGTGGGGCTTTAATCGGGTGGGGGAGCTGGAGACGGCGAGCCAGCAAACGGGGCCCCCCAGGACCTGAGGTGCCCGGTCCCCTCCGGATAGGACCACAGGCGTCACACCGGGTCAGGCCCTCCAGGGAGGGCAGCACGCCTACTGCACCCAGTAAATGGTGGCTGCTCTGGACTGGAAGAGCTTCCATCAATCGCCCCATTTTCACCTCTGCTGGTGGTGGGGCTGCCACTTCAGCCTCCTTCCTTAGAATCACTCCTGACACCTAACAGGGACAGATGCCTCTGCACAGCTCTCTGGAAGTGAGTGGGATCTGCTGAGGACTGAAGAGTGAGGGCCAAGAAGGAATGACGCTCGACGCAATGGGCGCCTCTTCTGGCACTTGAAATTTCAGCCAGGAAGCACGACCGTCGCGAAGGCTCAGGTAGCCCCGGTTCACCGACTGGGACGCGAGGAAGTGCTGCCACCTTATGGCCGTTAGCTAGAACAACAACTTTAAAACTGGTGCTTATGTTTTATTGCTAACAGCCACTATGGAGAACACCCCTAGTGGAGGTGACGGAATTCCAGTTGAGCTGTTTCAAATCCTAAAATATGATGCTGTGAAAGTGCTGCACTCAATATGCCAGCAAATTTGGAAAACTCAGCAGTCGCTACTGGACTGGATAAGGTCAGTTTTCAACCCAATCCCAAAGAAAGGCAATGCCAAAGAATGCTCAAACTACTGCACAATTGCACTCATCTCACACGCTAGTAAAGTAATGCTCAAAATTCTCCAAGCCAGGCTTCAACAGTATGTGAACTGTGAACGTCCAGATGTTCAAGCTGGATTTAGAAAAGGCAGAGGAACCAGAGATTAAATTGCCAACATCTGCTGGATCATTGAAAAAGCAAGAGAGTTCCAGAAAAATATCTACTTCTGTTTTATTGACTATGCCAAAGCCTTTGATTGTGTGGACCACAACAAACTCTGGATAATTCTTAAAAGAGATGGGAATACCAGACCACCTGACCTGCCTCTTGAGAATTCTGTATACAGGTCAGGAAGCAACAGTTAGAACTGGACATGGAACAACAGACTAGTTCCAAATAGGAAAAGGAGTATGTCAAGGCTGTATATTGTCACCCTGCTTATTTAACTTATATGCAGAGTACATCATGAGAAACGCTGGGCTGGAAGAAGCATAAGCTGGAATCAAGATTGCCGGGAGAAATATCAATCACCTCAGATATGCAGATGACATCACCCTTATGGCAGAAAGTGAAGAAGAACTAAAGAGCCTCTTGATGAAAGTGAAAGAGGAGAGTGAAAAAGTTGGCTTAAAGCTCAGCATTCAGAAAACGAAGATCATGGCATCTGGTCCCATCACTTCATGGGAAATAGATGGGAAACAGTGGAAACAGTGATAGACTTTATTTTCTTGGGCTCCAAAATCACTGCAGATGGTGATTGCAGCCATGAAATTAAAAGACACTTGCTCCTTGGAAGAAAAGTTATGACCAACCTAGGCAGCATATTCAAAAGCAGAGACATTACTTTCCCAGCAAAGGTCTGTCTAGTCAAGGCTATGGTTTTTCCAGTGGTTGTGTATGAGTGTGAGAGTTGGACTGTGAAGAAAGCTGAGCGCCAAAAATTGTTGCTTGTGAACTGTGGTGTTGGAGAAGACTCTTCAGAGTCTCTTGGACTGCAAGGAAATCAAACCAATCAATCCTAAAGGAAATCAGTCCTGAATATTCATTGGAAGGACTGATTCTGAAGCTGAAACTCCAATACTTTGGCCAGCTGATGCGAAGAGCTGACTCATTTGAAAAGACCCTGATTCTGGGAAAGATTGAGGGCAGGAGGGGAAGGGGACAACAGAGGATGAGATGGCTGGAGGGCATCACCGACTCAATGGACATGGGTTTGGGTGAACTATGGGAGTTGGTGGTGGACAGGGAGGCCTGGTGTGCTGCAGTCCATGGGGTCGCAAAGAGTCGGACACGACTGAGCAACTGAATTGAACTGAAGCTGTGGATGGACATTTTTGATCTTTCCATGCCTTGGCTATTGTAAATAGGGCCACGGTGGCGTGCACGTGTCTTTTTGAAAGATGATTTTGTCCAGATATGGGCCCCAGAGTGGGAATGCAGTATCTTAAGCTAGCTGTTTTGTCATTTTGAAAGGAACCCGCATCAGTCAGTCAGTTCAGCTGCTCAGTCATGTCTGACTCTTTGCGACCCCGTGGACTGCAGCATTCCAGGCCTCCCTGTCCATCACCAACTCCCAGAGCTTACTCAGACTCATGTCCATCGAGTCGGTGAGGCCATCCAACCATCGCATCCTCTGTCATCCCCTTTTCCTGCCTTCAATTTTTTCCAGCATCAGGATCTTTTCAAATGAGTCAGTTCTTTGCATCAGGTGGCCAATGATAACACAGGATGTTGAGAATAAACTATACACAGTGTTAAATACATAAATAGAAGTAGATCGTACTGAATAAATATGTACAGGACAGAACAAGGAATTCTATAATAAGTCCAACAATCTGTCATAAGCTCCACGGCTGAAGAGAACCTCAAAAAGGACAGATACACGTATGTGTAGACCTGAATCAGTTTGCTGTACACCTCAAACAAACAACACTGTAAATCAGCTCTACCCCAATAGAAAAAATAACGGGAAAGGATGAGACCGAAAACAAATGGCTACTTTTTCCCTTTGGGTTCGGTGGCCTGGGCTGGAGTCACCTTCTGGACTCTGAGCGGGGCTGGCTCCCAAGGCTGGACTTCAGGTTGGGGAGCTGGGCGTGATGTGCCAGCAAAGGAGCCCCCCTTGGCTCTGGAGCGCCTCGTCCCCTCTGGATGGGACCACAGGCTTCGCACCCAGGCAGGCGCTCCCATAGCTACACCCAGCCTTTTGCACCCAAAAAGTGGTAGAGGCTCTGGGCTGGAGGAGCGTACCCCAGTCATCCTCTGCTGGTGGTGCTGTTCCCACTTCAGCCTCCTTCCTTAAAGTCACTCCCGAGAGCTACATGGGACAGGTGCCTCAGGACAGCACTCACCGGCAGTCTGGGATACGACTGGGGGGAAGAATAAGGGGCGAGAATCAGTGATGCTCGCGGCCTTGGTGTCTGTTGCGGCACTTTGTCCCCTAGTTTACAGCGCAGGAACAGGCCCAGGAACAGGCCTTTCGCCAAGGCTCAGGCCGTCCCAGTGAGCGGTGTGGGCACGTGCTGCCCCTTGTGGCCGGTAACTGGAACCACAACTTTAAACAGCTGCGTAAAGGCACCTTTCCTCAGGAGACTTGCGATGCTCTAAATGCCGACAGCGGCCCCAGCAATCACTCTGAGGTAGGTAATACAGAAAGAATTCCAAGTGGGGCCGACTTTCAGGTCCTATCTCAAAAGGCAAATCTGGCTCACACTTAGGAAAAAAACACAAAATCTGAAACTGAAAAGACCTCTGCCTCCCTAAGACAGAGAAATGCAAACCATAACAGCCACCAGCTGTCATCTGGTAACAGTCCTCACCAAATCCACAGACAATGAGTGCTGGAGTCGGTGTGGAGGAAAGGGGACCCTCCTACGCTGCTGCTGGGGGTGGGAACCGCTGAGAGCCACAGTGCAGAACATCACACAGCTCCTTTCAGAACCACAGACAAAGCCAGCCTACGAGCCTCAATCCCACTCCAGGGCCTACACTGGCAAAACCATCCTTCAGAAAGACGCGTGCAGCCCAGCGTGCACCGCGGCACTATGTGCAATTGCCATGGCGTGGAAGAAACACACATTCCCACCCACAGATGAATGCACACTGAAGATGGACTGCATATGCAAGGGACTGCATCGTTCAGGATGTTGGGATTAAACCATTCACCATTTTAGATAAACAGAATACCAGAAAGGACCTACTGGATAGAACAAGGAACTCTACTCAACACCACGTCATAAGCTATATGAGAACACTGTCCAATAAAGGGCAGGCACGTGTGTCTGTGTAACTGAATCGCCCTGAAGTACACCTAAATAAACAATGCTGTAAACACACTCTACTCCAGTACACAATACAGATTACATGAAAAGATAAAAACGGAATCAGATGCCTACATTATTCCCCTTGGCGTTGGAGACCCAGCCTGGCGTCACAGCCCTGGCGCCTGAGCAGGGCTGGTCCCCGAGCATGCGCTTCAGCCCATCAGTAGGAGCTGGGGAGGGTGGGCCAGCAAACGAGCCCCACCTTGGATCCTGGGTCCTGGGTTCCCCCGGATAGGACCAGAGCTTCCCCCTAGGCAGGTCCTCCTATTGCTAAGTCAACCCCCCTGCACACAAAAATGGTGGATGCTGTGGCCAGAAAGAGCTTTCAGCAGTTACCCTACCTCTGCAGGTGGTGGGTTCCCACTTCAGCCTCCTTCCTCAGGGTCCCCTATCGTACCTACTTGGGACAGCTGCCTCTGTGCAGCACTTTGGAGGGGGTAGGGATATGTCTGAGGGGTGGGGGAAGGATGGGGCAAGAAGTAATGACACCCGAAGCCTTAGGTGTCTCTCTACGTTACAACCCAGGAACATGACCACTGCCAAGGCCTGGTGCCCCCATTAACCAAGGAAGGCAAGAGGAAGTGCTGCCGCCTTGTGGCCTTTGTGTGGAACAACAACTATAAAACTGCAGCCTACGGGTACGTTTTACAGAAGGCCTGTGGCTTCTAACTTTGGCCACCTGATGCGAAGAATCGACTCATTGGAAAAGACCCTGATGCTGGGAAAGACTGAAGGCGGGAGGAGAAGGGGACGACAGGATGGGATGGTTGGATGGCATCACCGACTCGATGGACATGAGTTTGAGCAAGCTCCGGGAGTTGGTGAACAACAGGGAAGCCTGGTGTGCTGCAGTCCATGTGGTTTCATAAAGAGTCGGATATGACTGAGCGACGGAACTGAACTGTGGCTTGTAAATGACCTCCACCAGCAAGAAAAATCCAGCTTCAGGAAACAGAGAAAGAAATCCAAACAGGGCTACTTTCAAAACTCAACTTTAAGAGGCAAATTTAGCTCACACTTTTTAAAGTACCTGAAAATAACTTCAGCCTCCCTGGTTCTTAGAGAAATGGAAATCAAAACAATAACGATCTATTTCCAGATACCAGTCATAACCAGATCTACCAACAATAAATGCTGGAATAGGTGTGGAAAAAAAGGAAAGCCTCCTACGCTGCTGCTGGGAATGGATGTTGCTAACAGCCACTGCAGAGAACATCATTCAGGTTCTTTTGAAAATGACAGAGCTAGCATAAAATCCTGCAGTCCCACGCTGAAGACTATACCCAAGCAAAGCATCCTCAAAAAGACACAGGCACCCCAACCTTCACTGCAGCACTATTTACAAGAGCAAAGACATGGAGGCAGACAAAGTGCCCATCCACAGATGAATGGCTACTAGAGATGTGCTGTGTATACGCAGTGGACCATTAGTCAGCCATAAAGAAGAACAGACCATGCAGTTTCCAGCAACATGGAAACTGGTGTCAATAGTCTCCACATCCACGGGCGGTGGGGTTTCCACTTCAACCTCTTCCTCAGAGCTGCTCTAAGTCAGCTGCCTCACACAGCGCTTAGCGTGTGGCTTATGTCTGCAGAAGGAAGAATAAGGGGCAAAATGTAACGATGCTCAAGGCCCTGGGTGTTCTGGCCCCTTGCTCTCTAGTTTCAGGCCTTTTACTGAGGCTCTGCTTGTGCAGTTCAGGAGTGCGGCTGAGGGAAGTGCTGCCACCTTGTGGCTGTTCATTGGAGCAACAACTTTAACACCAGTCCTAATGAGCACATTTTCTTCAGGAGGCCCGCAGAGACCAACTGCCGCCCACCTATCCCCACCCCTCCCCACTCCCCCCACCCACCCCACCTCCCCCACTCACCCCACCTCCCTCACCCATCCTCGCCCACTCCGCCTCCCCTACCCACCCCCCACCCCCCGAGAAATAGCTTGCAGTAGGTAACAGGAAAAGAATTCCAAACGGGGCTGACTTTCAGGGTCAATTTCAAAAGGCGATTTTGGCTCACATGGGACAAAACAGAAACCTGGACCTGAAAAGAGCCCCAGCCTCCCTCATTCTTAGAGAAATGCAAACCATAATATACAAATGCAAACCGCAACGCAAACCACTATAACGAGCTGTCAGTGGGCACCAGCCCTCAGCAGATCAACAAACTGTAAATGCTAGAGTCGGGGTGGGGAAAGGGAACCCTCCTACGCTGCCGCTGGGGGTGGAAACTGCCAACAGCCACAACACAGAACATCACGTAGCGGCTTTCAGAAGGAAGAACAAAGCAAGCATAACATCCTGAAATCCCACTCCAGGGCTTATATTTGGACAAAACCATTCTTCAAAAAGACACGTGCACCTCAACCCTGCAGCACTATTGACTACGGCCAAGGCATGGAAGCAACTGAAACTCCCATCCGCAGAGGAGTAGACACTGGAGGGGTGCCGCAGGTCTGCAAGGGGCTACTACTCAGCCATTAAAAGAATGAAGCCATGTCACTTGCAGCCATGCCGATGGACCTGGAAATGATGAAACTAAGTCAGAGAAAGACAAATAGCACTAATAGGTGGAATCTGAAAATGATACACATGAGCGAATTTACCAGGCAGATACAGACTCCCCGACTTTGAAAACAAACTCACAGTCACCAAAGGAAGAGAAGGAGGCAGGGGAGGGGCAGGGGCAGGAATCGTGATAATGTAGGATGTGGGGGATAAACCACACACACTTCTGAATACACAGACATAAACAAGGAACTCTACCCAACACTCAGTCACAAGCTCTATGGGAAGAGACTCCGAAGAAGAACAGATACACATATGCATAGAAGTGAATCAACTCGCTGTACACCTCAAACAAACTCAACATTGTAAATCAGCTCTCCCCAACAGAAAATAAAAGTTACATGAAAGAATAAAGCCGAAAACAAATGGCTGCTCCCCTTGGTTTTGATGCCCAGGGCTGGACTCAGTGCCCTGGGGCCTGGGCAGGCTTGCTTCCCCAAGCTGGGCTTCAGTCAGCTTGAGGGGCTGCGGTGCCAGTAAATGAGCCTCCCGGATCTGAAGCGCCTGGTCCACTTGGGTGGGACCACGGATTCACACCCGGGCAGGCCCTCCTACACCCACAGCAGGCCTTTCGCTCAGAAAGTGCTCGATGCTCTGCGCTGGAAGATGTTTCAGCAGCCATCCTGTCTCCTCGTCTGCCGGTGGCAGGGCTTCCATTTCCAGCCTCCTTCCCTAGGGTCCCTCCGACAGCTACCGGGGCAGCTGCCTCAGAGCAGCACTGGGTGGGGGGTTCAGATATGACTGAGAGTGAAGAGTAAGGGGCAAGAAGTGATGACACTCGAGGCCCTGGGTGTTTGCTCTGGCGCGGCGCCGTAGTTTACAGCACAGGAACACGCCTGGTACTAAGGCTCGGGTTGCCCAGTTCCCCGAGTGGGTGTGAGGAAGTGCTGCCACCTCGTGGCTGATGCCTGGAACAACAGCATTAAAGCTGGGGCTCATCGTCCCATTTGGGGACTTCCCTGTGGCTCAGCTGGTAAAGAATCCGCCTGCAATGCGAGAGACCTGGGTTCGATTCCTGGGTCGGGAAGATCCCTTGGAGAAGGGAAAGGCTACCCGCTCCAGGATTCTGGCCTGGAGAATTCCGTGGACTGTATAGCCCCTGGGGTCGCAAAGAGTCAGACATGACTCACTTTTAGGTTCGATCCCTGGGTTGGGAAGATCCCTGGAGAAGGGAAAGGCTATCCGCTCCAGGATTCTGGCCTGGAGAATTCCGTGGACTGTATAGTCCCTGGGGCTGCAAAGAGTCGGACATGACTTTCAATTTTCACTTTCAGGCGGCATGAGGGGTAGATGGGTCTGCCAGGGTAGGAGACACAAGAGATGTGGGTTCGATCCCTGGGTCGGGAAGATCCCTGGAGAAGGAAATGGCAGCCCACTCCAGTATCCTTGCCTGGGAAACCCCATGGACAGAGGAGCCTGGCGGGCGACAGTTCACTGGGCAGCAAAGATCAGGCATGACTGAGCACGGCACAGGGATGGGCACATTTTGTTCAACAGGCCATGGGACTCTAAATGACCCCGCTCCCGGAGAAGTATACAACAGTATGTAATCAAAAAAGAATTGTGAATAGGGCCAACTTTCCAAACTATTTTCAAAGGGCAAATTTGTCTCATATATAACAAAAACCACAAAACCCTGAACCGAAATGACCTCTGCCTCCAAAATACATAGAGACGTGCAAACCACAACCACAACAAATCCACAGACCATAAATCTTGGAGAGGGTGTGGTGAAAACGGAAGCCTCCAGTGTTACTGCTGGGAATGGGAACTGCTAACAGCCACGATGCAGAACATCATGAAGCTCCTTTCAAACGAAGAACAAAGCTAGTATAAGATTCTGCAGTCCCACTCAGGGCCTAACTCAGGCAGACCATCCTTCTAAATGACCCAAGAATCCCATGATTCACTGCGGCACTATTTACAACAGACAAAGTACAGAAGCGATCAGAACTTCCCTCCACAGCTGAGTGGATACTGAAGGTATGCTACGTATATGCGATGGAGTACTATTCAGCCATGAAAAAGGAATGGAAACACGCCATTTGCAATATGGATAGACCTGGAGACGATCAAACTAACTCAGGAAGGCAAATGGCTTGTGATATCACGTACAGGTGTAATCTAAATTGGATACACATGAACAAATTTACCAAACAGAAACACACTCACAGGCTTAGAAAAACAAACTCAGAGTTACCAAAGGAAAAGAAGGGGCTGGGGGAGGGGTGAAGGCAGGGCTACGGAGAGCGTGGAATGCTGGGAATAAACCACACACGCTTCTAAACACACAGGTAGGTAGAGAGAAACAAAGCATGCTGACAAGGGTGTGTGGGATAGGACAAGCAGCTCTGCCAACACTGCCCTAAGTTCTGTAGGAAGAGAGTCCACAAAAGAACAGGCACGCCTGCGTCTAGAACTGAATCAACCTGATGTATACCTCAAACACACACAGCAGTGTGAGCCAGCTCTACCCCCATAGGAAGTAAGAATTACATGAAAAGATAAAACCGAAAACAAACTGTTACTTTACTCCCCTCCAGTTCCGTGGCTGGGCAGGGGTCACCTCCCTGGAGCCTGACCAGGCTGGGTTCCCAAGGCTGAACTGGGGTTGAGTTGGGGGAGCTGGGGAGGACGTGCCAGCAAATACCCACCGTCCCCTTGGATCTGGAGCGCCTGGCCCCCTCTGGGTGGCGCCACAAGATGCACAGCCAGTGGGCCCTTCTACAGCCACACTAAGCCTTTTGCACCCAAGAGCTGCTGGATGCTCTGGGCTGGAAGAGCTTTCAACCGTCCCTGATTCCACCTCTGCTGGTGGTGGGGTTCCCGCTTCCTTAGAATCACTCCTGATAACTACGTGGGACAGCTGCCTCAGCACCGCACTTATTTGGGGGTTCAGATATGACCGGGGGGCTAGGAGTAAGGGGCAGGAAGTGATGACACTCGAGACCGTGGGGGTGTGTTCTGGCACTCTGCTCCCGGATTCACCACCCAGGAACACGCCTTTGGTTAAGGTTCTGGTTGCCTTGGTTCCCCCAATAGAGGCATGAGGAAGTGCTGCCGCCTTGTGGGCATTAACTGGAACAGCAGGTTTTAAACCAGGACTTCGGGCGTACTCCCCTCAGGAAGCCTGTGGGGCTGTGGGGCTCCAGTTGAGCCCCGCTCCCGGAAAACATCCTGCAGCAGGTGACAGAAAAAGAATTCCAAACGGGCCTGGCTTTCAGAGCCCACTTCAAAACGCTAATTTGGCTCCTACTTACCAACAAACACAAAATTGGGACCTGAAAAGACCCGGATTCTTAGAGAAATATATACCACAACTATAACCAACTATCCTCACCAAATCCACAGAGGAGAAATTTAGGAGACAGCGTGGAGAAAAGGGAACCTTCCAGTGCTGCTGCTGGGAATGGAAGCTGCTAACAGCCACACTGCAGAACATCACACAGCTCCTTTCAGAACCACAGACAAAGCCAGCCTCAATCCCACTCCAGGGCTTATAATGGGCAAAACCATCCTTCGGAAAGACACGTGCCCCCCAGCGTGCACTGCGGCAGTATTTACAATAGCCACGGAGTGGAAGGAACCAACTGTCCATCCACAGATGAATGGACACAGAGATGGGCTACAGATGTGCCAAGGGGCTGTTACTCAGTCATAAAAAACAATGAGATCATGCCATCTGCAGCAATATGGATGGACCTGGAGATGACCCAGCTAAGTCAGAGAAAGACAAATACCATGCAACATCACTTATAGGAGGAATCCAAAGATGGCCGCCCTTGAATGAATTTACCAGAGAGAAACAGACGCAGACTTGGAATACAAACTCAGGAGTTACCACAGGAAAAGACGGAGCCAGGGGAGGGGCAGGGGCAGGCACAGAGACAAGGTAGGGTGCTGGGAATAAACCAGACACTCTTTCGAATACATAGACAGACAGAAACAAAGTATACTGAACAAGGAAGTGTGGGCTAGAACAAGGAGCGCTACCGAACACTACGTCACAATTCTATGGGAAGAGAATCTGAAAAAGGACCGATACATATGCACGCAGACCTGAGCCACTTGCTGCACACCTCAGGCAAACACAACACTGCGAATCAGCGCTGCTGTAAGAGAAAATAAAAATTACACGAAGACAAATAGCTACCCCATCCCCTCGGGTGACCTCGGTGGAAGCCACCTCTCTGAGGCCTGAGCAGGCTTGCTTCCTGAGACTGGACTTCAGGAGAGCTGGAGAGGATATGCCAGCTAATGACCCCTCACCTTGGATCTGGAGTGCCTGGTCCCCTCTTTTTTTTTTTTCTGGTCCCCTCTTAAGGGGACCACAAGTTTCACATCCAGGTGGGCCCTCCTACAGCTACACCCATCTTTTAAACTTGAAAAATGTCGGATGCTCTGGGCTGGAAGAGCTTTTGACAGTCATCCTGTCTCCTCCTCTGCTGGTGGTGGGGTCCCCACTTCTAGCTTCCTTCCCTGGAGTCCCTTCTGACAGCTACATGGGACAGCTGCCTCAGCACAGCAGTTAGGGGTTTGGATACGTCTGGAGGGCTAGAAGTAAGGGGCAAAAAGTAATAGCCTTGGGTGTTTGTTCTAGCCCTTTGCACTCTAGTTTACAACCCAGGAAAATGCCTTTTGCTAAGATGTCCCAGGTGGCGCTAATGGTAAAGAACCCGCCTGCCAATGTAGGAGATGCAAGAGATGTGGGTTCTATCCCTGAGTCAGGAAGATTCTCTGGAGAAGGAAATGGCTGCCCACTCCAGTATTCTTCCCTGGGAAACTCCGTGGATAGAGGAGCCTGCTGGGCTACAGTCCCTGGGGCGGCAAAGGTCGGAGAGGACTGAGCACAGCTCAGGGGTGGGCACGTTTTATTCCGTTTTATGCAGTAGGTCTGTGGGCTCTAAATGACCCCCGCCTTGGAGAAATAGCCTACAGTAGGTAATAGAAAAAGAATTCCAAGCAGGCCAGACATTCAGGGCCAATTTCAAAGGGCAAATTTGGCTCACACTTACAAAGAAAAAGAAAAAACACCACCCAAAATCTGTACCTGAAAAGACCTCTGCCTCTGTAATATGGAGAGAAATGCAAACCACAGCTGAAATGAGCTATCATCTGCTTACCATCCTCATCAAGTGCACAGACTATAAGTCTTGGCGACAGTGTGGTGAAGAGGGACGCTTCCAGTGCTGCTGCTGGGAACGGAAGCTGCTAACAGCCACGGTGCAGAACACCACGCAGCTCCTTTCAGAACCAGATACAAAGCCAGCGTGAGATGCTGCAGTCCCACTCAGGGCCTAACTCAGGCAAACCCTCCTTCAGAGAGACACGAGAATCCCGTGATTCACTGCGGCACTACCCACAACAGACAAAGCACAGAAGCGATCAAAACCTCCCTCCAGAGATGGACAGATACTGGGGGTGAGTGCAGTCCAGTCCAGTCGCTCAGTCGTGCCTGACTCTCTGCGACCCCATGAATCACAGCACGCCAGGCCTCCCTGTCCATCACCAACTCCCGGAGCTCAGACTCAACGTCCATCAAGTCCGTGACGCCATCCAGCCATCTCATCCTCTATCGTCCCCTTCTCCTCCTGCGCCCAATCCCTCCCAGCATCAGAGTCTTTTCCAATGAGTCAACTCTTCGCATGAGGTGGCCAAAGTACTGGAGTTTCAGCTTTAGCATCATTCCTTCCAAAGAAATCCCAGGGCTGATCTCCTTCAGAATGGACTGGTTGGATCTCCTTGCAGTCCAAGGGACTCTCAAGAGTCTTCTCCAACACCACAGTTCAAAAGCATCAATTCTTCGGCGCTCAGCCTTCTTCACAGTCCAACTCTCACATCCATACATAACCACTGGAAAAACCATAGCCTTGACTAGACGGACCCTAGTCGGCAAAGTAATGTCTCTGCTTTTTAATATGCTACCTAGGTTGGTCATAACTTTTCTTCCAAGGAGTAAGCGTCTTTTAATTACATGGCTGCAGTCACCATCTGCAGTGATTTTGGAGCCCCAAAAAATAAAGTCTATCACTGTTTCCACTGTTTCCCCATCTATTTCCCATGAAGTGATGGGACCAGATGCCATGATCTTCGTTTTCTGAATGTTGAGCTTTAAGCCAACTTTTTCACTCTCCTCTTTCACTTTCATCAAGAGGCTTTTGGTTCCTCTTCACTTTCTGCCATAAGGGTGATGTCATCTGCATATCTGAGGTGATTGATATTTCTCCCAGCAATCTTGATTCCAGCTTGTGTCTCTTCCAGCCCAGCGTTTCTCATGATGTACTCTGCATATAAGTTAAATAAGCAGAGTGACAATATACAGCCTTGACGTACTCCTTTTCCTATTTGGAACCAGTCTGTTGTTCCATGTCCAGTTCTAACTGTTGCTTCCTGACCTGTATACAGAATTCTCAAGAGGCAGGTCAGGTGGTCTGGTATTCCCATCTCTTTCAGAATTTTCCACAGTTTATTGTGATCCACACAGTCAAAGGCTTTGGCATAGTCAATAAAGCAGAAATAGATGTTTTCTGGAACTCTCTTGCTTTTTCCATGATCCAGCGGATGTTGGCAATTTGATCTCTGGTTCCTCTGCCTTTTCTAAAACCAGCTTGAACATCTGGAAGTTCGCGGTTCACGTATTGCTGAAGCCTGGCTTGGAGAATTTTGAGCATGACTTTACTAGCATGTGAGATGAGTGCAATTGTGTGGTAGTTTGAGCATTCTTTGGCATTGCCTTTCTTTGGGACTGGAATGAAAACTGACCGTTTCCAGTCCTGTGGCCACTGCTGAGTTTTCCAAATTTGCTGGCATATTGAGTACAGCACTTTCACAGGCTCATCTTTCAGGATTTGAAACAGCTCAACTGGAATGCCATCACCTCCACTAGCTTTGTTCGTAGTGATGCTTTCTAAGGCCCACTTGACTTCACATTCCAGGATGTCTGGCTCTAGATGAGTGATCACACCATCATCATTATCTGGGTCGTGAAGATCTTTTTGTACAGTTCTTCCGTGTATTCTTGCCACCTCTTCTTAATATCTTCTGCTTCTGTTAGGTCCATACCATTTCTGTCCTTTATCGAGCCCGTCTTTGCACAAAATGTTCCCTTGGTATCTCTAGTTTTCTTGGAGAGATCTCTAGTCTTTCCCATTCTGTTCTTTTCCTCTATTTCTTTGCATTGATCACCACGAAGGCTTTCTTATCTCTTCTTGCTATTCTTTGGAATTCTGCATTCAGATGCTTATATCTTTCCTTTTCTCCTTTGCTTTTCGCTTCTCTTCTTTTCACGGCTATTTGTAAGGCCTCCCCAGACAGCCATTTTGCTTTTTTGCATTTCTTTTCTATGGGGATGGTCTTGATCCCTGTCTCCTGTACAATGTCACGAACCTCATTCCATAGTTCATCAGGCACTCTATCTATCAGATCTAGGCCCTTAAATCTATTTCTCACTTCCACTGTATAATCATAAGGGATTTGATTTAGGTCATACCTGAATGGTCTAGCGGTTTTCCCTACTTTCTTCACTTTAAGTCTGAATTTGGTAATAAGGAGTTCATGATCTGAGCCACAGTCAGCTCCTGGTCTTGTTTTTGTTGACTGTATAGAGCGTCTCCATCTTTGGCTGCAAAGAATATAATCAATCTGATTTCGGTGTTGACCATCTGGTGATGTCCATGTGCAGAGTCTTCTCTTGTGTTGTTGGAAGAGGGTGTTTTCTATGACCAGTGCATTTTCTTGGCAAAACTCTATTAGTCTTTGCCCTGCTTCATTCCGCATTCCAAGGCCAAATTTGCCTGTTACTCCAGGTGTTTCTTGACTTCCTACTTTTGCATTCCAGTCCCTTATAATGAAAAGGACATCTTTTTTGGGTGTTAGTTCTAAAAGGTCTTGTAGGTCTTCATAGAACTGTTCAACTTCAGCTTCTTCAGCGTTACTGGTTGGGGCATAGACTTGGATTACTGTGATAATGAATGGTTTGCCTTGGAGACAAACAGATCATTCTGTCATTTTTGAGATTGCATCCAAGTACAGCATTTCGGACTCTTCTGTTGACCATGATGGCTACTCCATTTCTTCTGAGGGATTCCTGCCCGCAGTAGTACATATAATGGTCATCTGAGTTATATTCCCCCATTTCAGTCCATCTTAGTTCGCTGATTACATGTATGCAATGGACTATTACTCAGCCATAAAAAAGGAATGAATTCATGCCATTTGCAGCAATATGGATATACCTGGAGATGATCAAACTCAGAGAAAGACAAATAGCTTATGATATCATTTACGGGTGTAATCTAAAAATGGATACACGTGAGGATTTACCAAACAGAAACAGACTCACAGACTTAGCAAACAAACTCAAGAGTTACCAAAGGAAAAGAAGGGGTCAGGGGAGGGGTGAAGGCAGGGAAAGAGATAAGGTAGAATTTGGGAATAAACCATACACACTTCTAAATACACAAATCGATAAAGAGCATTCTGAATAAGGATGTATGGGATAGAACAAGGAATTCTACCAACACTCTATCATAAACTCTTGGGAAGAGAATCCAGAACAGAACAGATGCATGTGTATGTAGAACTGAGTCAACCTGCAGGACGCCCAAACACAACACTGTGAATCCGCTCCACCCAACAACCTGCAGGACACCCAAACAAACACAACATTGTGAATCCGCTCTACCCAACAGAAAATAAAAATTACATGAAAGGCTACAACTGGAATCAAACCTCAGGTTCAGTGACCTGGACTGGTGTCACCTCCACGGCTGGACTCCGGCTGGGCTGGGGGATCTGGAGAGGACGTGCCAGAAGATGAACCCCCTTGGATCCTGAGTGCCCAGTCCTCTCCAGATGGGACCACGAGCTTCATATCCAGATGGGCCCTCCTACACCTACACCAAGCCATTGGCACCCAAAAAATGTTGGATGCTCTGGGCTGGAAGAGCTTTCAATAGTCTTCCTGTCTCCATATCTGCTGGTGGCAGTTTTCTCACTTCCAGTCTCCTCACTAATTCCCTCCTGACAGCTGCTTGGGGCAGCTGCCTCAGTGCAGCACTCAGGGAGACGTTAGGATATGTCTGGGGATGAAGAGGAAGGGGAAAGAAGTAATGACACTAGAGGCCTTGGGTATTGGCTCTGGCACTTTGCAATTCGTTTACAACCCAGGCACACGCCTTTTGCTGAGGGTCTTTTTGCCCCTGGACCCTGAGTGGAGTATGAGGAACTGCTGCTACCTTATGGCCGTAAATGAGAACCACAGCTTTAAAACTGGGGCTAATGGGCCCATTTTCTGCAGGAGGCCTGCGAGACTCTAAATGGCTCCACCCTCAAGATACATCTTGCTGTAAGTAATAGAAAAAGAATTTAAAGCAGGGACAATTTTCAGGGCCAACTTCAAAAGGCAAATTTGGCTCACACTTACAAAAAAGCAAAAAACATGGACCTGAAAAGAACCTCAGCCTCCCTAATTCTTCAAGAAACGCAGACCAAAACTCCAACAAGCCATCATCTGGCACCAGTCCTCACCAAATCAACAAACAGTAAATGCTGGAGACAGTGTGGGGAAAAAGGAACCCTCCTACACTGCTGCTGGGGATGGCAATCACTAACAGACACTACGGAGAACTGTATCCAGGTTTTTTTCAAAATGAAGACCGAAGCCAGTAGAAGATCCTGAAATCCCACTCCAGGGCCTATTCCGGCCCAAACCACCCTTCTAAAGGACACAGGCACCCCAGCGCTTACACTGAGGGAGCTGTTTACACTGTGGCGCTGTGTACAATGGCCAAGGCACGGACGCAACCGAAATGTCCATCGCAGATGAATGGATACTGAAGCTGTGCCACATATATGCTGTGGACAATTACTCAGCCGTAGGGAAGAATGAAAAGCGCCATTGGCAGCAACATGGAAGGATCCAGAGATGATCACGCTGTGGCAAGTAACTGAGACACCGAAGGATCAACATGAGATGGCTTATATGTGGAATGTAAACAATTGTACAAATGACCTCATCTGCAAACCAGAAACAGAGTCAGAGATGCAGGAAAGAAATTCGTGGTTATCCCAGGGGGTGTGCGGAGGGGGAGGGGTGAATTAGGGGATTTGGGTCGACACGCACACACTACTATGCATGACACGGGTGACTCGTAAGAACCCACTCTATAGCACAGGAGCCCTGCTCAGTATTCTGGAACACCCTGCATGAGGAGAGAGTAAAGAAAATGAATATGCTGGGGGTCTACTGGTTAAGAATCCACCTACCACTGTGGGGGACATGGGCTGGATCCCTGCAGGGGGAAGATTCCAGCTGCTGCCCATGCACCACAACCGGGCCACAAGCTGCAATCGCTGTAGCCTGCAGGATCTGGCGCCTGTGCTCTGAATCCAGAGAAGCCGCCGCAGTGAGAACCCTGCTCAGGGCAGCTAGAGGGCGGCTGCCACTCACCAGGACTATGGGAAACTTGAGGGCAGCAAGGAAGACCATCGAAGTCAAAAAGGAAGTAAAGAAATAATAACAGTTTGAAAAAGAATGGATAAATGTGCATTTACAACTGATTCGCTTTCTTGTACACCTGAAACTAACACACTGTAAATCAACTCTACTCCAATAAAAATTAAAAGTTAAAAGAAAGTAAAATTTTAAAGAAGAAAAGAAAATATACAGGGACCCTAATGTTCACTGCAGAACTGTTTACAGCAGCCAATATATGGAAGAAATCTAAATGCCCATCAACAGAGGAATAAAGAAGATATTGTACATATACACAATGAAATATTACTCAGCCCTAAATAATGAAATAACGCCATGCGCAGCAACATGGAAGGGCCTGGAGATTATCATACTTTGTAACATATTTCAAAGAAAGACAAAATCCTATGCGGAATCTAATTTAAACAATGATACAAATGAACTGATTCATAAAACAGAAACAGACTTACAGGTATGGAAAACACATGGTTACCAAAGGGGACATGTAAGCGTAGGGATAAATCAGGAGCGTGGGATGAACACACACACTATATAAGACAGACATAAAGCAATTATCCTCCAATTAAAAATAAATTTTAGAAAAGATAGCCAGCAAGGACCTGTGGCATAGCACAGGGAACTCTCAATATTCTATGATAACTTGTATGAGAAAATAATCTGGAAAAGACTGAGTCGATGTGAATGTGTAACAGTCACTTTCTGTGCACCTGAAACAGGACACTGTAAGTTAACTACACTCAAATAGAATTTTTTTAAAAAAAGATTCTGTGCAGCAGGAAGGAGAGAGGGGAGCTGACTGGCTGTTGCTCATCTGCAGGTCAGGCTCTGAGCTGTTCTCACAGCTGCCAAAAAATGTCAACGGGCCATTATCTCTGAAGACCCTGAAATCCATAACCTTCGTGAAGATCCACCCTAGCTACAAGCTTGTTCCCTCCAAGATCCCACAGATCCTATGGCCCCGTGGCCTTCCTCTGAACAGGGCAGAACCAAGAAGCTCACCTCAGGAGGCCTCCCTGCACCGGGGGAAAGGCTGACGGGTGTCGAGGCCTCCCGTGTCAGAGGAGGGAAGGGAAGGGCCCAGGGCTCTGGCGTTCATTCCAGGGCCTCCCCCTCACGAGGACATTCCCTGCCTGGGGCCGGCCTGTCCCTCCATGACAGGGGTCACTGGGAAAGCTCACACTGAATGGACACACTCCTGAGACCCGTCTCCTGCTGTGCAAAGTTGGCCTGAGCCAATGGCGAGAGTGCTGCACACACAGTCCCCTTGGGTATGAGGGAGCGGGGGTTTCCTCACACCACTGGGCAATTCTCAGGCCCCGGAGGCACCGGCTAGATGTCCTAATATTCACCTCAGTTCTGACACTGTCTACCTAGGGATTACATTCGATTTCATAGTTCAGGGCTCAGTCCTTCAAGACTGCCTCCGGGCCCATTTCAGAGGCCAGTCTTAAATCCAGGTTGTTATCTGCCCTTCTAACTGACCATCTGTAAATCAGAGGTTCCCATGACCCCCTCCCTTGCGTGCAATTAATTTGCTAGAGGGGCTTGCAGAACTCAGAAAATCTGTTTACTCACTAGATCACCAGTTTATTATAAAAGGATATAACTCAGGAACAGCCAGAACAGACCACAAATTATGGACAGGGGCACAGAACTTCCACGTCCCTTCGAGGGTCATCATTCTCCCCAAATCTCTACTTGTTCACCAATGTGGAAGCTCTCTGAATCCAGTCCTTTGGGGTTTTTATGGAGGTTTCCTTACACAGACACGATTGATTAAATCATGAGCCACTGGTTACAGCTCCAATTTCAGCCCCTCTCCTCCCACTGAGGGCGGTGCTGGAAGCTCTAACCCTCTAACCACAAGGCTGTCTCCACTGGCAACCAGCCCCCAAATATAGGTGAGTTCTGAAAGTCACCCCATTAACAAAAGACACCTTTATGGCTCTCATTACATCAGAAATTCCAAGTCTTAGGAGGTTCTTGAATTGGAAGAATCAATATGGTCAAAATGACTGTATTACCCAAGGCAATATACAGATTCAATGCAATCTCTATCAAAGCACCAATGGCATTTTTCACAGAACTAGAACAAAAAGTTTTAAATTTTTATGGAGACACAAAAGACCTCAAATAGCCAAAACAATCTTGAGAAAGAAAAACAGAGTCGCAGGAATCAGGCTCCCTGATTCCAAACTATACTACAAAGCTACAGCCAGCAAGTGGAATATTACTCAGTCATAGAAAAGAATGAACTAGGGACTTATCTGGTGGTCCAGTGGTCAAGATTCTCCACTTTCACTGCTGATGGCCCAGGTTCGATCCCTGCTTGGGGACCTAAGACCTCAGGAGCTGTGTGGCATGGCCTAAAAAGATAAAAAGAATGAAGTAATGCCATTTGCAGACAGACCTAGGGATGATCGTACTAAGTGAAGTAAGCCAAACAGAAAGATAAATATCATATGACATCACTTACACCTGGAATCTTTAAAAAAAAAAAAGACACAAATGAACTTATTTTCAAAACAGAGACTCACAGACATAGAAAACAATCTTACAGTTACCAAAGAGGAAAGGAGTGGGGTAGAAGGAAGAATAATTTAGGAGATTGGGATTAACATGTACACACTGCTGCTGCTGCTGCTGCTGCAGCTAAGTCGCGTCGGTCGTGTCCGACTCTGTGCGACCCCATAGATGGCAGCCCACCAGGCTCCCCCGTCCCTGGGATTCTCCAGGCAAGAACACTGGCGTGGGTTGCCATTTCCTTCTCCAGTGCATGAAAGTGAAAAGTGAGAGTGAAGTCGCTAAGTTGTGCCCGACTCTTCGCGACCCCATGGACTGCAGCCTACCAGGCTCCTCTGTCCATGGGATTTCCCAGACAAGAGTACTGGAGTGGGGTGCCATTGCCTTCTCTGACATACACACTGAGTGGGTGCCAAGTCACATCAGTCGTGTCTGACTCTTTGCAACCCCCCCATGGAGTGTAGAACCCCATGGAGTTTAAGACAGGCCCCTCTGTCCATGGGCTTCTCCAGGCAAGAACAGACTGTGGCACCCCACTCCAGTATTCTTGCCTGGAAAATACCATGGACGGAGGAGCCTGGTAGGCTGCAGTCCATGGGGTCGCTAGGAGTCGGGCACAACTTAGCGACTTCACTTTTACTTTTCACTTTCATGCACTGGAGAAGGAAATGGCAACCCACTCCAGTGTTCTTGCCTGGAGAATCCCAGGGACGGAGGAGCCTGGTGGGCTGCCATCTATGGGGTCGCACAGAGTCGGACACGACCGACGCGACTTAGCTGCATATATAAAAGAGAGTGCTTGCTTCAGCAGCACATATACTAAAAATGGAATGATTCAGAGAAGATTAGCATGACCCCTGCACAAGGAAGACCTGCAAATTCACAAAGCATTCCGTATTTTTGTCCTGAAAACATAATGCAAAGGAAGGTTCATCAAACAAGCTTTATATGTTGGTTACCTATGTGCCTGTCACCACTTCTGAAAACCCTACGGTTAATGTGGATGAGAACTGCTGACTGTTGAATAAAGTTATTGAATCCCCAAAATAATTAAAATAAAACAGATAACCAACAAGGACCTACTGACAGCACAAGGAACTATACTCAATACTTTGCAATAACCAGAAGGGAAAAGAAGCTGAAGAAGGATAAACACACACACACACACACACACACACACACACACACACACACACACAATTGCTGTGCTGCTGCACACCCAGAACTAATACGATATTGTAAATCAATTACACTCAGTTCTGTTTTTAATAGCAAACATAAAAGTCTTAGGCGCTCTGTACAGAAATGGGGATGAAGATCAAACATATATTTCTTATTGTAAATCATAGTATCACAATTGTCAACCAAGACATAGTGCAGGAAGCTGCAACAAAAAGAGAATTTATTGGGAGTTCTAAGAATTCCAATTCAAAAGATACACATTCAAGTAAAACCAAGAGCATGTTCACAGGAAGAGAGTTGGCGCTTATAGACGCAAAAAGTCGTGAGGTTAAAAGTTGCCTGGCGAGAACTATGATCAACTCGAACGCAAGCTGGAAAACACTGTCCTTAAGGATTCGCAAATTATTTTAGGGTCCGGGAGATAAGTAGAAAGGCTGTGGTGAGTAATTTTAGGGTAAGGCTCTGACAAGCATCTTGAGCTTCTGGCGGATGTTTTGAGTGACTCCATTATGACGGTGAGGGGCCAGAAGGTCTGATTCTGCCCAGCTGAGATGTACATAAGCCACATTCCTGAAGGGCCTCCAGGCTCTCTAGCAACGGCAACTCCATTTTGCTTTTCCTTTCACCTTGGTCTTCAAACATGGATCCTTTATGGCAAAACGATCTGAAAAGTGGAAAGATACTGGCACACTGCTAGAATCCCATTTAGTCGTTAACAACCATCCAGTCCACAGCATTCCATATGAAAACGTCTCCCACAATGAGGTTGAAACTGAGGGCAGTCAAGAGTTAGCTCTCGTAGACTCTAATTTGCTCAATACATAATGTCCCATAACCAAGCTTGCCTTAAATGTTCCTGCAAATTGCATACTCTTCAAGATTTGCATAGCTTAGACACAAAAAGTGGTGAGACTCCTTTTATCACCCCCTACGGGTAATACCTGTGACATAAGGGTTGTATGGTAACAGCTACTTAAGTTGTTTTTCAGGAACATGGAGCTAGTCTTGCCAAGTTCACAGTCAGGACCATCGACCCTCCAGCTGGGCCTGCACAGGTGTCCAGTGCACGTGATGTCAGGGCCAAAATCTCCACCCTTGGATCATGCTGACACCACCATGCTCTGAATGTGCAGCTCACAAAGAAGCATGCAACTCAGATATGGCTTTACAGAGCAGCCATTACCTCACCTTTTCCTGCCTCCAATTAGCCAGAAAGTCAGCTGACAGCCTTCTGGGAGTTCCTTTGTACATAACTTGCTGCTTTTAAGACTATCTTTAATTTTTGTCCCCCCCCCCTTTTTTTTTTTTTTTCGCAAATGGAGAGTGTTCTTAGGGAGGGTTTTGTTTTTTGTTTTTTGTGTTTTTTTTTAATGTGTAATTGCTTTACAGGTTTTCCAGCTGGCTCAGTGGTAAAGAATCTGCCTGCCAATGAAGGAGACACAGGTTTGATCCCTGGGTCGGGAAGCTCCCCTGGAGAAGAAAATGGCAACCCACTCTAGCATTCTTGCCTGGGAGATCCCATGGACAGAGGAGCCTGGTGGGCTCCACGGGGTCACAAAAAAGCCAGACACAACTTAGGGACTAAACACCAACACAACTGCTTTACAATGCAGTGTGAGTTGCTGCAGTACAAGAAAGTGAGTCAGCTGTGTGTGTGTGTGTATACCCCCTCCCTCCCTCCCAGCCCTCTAGGTCGTCACAGGGCACCGAGCTGAGTTCCCTGTGCTGTGCGGCAGCTTCCCGGTAGTTTTCCAGTTCCCATGGTAACTGTCTAGCTCACACACATATGTCAACGCTACACTTGATTCTCTTTGGGAGGATCCTCTTCGGGACTCTCCAGGTTTCTTGGACCTGGAGGCCTGTTTCCTTTCCTAGGTCAGGGAAGTTTTCAGCAACTTTGTGGATATTGTGTTGTTTTGTTTTGTTTTACAAATTGAAGGTTCATGGCAACCTGGCATCAAGCAAGTGTACTGGTGCCATTTTTTTCCAACAGCATTTGCTCACCTTGTGTCTCTGTCACATTGCAGAAATTGTTACAATATTTCAAACTTTTTCAGTGACCGTTGATATGGTGACCAGTGATCTGCAGTGTTACTATTGCAAAAAGATTATAATTTGCTGAAGGCTCAGATGATATTCCAGCATTTTTTAGCAATAAAGATTTTTAAGGAAGGCATATACATTGTATTTTTTAGACATAACGCCACTGCCCATTTATGTATAGTGCAAACATAACTTTTAAAAAAATCTTTAATTGAAGTATAGTTAATTTACAATGTGTTAGTTTCAGGTAGAAAACTTGAAAAAAATTTTAAATGGTTCTTTATTCATAAATTTGATGTAAGCTTACAAACTTACTATAGACTGCCAAATAAATCTGCAGTGAAAAAAAAAAAAAGCATGCCCAACGTGCAGCTGTCAATCTGCTAGGCATCAGGACATTAAACAATTCAATAATGTATTCAAGATTCAGCCTTAGGTTTAAGGAAATTTAATTACTTTAAGAACTCTGCTTTGTCACCTGCTATCTGAGCAACTGGCAATAACAACTCTATACAAATAAAACGTCGCTTTTATGTGCACTAGGAAACCCCAACATTTGTGTGACTCACCTTACTTCACTATTTGCTTTATTTTGATGGTCTGGACCTGTAGGATCTCCAAAGTCTGCATGTGCTCTGTATGTGTTCTTGCAAAGCCCTGGGTTAGAGATTCCTCCCTGCAGAAGCCCCTCTGGTAAGATGGAAACGGTACCTTCTGGGGAGGGCTACACCTGACATGCGCCTGACATCTGGGGAGGGCTACGCCTGACACCAAAGGCCTTTCCAAAGTACCGGAGGACGTGGCTTCCCCGTACTCAGTCCCGAACCCGAGCTCCTGGAGCAAGTGATGATGGGGGTGGGGCAGCTGCCTCCTCCTCCTCGCAGAGCCCTGGACTGTGGCTAAGGGCCTGGGGGTTCGATCCATAGCTTTGGGACAATTTTCTCACAAAAGGCAAGCCCGGGCAGGGCGCCCTGATATCGAAGGAATTATCAGAGACCCCAACTCGCTCAGGGTTACCCCCGTTTCCGCACATGCTAACAGTTCCACACTGGAAATCCTCCTGCAGGACACCACACACTCGCCAGGCCCTCCACGCCCTTCCTGCTGGGACCCTTCCCACCCGCTTGAGAAGTAGGCCCACGGGAATTGGGCGCATCAAGAACTCACACTTTTAACAACTTGGTTCAAGGGAGGGGAACCCTGCCTCCCCGCGATTACCATAAAGGACTGCATCTTCTAATTCCAAAGCAAGCAAAGGAGGCCGTCCAGATGCGTCCGCGGAGACCCAGCGCTTCTGCGGGCGGGCTGATTTCCTGGGCCGCTGACCGCTCCGCAGCCACAGCCATGCCCTCTGACTCCGGGCCCCTCCGCACCACCCCGGCTGTGGCTGCCCCTCAAACAGGTCGTCTCTTCCCTGATGGCGCGTGTCTTGTGCCCTCTGCATCGCCAGCCATTACTGGTTCTAACCTGGGCACTCGCTTTTCATCAGGACAGACTCATTTTCTTTTTGGCTGTGCTGCTCAGCTTGCAGGATCTTACTTCTTAGATTCCCCCACCAGGGATTGAACCTGGGCCCTTGGCAGTGAGCCAGCAGAGCCCTACCTAACCTCCTTACAGCCAGGAAGTTACCAGAAGAGCCTTCTGAAAGAGACTCTCCTTAGGTCACCCTTAAGCAAGTGACCCCTGAAATGGACCAAGCTGGGACCCCGTTTTGCTTGACTCTCTGCCCCGCCCCTGCCCCGGCCTGCACACCCCACAGACCAGTTACCAGCCACCCCCACTGCCCCCACCAGTTCCACTTCCCGTGGTCTCTGGCAATCCGCAAGCTTTACCCCTCCAAGACAGGGTCCTTTCTCTTCTGTCCTCTGACTCCACTTCCCCTTCCACTCTGGTTTTTCCATCTTCTCATCACTGGCTTTGCACTGGGGACCTGATCGAGGGCAGATGGTCCAACGTGCCCCTAATGGCTGTGTGGCTGCCAGGCAGATGCTCAGTAAGCGCAAGTGTGAGATCATTTCTTCTAAAACCCTGACAAGAGCTTCCCTGGTGGTCCAGGAGATAACACCCCCCACTTCCAATGCAGGGGCGTGGGTTCATCCCTGGATGGGGAGCAAATGTCCCACATGCCTTGTGACCAAAAAAAACACCCACAAAAACAGAAGCAATATTGTGAGAAACTCGATCAAGACTTTAAAAATTGTCCACATCAAAAAAAAAGTTAAAAAGTAAGTGTTTTTGTCTGTGCTCAGTCATGTTCAACTCTGTGACCCCATGGACTGTAGCCCGTCAGGTTCCTCTGTGCATGGATTCTCCAGGCAAGAACACTGGAGTGGGTTGCCATGCCCTTCTCCAGGATCCCGGATCCTGCCCATCTCCTGGATCTTCCCGACCCAGGGATCGAACCCGTGTCTCCAGCATCTCCTGTATTGGCAGGTGGTTCTTTATCACTGTGCCAAAACTATTAATTAAAAAAAAGTACAAAAAATAAAACCCTGACAACAGAGGGGCCACTTTCAGGCTGGCTGCTCTCCCTGTTTACAGAGGCCACAAGGGTGGCAAATGAAATCAGACCCTCTACTAACTCACAGGAAGTAAAAATCATTGCCTGGAGACCGATCCCTGGCACAGTCTGAGTGTCTGAAAGAGGGAAGGAAACTCTCTGCTTGGTAGAGATGAGCCAAACTTGGAGATGAGAATTCAGTCAGAAAGTCAGATCCCACAAGAGCTGCGGTAACCCACAATCCACAGCTTTAGCCCCGGGAATCGGCACACTCAGCCGTTCATCAGTATACAGTCGGCTCAGCCAGGACCCCAGTCAAGCTCACCAAGCATCAGTGCTCGACGTGGCTGTGACTAAATGACTTTGCACAGCTAGGATGACGGGTTACACTCTTGAGCCAAAACTCATGCAGACCCAATACTGGAACATACTGTTCCCACGTGTGACGGCACTGCAGAGTGGAGGAGGGGAGAGGGTTGGGGAGCCCTATCAGAAGGGCTCAGGGCCCTAGACCACCCAGCCCTGAGCAAGGGATGGACTCCCTTTCCAGGCAACTGGTCCTTCGGAAGCATCGTCTACTGATACTCACCCCCAGACTCCTATACGTGGAACCCTGCCACCAGCTGGCCCTGTGGTTGCCTGCACAGAAAACTCATCTGGTTCTAGGTACTGTGCTACCATATCTGTCCTGTGCCTCAAGGGACAGTCCCAGGAAGCAGCATCTGTAAGGTCTTCCCTGGCCTGCAAACAGAGGTGTGCCCAGGATCTTCATGTGCTTTCGATGCTGATGAAGCATGCTCAGGGGATGAAGGGCGGCTGCCTGGCCCGTAGCTGAACGTGGCCCTGAGGACCCCGGCGGGCTCCTCACAACTGGTCGCTAGGAGCAGCAGCAGACGCGCAGTTCCGTCCTCGGGGAAGCCCCCAGTCTACATCAGTGTGGCCTGCACCCTGCTCCTGACCAATATGCCCACCGACAGTCACATGGGAAAGTCACTCACCATGTAGGAGAGTGCCAACCACAACCCTCCACAGCACCTCGCCTCCGAGTGAGAAGGACTCTCAGACCACATGGCCCACGCCCAGGAATTTGCCTTTGGAGGTGCCTTTGCCTCCACCAGAGATGGCTCCCTGGGACACACCACCCCCTCGGAGACCTCACCACTTGCCCAGATGTTGAAATATTGCTCAGTGTTACCCAAATCTATGAACAAATTTCCAGGGCCCCCAAGTTCACTGACCTGTTTTCGTGGCTGGATGTTTTAAGTCTGGGACAACAGCTATAGAGTGCGTTTCGGACTGTATATTATTATTGGGTTTGCACATTTAGGATTTAGAGGTGTATTTTATTGGTCACAACTTGCCCTATCCCTGAGTTTTAACCAATCTGCCACCCAGGCTGCTAATGTCTTTATCATTGACTCAGAAGCCTCAGCATCGCAGGGTAGATTGCAGTGTCAGTGCCAGACAGGGTTTTTGTGTGTGTGTCACTGAACTTATTTCGTCTTTACTAAGAATTCTGAATAAAAATGCAGAGTAAGAGTTAAAGTGTTAATTGCTCAGTCGTGTCTGACTCTTTGTGACCCATGGACTGTAACAGCCCATTAGGCTCCTCTTGGAGTTCTCCAGGCAAGAATACAAGTGTGGGTAGCCATTCTCTTCTCCAGGGTGTTTTCCTGACCCAGGGATTGAACCCTGGTCTTCTGCATTTCAGGCAGATTCTTTACTGTCTGAGCTATGCAGAACACAATCTGAATTTATATGTAGAGAAATAAAGTTTTGGCAAAACAAAAACTACTGTTTAGGGAAGTTAAACTGTATACTAGTTTTTTCTGTTTATATTTAGCAGTGAAATATATTACAGGTAACATTCCAAGACATCAGTTCCATGGTTAAAAAAATTTTTTAAATATGGTTCCATGGTTAAAGAAAATTTAAAAAATACCATGCATACTGAAATAATGATAGAAGTGGAAAATTAAGTTTTCATACTAATAAGGAAGCCCAGCTTGCTAAAGCAGCATTAATATCATTCACATAAGATTTTAACTTGTTGTACGCTTTTGTAGTTCAGTAAATGTTTTTGAAGAACTGATTCACTGGAGAAGACCCTGATGCTGGGAAAGATTGAGGGCAAGAGCCCAGGATGACAGAGGATGAGAAATGGACATGAGTTCGATTAAACTCCGGGAGATAGTGAAGGACAGGAGGCATCGAGCGCTGCAACTCATGGGGTCATAGAGAGTTGGACACGACTTGGCGACTGAACAACAACAACAAATGTCCTTTATAATAAAAAACAAAACGTGTTATTTACTTAGGACAAAAAATAAGACTGTAAAGGAAGGAAGACCAAAATATTTTTATATGCTTATTCAGAGACACAGAATTTTCATGAATTTAAGAGGAATGAAGATATTCAAATAGTAATAGAAAATTATTAGACTTATCTGTTCAAATGCTTATGTAAGTTCTCAATCCATCTGGTTTTATAAAACTAAAACTTTGAACACGAAACAGAAAAGTTAACATTACCCTTTTATATGTTCCCAAGTATCACACTGCATCTATTTATTATGAATTTAAAGAACACAGATTTTAAAAGCAAAGTACGGAAGTATCTGATTCTTTTGAATTCCACAAATACTAGCATCCCAAAGTAACATGTAAGCAAACCTCTATGTTGCTTAGTGAATTCTCCCCAATTTCTAGAATAAACTTTGTTTTTTTAAACTTTAATGCAAGTGTCTGACAATCCTTGGATTGCCAAGGCATCCACTTCAACGACAACTGAGTCAAACACACTGCCAGTCACACGACTGGATAGAGAGCCAGCCCACCCCCATGTGACGCTGCAGCTGCTGGCCTGAAGACCCCACTCGGAGAACTCTCGCTGGTGGTTAAGAGTACTGCTTTGCAGCGTGGAGAAAGGGCTCCTGCCTCTTGAAGCCCACAGTCTAGCTAGAGAAGGTCCAGTGGACAGATGACTCCAACAGACCATCATTAGCTTCTAGCTGGGGGAGGACTAGGCACTGCGTGCAAGCTCGGAGGAGGGCCTCCTAACTCTGGTCGAGGCAAAGGAGGCCTGATCAACTAGAGGAGCTGCACAGAGCCCAGCTGCTGGCCACCCGTCCTTCATTTCCTTCAGTCCCACAGGCTGAGCAGGGCCCCAACAGTGCTCCATCTCTTCTGCCCCAGGGTTTCCAGGAGCCCCTAACCATCTCCGTGACCTGAGGACCGGGACACGGCGGCCCCTCCCGCCTCGCTGCCATCACCATGGGCTCTGCACCGTGGCAGTTACTGTGGCAGCGTCTCCCCCAGCCGGCCTACCGGGGAGCTGGAGAACTCCTCACCCAGGCTGGGGCCCCTCCAACAGCACACGCGCTCCCGGCCCTCCTGCGGAACAGGCAGACTCCAAGCCTGCGTCTCCCAGCCTCACCGCCCTTCTCCCACCATCTGACACGGTCACTCTGGCGTCTGGTCGGGTGCTGTTTTCCAGCTTCTAGGAGCCATCCAGGCAGCATGTTGGTACCATCCCCAGGGGACTCCGCTGGGGTGATCAATCCTATACCCTGGGAGAAGGCTCCTAGTCAGTAAGCTCTCCCGGATGCGATTTCACAGTCTGACCCTGCTTGACCCCTGGCTCACCTGGCCTTGGTGGCAACAGGCCTGCCGCTGCATCAGGACACGGCTTCTTTCCTCTCATCAGAGCCGCACGGACAGGAGGCAGGCGGAGGCTGCGGGAGCCTGTGGTCCTGCCAGGCCTGACCCTGGGGAGCAGACCTGCCTGGGTTGCACGTTTAACCTTGGAGCTGGGCGGCGCTGGCTTCACCCTGGAGCTTTCTCACCTGGTGGCCGGGGCGGTGAGGTTGGGGGGCAGCTCCTTCTGGGCTCCAGGGAGGCTCCCTGGCCTTCAGGCCTGGCTTTTTAATTGCCAGTGAATCACTCTCAGCTTTTCCTTTCCTTTTTCCCTGAAGCCTGAATTGTCTTACCAATGGCCATGCCATCTCACCAACCTTGGAGCTGCTCCCTTCCTCTCCGTTTCTCAAACTCTTGACACATGGACCCCACTAGTGAATTCTCCCCCAGCAGACTACCATCAGTCCATCACGGTGGGCATTTCAACAACAGTTTCATCGTTACCTTGTGCCACGGGCGGTGCGCCACCACCAAGGGTGAAGGGTCCTCAAGCCAGCGGCAGAGAGCAGCAGCTCCAACACCCTCCTGGCATCCGCTCCCTGGGCTCCACCCGCTCCTGGGAGCAGCAGGAACAGTTTGAGCTTCCAGGGAGCAGAGGCTGAGCCAGAGGTTGGCACCAGGAAATGCATCAGGGAAGGCTTCTGGGATCAAAACCTGAAAAGGGAAGGGACGGCACTTTAAAACAGAGCTGACCAATCAGAGATGTGGACGGCCTAGAAAGGTGGCATGCCCGTGGTCAGGGTTCCCTGCAGCTGAGGAAGCTGCGAGCACTGACCGCTGAGGGCTGTGCATGGGCAACACTCCCTGCAGCTGGGGTGTCCCTCAGCCCTGGAGTAGGGTCTGGGCAGATCATGCCCGCGGCCATCAGCTGTGGGCACAGATGCTGGATGACGGATGACTGTGAATGGTGCGACCCTCCACATGTGAATGACGACCACTGCCTTCTGATCTGTCCGGACAGTTAAGCAGGAAGCCCGGTCATCTGCAGACAGAAAAGGATGGCAGCATGCCCTGTGTCTAGCACAGAATGGGAACCCTGAATGGGCTAAGTGGAGTAAGCCAGAGAGAGAGACACGCTATGACACCACTTACATGTGGGATCTGAAACATGACACCGGACTTCCCTAGCGGTCCGGCAGTGAAGATTTTGTGCTTCCATTGCAGGGACACGGGTTCAATCCCTGGTAGGGGAAGATCCCGCATACCACTCAGCACAGGCCAAAAATAAATTAATTATATTAAATACGACATAAATGAACCTATATGAAACAGAAGTAGAATCAGGGACATAGACGTTAGACTGGTGGTTGCCAAGGGGCAGGGGGTGGGAGAGGGATGGGTTCGGAGTCTGGGGTTAGCAGATGCAGATTATTATACAGAATGGATGAAAAACAAAGTCCCACTGTGTAGCACAGGGAGCTATATTCAATATCCTTTAATAAACCATAATGGAAAAGAATATGAAAAAGATATATATGCATAACTGAATCACTCTGCTGTACAGCAGTAACTTAACATAGCCTTGTAAATCAACTATATGTCAATTAAAAATTATAAATAAATAGTAAAAAAAAAAAAAAAAGAATACTGTCTGAGGCAGCCTCAGCAGGGCCCATAAGCAGACCCTTCTCTACAGTGGGTCTGTTTACAAACTGGGACAGACTCTCAATAATGGAACTTTTATTTATCTATACTTTTCAGTTTAACACCTAATTGGAAACTACTTGGGTATGCCAATCTAGTTTTTAAACTGCAATTTTTACGACATTTAAATACGGAGCAAATATTCCTTTTGAAAATTTAGCATCCTAATAAAAATGTGCTGTTAAGTGCAAATTAGACACTGGATTTCAAAGAATTAATATGAGAAAAAATGCAGAATATAACATTAGCAATTTTTAAACATATTGAAATGATATTATTTGGATATACTCAGTTGAAAAAAATACATAAGTAAAATTAATTCACATATTTCTTTTGATGCTTTTAGAAAGGCTATAATAATATCATCTAAAATCATCCATTTGGCTCACATTACATTTCTAAGTCAGGCTTCTCAGGTGCTGCAGTGATAAAGAACCCGCCTGCCAAAGCAGGAGACGCAAGAGACTCGGGTTCGATCCCTGGGTCGGGAAGATCCCCTGGAGGAGGAAATGCAACCCACGCCAGTATTCTTGCCTGGGAAATCCCATGCGCAAGGAGCCTGGTGGGCTACAGTCCATGGGGTTGCAAAGATTTGGACACGACTGAGTGACTGAGAACGCATGCACGTTTCTCTAGGAAGCCAGAAGCCAGACACAGCCTCACAGCTTTCACACAGGCCACGAGGTGGCAATTTTATCCTGGCATTCAGGTTTTCAGACTCCGGGAGATGGGATGGTGGGATGGTGGGCAGAGGTGAAGGCAGGTCTTGCTACTAAGTGAGAAAGGAGCTTGACCAGCCTTGTGCTCGCTGCCCCATTTTAATTCTGAGCACATCCCACATCCATTTGTGTGTAAACAGTTTTGATGTAGACACGAAAGGCTTGTCCTTTGGTCTCCTGAGTTTGAGCAGTCTCCCCATCTCAAACCCTCGGTGTTCCTTAAGACACTGGGCTTTAAGTGACGTTTTAAACAATTTACTTCATGCCCACTCCTCTGCCCAGCCCTTCTCTCTCATGTTTCTTTTCCACCCTTTCACCTGTTCATTCTCCAAATCAGGTTTAACTGTTTGGGGGCTTTTTCTCTATTTCATTACTAACTAAACTGTGTATGTAACCTTAATTTCAACATACTATGGCCCACTATCAGAACAATTAAAATTTTACTGGGAGGAGAAAGATATTAGGAAGGATACTGACAGGGAAATGCAGCAAGGAGACCAATGCCATTCCCTCCCAGACGCCCCGTTAGCCTGGGCTACTGGCTGCCTCCTCTGAGACCAGATCTGCAGGAACTCCAGAGGGAAACATCACGATATGGGACCTGGGAGAGGACAGTGTGGACTGGGGCGGGTGTGTGTGTGTGTGCGTGTGTGTGTGTGTATATATGGGACCTGGGAGAGGACAGTGTGGACCGGTGTGTGTGTGTGTGTGTGTGTGTGTGTGTGTATGGACCTGGGAGAGGACAGTGTATGGGACCTGGGAGAGGACAGTGTGGACTGGGGCGGGTGTGTGTGTGTGTGTGTGTGTGTATGGGACCTGGGAGAGGACAGTGTAGACCGGGGTGTGTGTGTGTGTGTGTGCGTGTGTGTGTATGTGTGTGTATGGGACCTGGGAGAGGACAGTGTGGACCGGGGCGGGTGTGTGTGTGTGTTTGTGTGTGTATGGGACCTGGGAGAGGACAATGTGGACTGGAGCGGGGGCTGTATGTGTGCATGTGTGTGATGATGAGTGCTGGGACCGATGGTGGAGGCTGTAGGCCTCGCTCTGGGAGGATAAAATGGGAAATGAACTGTTGTAATTCTGTCTGCTTCTCCCTTAAACCCAGTGCTTTGGGGCCATGGATTCTGCCCCAGGCCCCTCCGTGACAGAAAGGACAGGTGCCATCAGTATACACGGGTCGTGCAGAAATGTGCAGGTGAGGAACCAAGGGCGCTAGAAAACCGTCCACACAGCTTCCCACTGCCCACCCCTCTGGATGGCACAAGACTCCTGCCTTCCAGAATGCTCCATGGGCCAAGGTGGCTCCAGCAATTAGGACCTGGGTTCTACCCCAGGATGGAGCCCTGAGCAGGGAGGACGGGATTCAAAGCCTCAGCTTCCTGAGAAGCGTGTGGGGCGGGGGGCGGTGCTGGGGTGCTGGCAGCCTGAAGGGAGCAGTAATATCCCCTTGGTGGTTGACGGGGGCCCTGCAGCCCCATGCCGCCCCGGCCACACAGGGAGCCACGTGCAGACTGTGCTTATGGACAGAGGGTTTTATTAGGGACTCTCAGGGTGGGATGCCAGGAGGCCCGGGCTCAGTTGGCAGCCAGGGTCTCCTGCACCCACGGCATAAGTGCAGTGACGCGGGCGTACACAGCGGGCGTGGATGTGGAGCACGTGCTGCTGCCCCAGGACACGATGCCCGCCAGGGTCCAGACTCCGTCCTTCTGGCAGACCAGGGGGCCGCCAGAGTCGCCCTGCAGGAGGAGACAGGACTTGAGTCCAAGCCGGAAAGAAGGTGCCAGGGCCCCACTGTGCCCGGACCTGGCCGAGTCCAGCGGGTGCAGACCAAGGGCAAGTGGGGGCCCAGAGGTTGTGCACAGACACTCGGACCTGCTCAGATGGCAGCTCTGCCCCCTACTCCTGGGGGGCCTGGGGCGGGGGCTGATCCTCTCAGCCTCCCCATCACCTGTAAAGCGGCCTGAAATGTCCACTTTGTGGGCACAGTGTGAGATTAAACACCCCTGGAAGTCTCACACCACACCCGGTCAGGGCCAGCCCACGTCAGGGACATCTCCTGGTGCTGGTCCCTGCCTTCACTGGGGCACCAGACAGGGCCTGAGGTTAAATAAGGCATGGCAGAGAGGAGTGGGCCTCAAGGCCTGACTAGTGTGGTGGTGGGGAAGGGGCAAGTAGCCTGTGAGGGCGGGCAGGGCAGGCAGTACCATGCAGGAGGAGACGCCGCTGGCCCCCGCACAGATCATCACGTCGGTGACCCTGCTGCCCCAGTACTTCTTGCAGTCGGTGTTGGACACGATGGGCAGGGTGGCCTGCTGCAGCTTGTCAGGGGTCTTGAGGGCTGGAAGGACAGAGGGCGTGGGGTCAGGGCCCAGGGAGAGGAGACCAGCGCCTGCTGGAACCCTGCCCTCCCGCGGTGTGATCCTCCTCCATCACGACGGTCGTGGGCGCTGAGCGCCACCTTCCAAGAGTCTGGGAGGCGGTCCCTCTCCAGTTCCACACCAGGCAGTGTGTCTGCGCTCCCAGCACAGTTGGGCAAGCAAGTCCTGCCTCTGAGCCCCTGCGCCCCGGGCCCACCGGGCTCTGCGTGTGGGCAGAGGCGCCGTCCCTCCTCCCCAGCCCTCCTCTGCCTGGGGACGCTGGGGGGACCCAGGGGGAGCACTTCCCTCTTCCGCCCTTTCCTAGCTGCCTGCGTGCTTAGTCGCTCAGTCGTGTCCGACTGTTCGTGACCCCAGGGACTGAAGCCCGCCAGTCTCCCCCGTCAGTGGAATTTTCTGGCAATAGCACTGGAGTGGGTTGCCATTTCCTCCTCCGTTCCTAGGTGCTTGTGTCCTGTTAAAGGACCGGCAGGCTATGGCCGGCACTCAGGCCTAAACCCGACCTGGACACTGGGCTCCGGGTTCTGACTTCAGGGTCGCTGGACACAGCCGCCCTCCTCAGTCTCGGGGGCAGTCCGGGCAGTCCGTCTCCATGGAGGTTAGAGGGGCGCGACACTTGCTGGAACTCAGGTGTTTCTTCAGAAGCTGACTGTTCATGTATGTGTTATTAAACCTTATTTTTATTCATGTTTGATAGGTTTTTAATTGCGTGTTTTTAAATAAAGAAATGGGGAGGTTGATAACTGTAAAGGAATTTACGACCAAAACATCTCTAAACAACCATGCGTGTGCCACTTGGCGACTCCTGGGCTCAGGGAGCCCCCACCCCAGACCCCCAGCTGGTGGGCAGAAAGGCTCACCGTTGTACTTGGTCTTGCCCCAGCCTGTGGTGGCGCACAGCATCCCAGCAGGGAAGTCCTCGTCAGTGCTGGGCAGGCACACAGCCGACACGGTCTCTGAGAACTGCGCGGGCGTGGCCAGCTTCAGCAGGGTGATGTCATTGCGGACCGTGAGAATGCTGAACTTGGGGTTCTTGAAAACCTGCAGGGAAGGCCCAGAAAGACAGCTGAGGCCCTGGGGTATCCGCCAGTTTCTAGACCATCTCCTTTCCTGGCGATCTGTTCAGGACAAACGGACCCACAGGAGCCCAGAGTGAGAATCCTGAGACTGGCTCGATCCACTTGGCTCCTGTCTCTCAAGGGGCTGAAGGGTCTTCCCTTTGCCCCCTCCCCAGCCCCGGCCTGCAGCCCGGCGGCTGTCCCTCGGCCCACCCAGCGAGGCCTGTGCGTACCTTGCCAATCTTCAGGACCTGGGTGTTCTCGGTCTGTGAGCCCTGATCAAACTCCCCAGCCACAACCACGTCGGAGGTTCTGGGGGAATCAGGTGGTGGTTAAGGATTGAGCTTGCGCCCTGCTCCCCTCCCCGCCCCGCCCAGGCCGAAGCCAGAAGCAGAACCCTGAGCTCTGGTCCTCACGTGACCCCGCAGTGGGCGGCAGTGACCACCCAGTCCTCGCTGATGAGCGAGCCCCCGCAGAAGTGGAAGCCGGTGCTGTCCTGCAGGAAGATGGGGAGGGTCAGCGTGCGCTGGACAGCAGCAGCACCGACCGTGGCAGCGGCCCTCTGCCCAGCTGAGCCCCCGGTGCCTCCGCCTCATTCACAGAAGCCCCCTCACCTGCAGGGACACCTGCCAGGGCCAGGAGCCGGGCACGGCGTCCTCCCCGTTGACGATCCTGGCGAGGCCACTCAGCACAGGCTGGATGGCGGGGACCCCGCAGCCTGGGGAGGGTGACAGGAGGGTGAAGAAGCGCTAAGACCCAGAGCCAGTCTGCGGAAATCCTCGCTTTTACTTCAGATGTCTAGGCTGACCCAGAACCCACCGCCACACTCCCCGCTTCTCCTGGCACCCTGTGGGCTCAAGGATCCCCTCACACAGCCTACCGACCCCAGGAGCCCACTGTGGATGCAGAGGCGTGGAGCCGCCCCCACCCAGGGCCACCCTGCCTGAAGGAGCAGGGGACAGGCTGAGACAGGGGCTGTCCTGCCTGGACTCCGAGGCCTGCCCCTCCTCGCCAGGAGGCCTTCCACCGGCCCCCAGATCCCATTTCCTCAGGATGCTGGGGAGCAAGCAACGCCACCTCACAAGTCAAAGCTCACTTGTTAGACTGGTAGGATCTGGGGGTCGTGAAGTTAAAATCTGATAACCCTAGCCCCTGGGGAACCCAGAACGCTGACAGCTGATGGGGAACGTTTTACACTGAAATCTCTATTCCCAGAGATTTCAGGAACTCTCCATTGTATAAAGTTTTAATTATTTAATAAAACAACATTTTGATTCCATGCTATTAAAGGACACACTGAGGAAAACAGAAAACGGAGGACCTGAACGGTCACAAAGCAATGAGAAAAGGCAGGTGTACTTCATGTGTCCGGGACACACTTGCTGTTTTGGGACCAGCTGAGTTCTTGGCACCTGTATACAGGTTTACAACTCGGTGGCAGTGAGGAGTGTTGGGCAGGTACAGCCCTGATGACCACCTGGAGGCCATATGGGCCTTGCTACAGGCCCAGTCCAGTGTCTCCTGCCCATGTGGACAGACCAGCCCCTCATCACCAAAATACACGTCATCAACACCTTTTTTTTTTTGAACTAGCCAGAAGATTCAGTATCAACTGTGATGTATTCACCCAGCTGAGTGCTCTGCAGCGATTAAAGTGAATGAGCTGGGTCTCTGCATTAATGGGAATAAATCTAAAACTACATAGATAGGGAAAGGCAGGTTGTAAACCTGATGTAGCAAATGATACAGTTCATGTAAGTTTTTATAAATATTATACTGTGCTGGTGGATTTAGAAACGTGTGGTAAATTTGAAAAGCCCACACAGAAATAATACACAGTGAGTTCAAAATAGGGATCACCTTCTGAGAAGGAGAGAAGGGACTTCAGCTCAAATGGTTCTATGTTTTAAAAAGAAATACCTGAGCAAATCTGGAAAAAAATAACATTTGCTAAAGTCCAATGAAAGGTACAAAGATGCGGTATTATTTTCTGTATTTTCCACTATTTTTTTTTTTTTTGGAAAGTGCCTCGAACAGTATAGTCCCAGGAGGAGGCTGTGGGAGGCTCTTGTGACTACACCTTCACTCTGCCCACAGCGCCCCAACCTGAGCCACATCTGGGGCCCCAGAACTCGGTGCGGCTCGGACTGGACTTTTCTGCTCCAGGCACAGGTTGTGAGGCTCGGGAAGCTCCCAAAGGCCCTGCCTGTCAGGGTGAGGCCCAAGCGGGCAGGGCAGGCCTCCGATCTCCCTCCTGGCCAGGTCCGGTTCGCTTCAGACAGAGCCCCTCAGCCCTCTAATGGGGCCTGGCTTGGGGCCGTCAGGCGCCCAGGGACTCAGGGACTTCCTTAGCCACCTCCCAGACCTGGCCGGCCATGGCCCTGCATGCTAAGTCATTCAGTTATGTCCAACTCTTTGTGACCCCATGGACAGCAGCCCACCAGGCTACTCTGTCCATGGGATTCTCAGGCAAGAGTACTGGAGCCCGTTGCCATGCCCTCCTCCAGGGCATCTTCCTGACCCAGGGATCGAGCCAGCGTCTCTCATGTTTCCTGCATCGGGAGGCAGGGTCTCCACCACTAGCACCACCTGGGAAGCCCTGAATGCACCCTGGCACTCACCGAAGGCGGCCCCTACAAGGGCAAAACAGGAGAGGAGCCAGAGAGGGGCCATGTTTCTGCTTCCGGGGGATACAGGGCGCCTGCCCTGGGCTCCTTTTATATCATATGGGACCCCAAGGCCTCCGCCCAGCCCGAGAGCCACCTCCCTCCCGTTATCTAGGAACCTTGGGAGACAGAGGGGTCAAGCCCCCCTGTAAGCCTGACTGAACTGGCTCTCGGCCTCAGACATCCCAGCACCTGGGAAAAGGGCAGCTGCCCTGGCACAACGTCGCCCAGGAGTCTGCCAGGGCGCTGAGGTCAAGGCCAGTGCCCAGGCTGGGAGCTCAGGTCCTGCAGGGCCCAGCTCGGGGCAGCCAGGACACAGGGCAGTGGGTTCTGCTCCCAGTGCACCGGGAGGATTCCCAGCCCCTAAGTACAGGCGGTCCCAGCACTGGCTGCAGAGAATCCCAGCAGGTCATCACTGGGGGGCCCTGGCTTCTCAGCAAAGAGTGCTTTCAATGCGAGACTCATCTAGAAGCACAGCATCACACAGAGATGCTGGGCCATCCAGAGGTCACCTCAAAACCAGCCAGCTTCGAGCCTGTGTGAGGGCACGTGAAGGAATCACCCCCATGGCTGGTCACAGGCAGGTCGCAGGTTGGCAGACATGTTGTCCCGTACCTGCTGCTAAGCTCAAACACACACTCTCCTCCCGTGATACCTCACAACTTAAGGAACTGGTGATTGCATGAAACTTGAGTTTCAGATAAGATGGGGCTTTGTTTTAGCACCATCAAGTGATACACTGAGGAAATGGCAAAAAAAGGATGTTAATTGTCACAGAACAACGAGAAGAGGACAGATGCAGGTTAATACGCCAGTGGTGTGTTTTCTGTAAGCCGAAGACTTTCCAGCACCATGGACGCGGGTCCTTCTCTCCCCTGGGCCAGGGCCTGGTGTGGACCCCGGGGCAACCCACAGGGGCAGAGCTCAGGGCACCCCTGCCCTCATGGGGCCAAGACTCAGAAGCGAAACAAACAAGAAAAGAACCTGCGGGGTCCGAGAAACCAGGAGAGGGTCTGGAAATCTGCTGCTCCGGACAGTCCAGTCTGGTCCTCACCGATAAACCAGTCTGAGAAGGAAAATAAGCCAGCTGGGCAAACTGCGTCTATTCCCAAGACGTCCAGGGCTCTGCGGTCCCGGGGCCACAGGCATTGAGAGAGAAGCTGGTCAGGGCAAGCAGGACAGTGTTACAGGTCTGGATTTGGACTTCACCAGCTTTGAAGTTCTGTCTCCAAGTTGTGAGTTCAGCTTTGTTTTAGAGTTCTCTGCAGGGGGATGTTCAAAATATTTAAGCACTCCTGAGCAGACGCTCTGGCCAGTGAGAATGGCGGCCATGGCCGGGACAGGCCCACAGAGGCCCTGAGCCCTGCCTCTGAGGGGAGGATTGCAGGGGGCAAACGGAGTGGGGCCAGCAGCTGTCTGGTAACTGGGTCTGCAGCTTTTTGACTTTTTAAGAATCATTATTATTTTTGGCTGTGCTTGATGTTCGTTGCCGCACATGGGCTTTTTATTGCAGTGTGCAGGCCTCTCTAGTTGCCCCACAGCATGTAGGATCTTAGCTCCCCAACCAGGGATTGAACCTGTGTCCTCTGCATTCACAGGCAGATTCTTAACCACTGGACCACAAGGGAAGACCCACTTTTGATATTTTAACAGGCTGGGTTCAGTCCAGGAAAGTCAGCCCTGGCTTTGAGCACAAGGAATAATCCATACTGAATTCCTGGCCAAGGTAATTTATGGAAACATTAACATTTGCTGTTTTGTTTTTCCTTCACTCATTCCAAGCAGGTAGCAAAGCCATCTGTGATTTCCTTGCCTCTGGGATTTTTCCAGACTGGAAAGCAGAAGCAGCCTGAGGTCACTGGCTCCTGAGGTCTGTTGGGAAAGTAAACTCTTGGCCAAGTAGAGCTCAGGAGGGATAAGGCCTTGGCAGGGGTGGGGCGGTGGCGGGGTGTTCACCACAGGGGAGGGGGCGCTTCCCTAGCCCATAGAGATTTTCCAGACCATGAGGTGAGCACCCCTAGGATGAGGGTGACCGTCTTGTCACAAGGAATGACAGCCTTTGCCACTTGTCTAAAGCCATTTCCCCCTTCTTGTCTTCCAGGAAGGTTCCCCTGGAAGGTCACCCCAGCCCAGCTCTCGGGGGGAGGACTCTGATGAACAAAAGCCGGCAGAGGCAGAGGTGAGGCGAACCCCTGCCCTTCCCTTCATGCACCTTGGCTGACTCCCGTGCAGAGGCGGTGCTTGGCGCCTTGGCTGCCGTCCTCAGATCCAGAGAGGAAAGACCCTGACCCAGAACCACACCATCGCCCAGGGCTAAGCGAAAGCCTACACCTGCACACCTCCAGATCTCTGCTGTGTGAGAAAAGCAAATCTCTGCCGCTGAGCCACTGTCAGCCAAGTGTTTTATTATGAAAAGCATCTTCCGTGACGCAGAGTAAATGTGAGAATGGTCCCGGGTATCTTCTGTTTTCCCTGCAGACCTACTCTCCACTGTTTCCATCCTGCTGGCCTCCAGCAAGACTGACCTTCAGGGATGAGACTGCACGAGAGCGTCCCTGCCTCTCTGGCTTCCTACTGGGGTCAAGGCCAGAGACAGGGGAGGAGACAGAAGTCAACTATTTATTCTCTGGGTCCCCTCCCTGAGAGGCTGCTGTGGGTTGACACAAACTATTCTGTATAAAATAAGCTACAGGGGGCAATTCCCTGGCAGTCCAGTGGTTAAGACTCTGTGCTCCCACTGCAGGGGGTATGGGTTCAATCCCTGGTCAAGCCCTGGAAGAACCATGGTCAGGGAACTAAGATCCTGCATGCCTCAGGGAGGAAAAAAAAAAGAACAAAAAAGCCACAAGGACACATTGTACAACATGAGGAATACAGCCAATATTCAACAATAACTACAAATGTAGCTGATAACTATGAAAGTGAATGATTCCCTGGTGGCTCAGATGGTAAAGCATCTGCCTGCAATGCGGGAGACCCGGGTTTGATCCCTGGGTCGGGAAGATCTCCTGGAGAAGGAAATGGCAACCCACTCTAGTACTCTTGCCTGGAAAATTCCATGGATGGAGGAACCTGGTAGGCTACAGTTCATGGGGTTGCAAAGAGTCGGACACGACTGAGCAACTTCACCTTCACCTTATGAAAGTGCTTTTACCATCTGAGCCACCAGGGAAGCCACTAACTATAACTATAAACAACTATAAATATAAATAGCATTAAAAAATTATGAATCCCTATATTGTATACCTGTAACTTATATAATACTGTACATCAACAATACTTCAATTAAAAAAAAAACAAAGAGCTCTGAAAATGGATGGTGGTGATGGCTGCACAACAGTATAACTGTACTTCGTACCTTCTGAATTGTACACTTAAAAATGATTAAGATGGTAAATTTCATGTTATTCATATTTTAGTACAATTTTGAAGAGTGAAAAAAAAACAGTGATACCCCTTCACAGCTATAATTTTTAAAATGGAAAATAAGTTTTGGTGAGGCTGTGCAGAAATTGGAATCTTTGTACATTACTGGTGGGAATGGTGCAGCTCCTGTGGAAAACAGTCTGGCAGAGTCCCAAAAGATTAAACAGAGAGCCACCATGTGACTCAGCAATTCCACTCCTAGGTACATGATCCCTAATCTTTGGCCCTGCATCCAATTTAGGACTAACTGCAGAAAGCTAAGTGTGTATTCCTAATCAGTCCCAAAGGATGCCTGGGTTCTAGTTGGCCCTCCTCCAGCTTCCCTGTGCCCACACCTCCTACGGGTACATCTGAAGTGCTCCACTATAAAGCATTTCCTCTCCTCTGCTTGCCTTTGAGTCTCTGCCAAACGCAAGTGATGCTGCCTGACTACCTGGGTATAGCAGTCTTTGCTGGTCTTCATTTGGGTGGTCTTTACTGATTTCCACAAAGGCCAAGCTTCTATTGGTGGCCTCCTCCTTGCTTGTCACCCTCCCTAGGGGCCAGGTAATCATTCTTGCATTTCCAGCCCCACTGACCCCTGAGCACCTGCATCTCCTTATGGTTTCCCTAAGCCCTTGTTGCTGCTACTGCTAAGTCACTTCAGTCGTGTCCGACTCTGTGCGACCCCAGAGATGGCAGCCTACCAGGCTCCTCTGTCCCTGGGATTCTCCAGGTAAGAACACTGGAGTGGGTTGCCATTTCCTTCTCCAATGCATGAAAGTGAAAAGTGAAAGTGAAGTTGCTCAGTCATGTCCGACTCTTCGTGATCCCATGGACTGCAGCCCACCAGGCTCCTCCGTCCATGGGATTTTCCAGGCAACAGTACTGGAGTGGGGTGCCATTAGAAAGTCTCTTTGTTAGACTCTCTAGTGAGACTCCTGGCAGAATAAAGAATCAAAGTTCAAATTTCAATCTGTAATAGCAAAATAAAGAAACATGCATTTCTTTCCTGTCTGTGTTTAGGGCTGAGAATCACTTCATGGAGCAAAAAGTGAGTGGGATGATAGATGGGTAACAGCCCAAATGTCCCAGCAAGAGAATGGGTACATACAGTGTGGTGTATGAGACTTTCCTGGCAGTCCAGTGGTTAAGATTCTGCCTTGCCAAAGCATGGGGTGTGAATTCCATCCCTGGTTGGGGAACTAAGATCCTACATGTCAAGCAGCATGGCAAAAAGATTAAAAAGCAAAGTTTTTTTTAAGTGAGGTGTATTATACAATATTGCACAGCAACTATACCTCAAAAAGATTTTTTTAGAAAGTGTTATGTACTTATGAAGTGCAATACCACTCAGCAACACAAAGGAACACACTGCTGACACACTCAGGAAGACATCTGGTAGAGTGAAAGAATCCAGACACAAAGACAGCACACTGTATGGTTCCACGCCGATAAATTTCTAGCACAGGTAACACTAATCTATGGTGAACGACATCCGGACAGTGGTTGCTGGTTGCCTCAGAGAAGGGGAAGATGGACATAGGCACGAGGAAACTCTGGGGAGTGATGATATTATCTCACATCTTGGCTGTGGGGTTTGCTACACTATCATCTACACAAGTCAGCACCTATCTGCTCACTTTGGATCTGTGCGTTTCACCATGTGCAAACCGTATGCAGTATATCTTACCTTTGATGGTAAAGAGGGTTGGGATTTGACCCCCTCAAGAGGAGGAGCTCCCCAACCTGAGGAGACTGCCTTCTGAGGTGCCGCCTGGAGGAAGAGGGCACAGTTCCAGAGGCGCGGGCCCGAGCCCTGACACGACCCCGCGCGGGGCCAAACCCCAGGAGGCGGCCGGGCCCCGCCCGCTGACCCGGGCCCCGGGCGGCCCCGTCTCCTGTCCTGAGGGACGGTCCCTGAGGCACACCTGTCTGCGGGCTGGCTCCTGCACGGCCCCCTGAACATTCTAGAGCGAACAGGTGCGCAGTGAAGGCTTTCTGACAGGAAGACCACCCGCGGCCGGGGCCGCACCTCCCCCTGGGCGTTTGTCTGGGCCCTGGGAGTCTACGCAAGGTTTCAGACACGGGGACGGGCCAGACAAGTATTCGCGGCAAAGGGAACACAGGAAAAGGCTCTTCACTGTACACTGACTGGGTTGGCCAGACAACCTGGGGGCCAAAGACCCCGGCCTCCGACCTGTGAGGAGGCGCCCCCCGCTGGGGCCGGGGCCGGGAGGGCGGCGGCTGTTCCACGCGGAGGGAAAAGGTCCAGAGCCGAGAAGTCGGAGCTGTGAAGAAACACTCCGCCCTCAGCGGTCCTTTGTCTGGGCGGGGGCGGGCAGAGCGCGCAGTCTCAAGGATGCGCGCGGGAGGGCACGGCTTGCCCCGCCCCGGCCCGCCTTAGCCCCGCCCCCAGAGGGGTCCAGCCTTAATCCCGCCCCGGCCCGCCGTAGCCCCGCCCCCAGAGGGGTCCAGCCTTAATTCCGCCCCGGCCCGCCTTAGCCCTGCCCCCAGAGGGGTCCTGCCTTAATTCCGCCCCGGCCCGCCTTAGCCACGCCTCCAGAGGGATCAGCCCGGCCCGGCCCGGCCCGGCCCGGCCCGACCCGCCCTGCAGCTGCGCGACTTCCCAGCGCCCGCAGGGCCCGGGCCGGTTGTCGGCTCCCAAGGCCACCGCCACGGGTCGGCCCCGGTCGTGCTCTCCCACCGGCCGCGACCCAGCCCACTCAGGCTCGGCGGCTGCCTCCTCGCATCTGTGCTTCACCAGGCGCCCCTCCAGCGGCCCCTGGCCCCTCCCCCTGCCTCGTGCCCTCCCGGCGCTTGCTGCCATCCAGGCTCGCTCCACTAGGCCTGTGCCCTCCTGCTCCCTGTGCCTCGACACCGGCCCCACCCAGACAGCTAGGAGACTGGTAGATCACAGGTTAATCTCTCCCTCGGAGTGGGGCCCTCCTGCCTTGGTATTAGTAATAACAACAACAATGATTATAGCGCCTTGGCTGGTGGTAATGTATATTTCACTGTGTGTGTGTTTTCAGACCGTTCCATAAACTCCCCACTGCTTTCCCACGCAGGCCCGTAAGGCAGGACTTTGTGTTTCTTTCTTTTGTTTGATCTGTGCCTGGTAAGCTCTGGTTGATAAGATGGATGAACTTGAACAGGTGGTGGGTTTCATATGCACGGGGCCCACACTCTGCATTGTTTCATGCCCTGCTTTCCCACCCAATGCATTGTGGCCGTCCCTTCCTGTCACTGGCAGTCCTTTAGGAAGCACGAAGAGCCCCGCTGGCAAGTCAAGAAGGAAAAATAACAGGGCTGACCAACGTGCATTAGGTTAGGTCTGGTCCCAGCACTGCTGAAGATGGGCCAGGCCTTTCATGAAGTAGGACCTGTACTCTAAGCATCCCCATTTTACATATCAATACTTACAAAAGGGATCAGAGAGGCTAAGTAACTTGCCCAAGGCCCCCACAGCTGTTTTGTGCCAAAACCTGTGAACCACCACACTACAGTCATCAGTGCAATGGAAATGAAAAATTGCCATGAGATACCATTTTACCCATGTGTTTTGGGGTGCTTGCCCTGTGCCTAACGGCCTCACCTTCAAATTTCTCACTCCCCAGTTTCCCAATTGCTGGGAAAGTGTCCTACTGCTCACCGGAAATAGGCCTCCTTGCCTCCTGCTTTTCCACCTGGTGCAGCCTCCACCAGCTCTTGCAGGGACAAGGACAGGGGCCCCCTGGCTGGCCCTGAGCCCAGTCCTGCCTTTGGATGCCATGTGCTCAATTCTAAGGGCAAGATGCCTGGTTGGAAGGCCTGGCTCCACATGAACAGGCAGTGGGTGGCTTGCCCTCTGAACCATGCGGCACACAGCTCATGTGACTGCGCTGACAGTGAACTGAGCCTTCAGTGAGGCTTCTTGGCCATCCCGAGACCAGGGGAGCATTCTCAGCCCACCGGCCACCCGTGCCCTCACCATGCTGCGGTCCCTGCCCCTCCTCCTCCTTGACCACACTGCCCATGGGGTACTGAACAACTGCAGACCAACTCAATTACTCGTCCAAGGTCCTCCAGACTATGAGAGACTGAACTGGGGCTCAATCCTGCCCAGACCTGGCTGCTGCTCAAAGGGCCCCTCCAGAAGCAGGGCCTGGAGGAGGAAACCTGACTGTCCTTTCCCTTTAGCTGGTCGAGGGCCACCTTGGTTGGCCCCACCTTTACTGTTCTCACTGGCCCAAACTCGGCCGTGGTTGCAGCTGCTGCCATCCCAGGCCCTGATGCCAGGCCTGCTCTGGCACATCCTACCCAGTGGGGCACATGCCCAGGAAAGAGATTATCACATCAAGGTCTTCAGATAACAGCCTGGTGCACAGGGATATAATAGGGAGCCCTGCAGCAGGCACCCCACACCACTCTGAAGGCAGCACCATGAACTTCCTCTGGCTTCTCTCCTGCTGCGCCCTCCTGGGCACAGCCTTTGGTAAGTACCTGGGCAGGCAGAGGCCAGAAAGGCTGTCTCCCCTTCCACCCACTGTTGGAAGGGGTGCTGGCTCCAGCAACCCCCAGATCAGCAAAGGGCAGCGGGGTCCCTGCTCCCAGTTCAGCCATGCATTGTTGGTATTAGTCTGAGCGGGTCTTTCTCCGTCTCTGAGTCTCACATCCCTAGAATGAGGACACTGGGAAGACTGGACCACACCATCCAGTGTGAAGTCCCCAGGGTGCAGGTGGACCTTCCTATGTGCAAGGAGCGTGGACCCTGTTTAAGGAGAGGGAGCAGTTCCAGAGGGCCAGAAAGTTCTGTGAGGAGTTAATGGCTCCCAAGCAGCCTCAGATGATGAACAAGTGGGTGGGTGTGGCTTGGCCCTCATCAGCTCTTTCAGGCCCTGAACCAGCACTTTTAAACTTTTAAACTTGTGTGTCAGGAACAGAGTAAGTTCCTGCTTTGCCTTAGTAGTCAAAACATCTTTCAGCTTTATTATATACCAACTCTGTGAGGTTGCCAACTGTAAGATCCCCATTTTGCTGATGGGAAAACTGAGACTCAGAGTGAGTAAGCTGGGCGGTGTGATAGGGCTGGGTTCAAACCCACAGAGCCCAGCCTCCTAGCCCATGCTCTGGCGCTGCCACCACATGGCACTTGGTCTGCTGGGCCTGAGACTCACATCGGCCTGTGCTGTCCCTAGGGTATTCCTGGAGCCATGGGTCCTGGGTGAGACCTTGGCCTCCACTCCTCACCCCTTCCTCCCTCCTCAGGCTGCGGGGTCCCCGCCATCCAGCCTGTGCTGAGTGGCCTCGCCAGGATCGTCAACGGGGAAGAAGCTGTCCCCGGCTCCTGGCCCTGGCAGGTGTCCCTGCAGGTGAGCGGGGTTCTGTGCGTGAAGGGGGAGGAACGGGGGGGTCAGCTGGGCAGGGGGCCGCTGCCCGAGTCAGTGCTGCTGGTGTCCAGCACGTGCTGACCCTCCCCATCTTCCTCCAGGACAGGACCGGCTTCCACTTCTGCGGGGGCTCGCTCATCAACGCGAACTGGGTGGTCACCGCCGCCCACTGCGGTGTCACGTGAGGGCCCAGGGTCCCCAGGAAACCCTTTGGGGTGGTTTCTTCCAGCACTGAGGTCTTGCCCTTTAATGCCATTTCCCAGTTTCTTTTTGTTTGTTTCTCCTCCCCCGGGGTCTCCTTCTCTCCCAGGCCAGGGTCTCCCCTGGAGCGGAGGGCAGGCTGCCCCTAGCCAAGCTGGACAACTAGTAGGCTTCGAGCCCCAACTCTGAGGTTCTCACCTGCCTGCCCCGAGGCTGCTCCGCATGCTCGGCAGCCTGAGCTGCGGCTTCCACGTCTGGCCGCCCGCTTCCCAGGTTCTAATTTTGAGATGTGCAGCAAATCCAGGTCCTGCCGGTCTCCCGGCGTCGCGTGGAAAACACGAGGCAAGCGAGACTGCACAGTGGAGACTCCGAGCTTCAAGCTCCAACTCACACCACACCCCTGTGAGGACATGCACAAAGACACGCAGATGCCCACACGCGCGTGCCCCGACGCCATGTGTACTCCATGCCCCACCTACCCGCCTCCAGCGGGAACCTCTCTTTTCTCTGGCTCTCTTCAGAACCTCCGATGTGGTCGTGGCTGGGGAGTTTGACCAGGGCTCAAGCTCTGAGAGCATCCAGAAGCTGAAGATTGCCAAGGTATGGTGGCCCCCAGGGTCGTCCAGGTGTGACCCCAGGTAGGGCGGTCCCTCGGGAGTGGCCGCCTACACTAAGACCCAGATACTCCAGCTCCCCTCGGTTACCCCGATACCCCATCATGATGGGGCAAAGCAGAGGGCAAGGTGTGCGAGGCTCCAGGAAGGGAAGGTCTGACCTTGAGCCTGGGCTGGGGTTCCTGGGGCCACAGGAGGAGCTGCCGAGTGGAGCAGGCTGTCGTCTAGGGAGGGGCGCTGACGCCACGAGGGGTCTCCCAACGCCGCCAGCTTCTTCCCTTTGCGACTTCTCCCCAGACCCCAACAGCGGCTATTTGTCTCTCCCCCACCCACACACACACACACAGGTTTTCAAGAACTCCAACTACAACTCGTTAACCATCAACAACGACATCACCCTGCTGAAGCTGTCCACGGCTGCGAGCTTCTCCCAGACTGTGTCCGCTGTGTGCCTGCCCAGCGCCAGTGACAACTTCGCCGCCGGGACGATGTGCGTCACCACAGGCTGGGGCCTGACCCGATACACCAGTGAGTGAGGGGTGACCACGGGTGGGCTGGCTGGGAGGTGGGAAGCACAGTCACTGACCACCCACCCTCCCCTTCCAGATGCCAACACCCCTGACCGGCTGCAGCAGGCATCCCTGCCCCTCCTGTCCAACACCAACTGCAAGAGATACTGGGGCACTAAGATCACCAACGCCATGATCTGTGCGGGTGCCAGCGGTGTCTCCTCCTGCATGGTAGGGCCTCCCAGCCTCGGGGGGGTTCAGGCCAAGGGCTTGGGCAAAGACGGAGGAAATGGAAGCTGAAGGCAGCCCTCTTTCAGGGCCTGCCATTCTCTTCTGGAGCATTCCTGCCGGAGTAGTTGGGAAGATAGAGCTCCTGGAGAACCCCCAGTGACCTCAGCAGAGGGGTACTAGAGCAGGGGCCTCTGCTCTCAGAGCTTCAAGCTCCATGTTACAAGATGCCCTTGATATCTGCGTCTGAGCAGTGGCACTTCCTGATCTTGTGCAGTGCACAGCCTGGGCAGCAGAGCATGGCGGCCCTAAAGGCTCTTGAAGGGGCTTGGCAGACCTTTCTCTCTCCCTGTGGCCCCGTAGCCAGCAACACCTGTACTTTCCTCCTGTCAATCAAACCTGCTCTATTGAGCCTCTGTTATAGGACCCCAGGGGGTGACCCAGATTTCCAGGGGCACAAACCACAGGAGCTGCTGAAGTTTCTTTCACAATCCTTCTAATATGCATGTGCTGAGCTTCCACTGGCTGTCTGGCCTGGGACTGGGTGCTGGGAACAACGTTCACGAGTCTGGCCTGCCAGCTCCAAGCCCCCTCCTCCCTGTCCTGCAGGGCGACTCTGGCGGCCCCCTGGTCTGCAAGAAGAATGGAGCCTGGACCCTGGTGGGCATCGTATCCTGGGGCAGCAGCACGTGCTCCACGTCCACCCCCGGCGTGTATGCCCGCGTCACTGCTCTCGTCAACTGGGTGCAGCAGACCCTGGCCGCCAACTGAGCCCCCAGCCTCACGCTGGCCTGCCTGCCAACCTTGCTCCTACATAGCCACAATAAACCGGTGGAAGACATGTTGATGGTGTCTGTGTCCTGTGCTGGGGTTTCTGGGAGTTCATTCTTCTCCTGAACTTGGACCTTCACTGAACCAGGTGGCAGATGGTGTCCAGGAGGGCCCCTTGTTAGCCCACCTCCCACGCGCGGCCAGAAGGGGTGCACACAGATGAGGGGGGCACCTTGGCCTCCTGCCTCCCCGTCAACCCTTGGCTCCTTGTGCTCAAGGCCTGCCCTGGGGAGGGGGGACCTGGGGGTGGAGTCCGGTGCTGGCCCCACACACTTGTGACTCCAGGAAACTTTCCCAGGAGTGGCCCCCAAGGCCTGTCTCTTTCCCAGGCCCGTGCTGCAGTCAGGTGCTTCTCAGCCCAAGGTCTTCTGATAAGGAGGGGATGGCGAGGCAGGCTGCGATTGGTGGGCTGGGGCAATATATTGGGGGTCCCTCGGGCAGACCCCATCTCCCCTGCTGAGCCGCACACCATGGCCCTTCTCTGGGTTGTCCTTGGCTTCTTCCTCTTTGGCAGCAGCTTCGGTAAGTGCAGGGCTCAGGCAGACCTGGCAGACCCCGGTCAAGCCTTGGCCCCGCCCTGGCCCCAGACCCAGAAGCAGGGGACACGAGGGTCCAAGTCCTCATGCCTTGAACCACCCCTGCCGCCCACCCCTCCAGGTGCCCCTCTGACCCTCCTTGGGCACCTACCCCTGGCTCCCCACTCCTCCGCTGGGCCTGGGGCCCCCCGCCACCTGGAGGTCCCTTGGACTTCTGGTCTGGTCTCCTCCATTCGCTCAGAAGCCTTGGGGTGGTCTGGGCTCCTCTACCCCCCAAACCTGCCACCAAGCCATGTGAATTCTGCCTCAGGGATATTCCCCAAGCCCGTCCATCTTGCCCGGCCCCTCCACCCTCTGGGTTTGGACGCACTCCTGGGTTGGTGCCACCCCACCTGTGGCAACTGTTCAGTCGCTAAGTCGTGTCCGACTCTTTGCTATCCCATGGGCTGCAGCACACCAGGCTTCCCTGTCCTTCACCATCTCCCAGAATTTGTTCAAACTCATGTCCATTGAGTCCGTGATGCCATTCAACCATCTCATCCTCTGCTGCCTCCTTCTCCTCCCACCTTCAATCTTTCCCAGCATCAGGGTCTTTTCCAATGAGTCAGTTCTTTGCATCAGGTGGCCAAAGTACAAGGTAATACCCTCACCCAAAGCTGCTCCCCCTGAAGACTCAGAGGCCATGAGAGCACCCAGGACTCACACAGGACATCCCAGCCTTTGGGAAAGGATCCTGGGCTCAGAGGGGACAGACACCCCCCTCAGGGCACACAGCAGGCCGGGGAGAGACCCTCCGCTTCAGGGACCATCCACAAGAGTGCCTAAGGGCAGTTGTCAGCTAGCCGGGAGGGGGCTAAATGTCTTGCAGCAGACAAAGCTCTGGGTGCCAGGGTGCTGCGGAGGCCTGGAAGAGCTGCATCTGCACCCTGATACCCCTTGAGGCACCATCTACAGACCAGCCACCCCATCTCTGCCCCTCAGGTTGCGGGGTCCCCGCCATCGACCCTGTGCTGAGTGGCCTCTCCAGAATTGTCAACGGGGAGGACGCCGTGCCCGGCTCCTGGCCCTGGCAGGTGTCCCTGCAGGTGAGGGGGTGCTGAGGAGGGGCAGGTTAGACAGAGGGGGCTGAGATGGGAGAGGCAAGGCTGACTCTCTCCCACCCCCTCCCCAGACCAGCTCCGGCTTCCACTTCTGCGGGGGCTCCCTCATCAGTGAGGACTGGGTGGTCACCGCCGCCCACTGCAGGGTCAGGTGAGGCCCCACTTCACCTGCTCAAAGGGACCACCTTTACCTCCCAGCCCCAAGCAGGCTCAGGGAGTGGGCACGGGGCTGCTGTGGGAGGGGGCTGCCAAGGGGCTGGGGGCGGCTGCTCTTGTTCCCCACCTGCAGGCAGAACAGTCTCCAGGAAAAGCCCCCCCATCCTCCAACCCCCCCAGCACCCCGGCCTCCAGACCCCAGCTTGGTCCAGGACAGCGTGTCTGGGCCTCCGCCTTCACAGTACAGACGGAGAAACTGAGGCCCAGGGAGAACAGGGGTGCCCTGGGGTCCCCGCAGGACTGCGCAGCCCGGGTGGGCTCGCCCACCTGGCACAGTGCCCAGGCCTCTGCGGGGGCAGCTGTGAGCCTGTGCTCCGACTGTGGCTTCCTTTCTAGGAAGGGTCACCTCGTGGTGGCCGGGGTATCCGACCAGGGCTCCGAGGAGGAGGCCGGCCAGGTGCTGAGGGTCGCCGAGGTACTCACGGTGGGTGGGCGGTGTGGTGGGGGAGTGCTGGGGCGGGGAGGAGGGGGGTGCTGGGTGGGGGGTCGTGGACTTGAGGACCCTGACCAGCGGCTGCGCTTCACCCCGCCGGCACCTCTCTAGACCGACTTTCTGTTCTTCTTCCCAAACACAGCTCCTTTACAAACACTCAAGGTTGTTTTGCTCATCGTAGGAAAATGCAAAATATGTCACATGCCACTCCCCCCACTTGGTCTGTTCGGCCCCATCTGCGTTCCCTCAACACCCTCTGCACCCCCACCCCCCAATCGCTCGCCTGCGCCCCCGCGGCCCCGCCCCCGTGGCCCGCCCAGCCCCCGCTGTCCTGCGCAGGTCTTCGAACACCCGCAGTGGGACCTGCGCGCCGTGCGCAACGACGTGGCCCTGCTGAAGCTGGCGGTGCCCGCCCGCCTCTCCGCCGCCGTGGCCCCCGTCTGCCTGCCCAGCACCGACACCAGCTTCCCCGCGGGCTCCCTGTGCACCGTCACCGGCTGGGGCAAGACCCGGTACAATGGTGAGTGTCCGTGAAGAGTGCTCAGGGCCCAGACTCCTGCTGTGCTTCCAGCTAAGTCCTGAGCACAATCAACCTTCCCTTTCTTTACTTAAAGAAAGCTAAAGTGAAGTCGCTCAGTCGTCTCCGACTCTTTGCAACCCCCTTGTCTGTAGCCCACCAGGCTCCTCTGTCCATGGGATTTTCCAGGCAAGAGCACTGGAGTGGGTAGCCATTTCCTTCTTGAGAAAGTCTTCCTGACCCAGGGATTGAACCCAGGTCTCCTGCATTGTAGGCAAACGCTTTACCCTCTGACCCACTGGGGAAGTCCACTTAACCCTCTTTATTAAAAACCTATCAAGCAAAAATAAAAACAAACCATATATACCTAAACAGTTTCCAAAGAGACACCTAAGTTCCAGCACCTAAGTGTCACCCCTCTAATCTGCACGGAGGTAGAGTGAGAAGGGTGGCCGTGCCCAGCATCCCTGAAGTCTGCGCTGGGAGCCCACGGTCCAGGCTACCTTCAGGCCCGAGCGCCCAGATCTCCCCTCCCTCCCCGACTCCAGCCTCCTCAGGCTCTTCCTCTGTCCTGAGTTCCTCCACCACGGCCACAGCCTACCAGCTGGTCCTTTAACACAACGCGAGCAGCCAAGAAAGGGCAGAACAGGGAGGTGCTCCCTCATGGGTCCCTCCAGCGTCCCCAGCCAGAGGAGGGCTGGGGAGGAGGGATGGCCCCTCCGCCCGCACGCAGGGCCGGGCTGGCCCAGGACGCAGGGGCCCGGCAGGCAGGACTTGCTTGACCAACTGTGGTGGGAGCGCAGACGCATTGCCTGGTGTGGAACTGGAGAGGGACCGCCTCCCAGACTCTTGGAAGGTGGCGCTCAGCACCCACGATTGTCATGATGGAGGAGGATCACACCGTGGGAGGGCAGGGTTCCAGCAGGCGCTGGTCTCCTTTCCCTGGGCCCTGACCCCACGCCCTCTGTCCTTCTAGCCTTCGATACCCCTGACAAGCTGCAGCAGGCCACCCTGCCCATCCTGTCTAACGCCGACTGCGAAGAGTTCTGGGGCAGCAAGATCACTGACGTGATGATCTGTGCGGGGGCCAGCGGCATCTCCTCCTGCATGGTACTGCCTGCTGCCCTGCCCGCCCTCACAGGCTCCCCCCTGGCCAGGCCAGGAGGGCTGGGTCCTCTGCCGCGACCTCCTCACCCTCATGCCCTGCCCGGTGTCCCAGTGAAGGCGTGGACCCGCACTATCAGAGGGCCCTGGTGAGAGCTGGCTCTGACCAGGCGTGGTATGGTGCTTCCAGACGGATTTAATTTCATAGCAACCGCACAAGATGGACATTTCCATCCGTTTTACAGGTGATGGGGAGGCTGAGAGGGTCAGCCCCCGCCCCGGGCCCCCCAGGAGTAGGGGGCAGAGCTGCCATCTGAGCAGGTCCGAGTGTCTGTGCACAACCTCTGGGCCCCCACTTGCCCTTGGTCTGCATCCCCTGGACTAGGCCAGGTATGGGCACAGCAGGGCCCTGGCACCTTCTTTCTGGCTTGGACACAAGTCCTGTCTCCTTCTGCAGGGTGACTCCGGCGGCCCCCTGGTCTGCCAGAAGGACGGAGCCTGGACCCTGGCAGGCATCGTGTCCTGGGGCAGCAGCCGGTGTAGCCCATTCTTACCTGGCGTATATGCCCGGGTCACCAAGTTCATTCCCTGGATTCTTGAAGTTCTGGAGGCCAACTGAGCCTCTGCGCCACCCCAGCTCCCATCTGTGTAAAACCCAAATAAAACTGCTTGCATCTTCACCTCTGCGTCTTCACCGGGCTAGATGAAGGGTGGGAGGGTGGCCGCCCTTCCTGAGGGCCCTCTGGAGTTCAGAGCTGAGAGGGCTGGCAGATCGCCCAGCCCCATGCCCTCCTTCACGGAGATGGGGAGTGAGGCCCAGATTTACATGCATCACGATGACAGCTCGTCCCCTCGTGGGAGGAGGGCACAGCAACCTACTCCAGGGTTCTTGCCTGGAGAATCCCATGGACAGAGGAGCTTGGTGGGCCACAGTCCACGGGGAGTACAGGCCACAAAGAGTTAGACATGACTGAAGCAACTTAGCAGGCACTGGTCCCCTACCTCCCAACTTGGAAGCCAAGTCTCAGTGTAATTCAGATGGAACACTTCTGGAGAAGTTCCACAAGCTGAAATTAAGAGCTCCTAAGGGTTAAGTTCTGGACAAGGGCTGTGAGAGTTTCTCTGCATGGAGTCTTGTGTCCCCCAGGGGTGCCTGCAGTGGGGGGCTCTCTGCCTTTAGATGTGGGGGCCCCAGCACGGCTCACTGGCTCCTGGAGCAGCTCCCGCCCCTGCACCCGCCTTCCCCTCGGCCACTGCCGGGAACCAGGGTGGATTTTCATCAGACCTCAGTGCTGGCTGTGCCCTTGGCCACACACAGGCTGAGCCTTTCTGGTCGCAGGGCTCCGCCGGACGCTGCTCTTCAGCCTCCTTCCAGCAGCCCGGGCTCTCTGCCTCCTCTCCAGGCCCAGCCCTGCTCCCCCAGGCCTTCATTTTCTGAAGAGACCTACTTTCTCTTCATCCTTTTCACAGCTTCAGCCTGAAACCCCTGGAAACCCCTCAACCTGGCAGCCCACCTGTGGCACACCTGCCTTCCCACCTGGCAGCCTTGACTCTCATACCTCAGGAGGATGCTTTTCATTTTAAATTTTATTTAAATGTAGACTATTAGTCAAATGAATGGAAAATCAATAATGAAAAATAGTTTCTTAGGGTTTTCTCCTGGTGCAGAGAACATACCCCCAGCCACGCTTGCCCTGTCGGGGGACGTGGCCCCCTCACTGGTCAGCCCAAGGGGTCCCCTGAGGCTGTGTGGGTGGTGAGGCCTGTGGACCCCAGCCTGGCCCCCCTGGGCCTGCAGTGCGTTCGGGAGAGACTGCTAGCCCTCATAGCCTCGGCTCTGCTGGGGCTCCGCCAGGAGGCCTGCCCCACCTCCTGGCCCATCATAAATACACACGCTGCCCTGCGCAGTCTGGGCGCCTGGCCCCGCGCGGTGCGGCAGCTCTCTGGGCCGTGCCGCCCTGCCCTCCTGCCCTTGCCCCTCCGTGGGCGGCACTCAGGCGGCGGCCAACTGGCCCAGGACGCGGCGGAACTGCTGGGTGCTGTGGCCCAGCTCCTTGACCCGGTCCACCATGTCCTGGGCAGCAGCGGGCGATGGGTACTGCAGGGCGGCAGCCTTGGTGGTCGCCACGATGCCGCGCAGCAGCTCGCACAGCAGGTTGCTGTAGTGCGTCACCTGGCTGCGCACGTCAGCCGCCTGGGCCTGCCGTGACAACGTGTCCCCGATGAACACCAGCTTGTGCGCGCTGAGGATGACGAACTTGCTGTGTGCCACGAAGATCTTGGGCGGCTGGTTGGTGGCCACGGCGGTGAAGAAGGCGTCCACGGCGTTGGTCAGCGTGGTCAGGTTGGCCTCGCACTGCTCCAGGTAGAAGAGCAGCAGCTGCCGGTCCGAAGGCCCCAGGCCACCTGGCCGTCCCGGCACCGCAGCCTGAGCCGGCGTCCAGCTGGCCAGGTCGTGCTCTATGGGCCGCGACACCTCTTGCTCCAGCCGCTCGAACTGCTTCAGCTGGGAGAGAGGGACAGCAGGGTGAAAAGCAGGCCGTGGAGCGAAAGGACAAAGCCCAGCGGGAGAGCGAGGGCCCCCGGTCAGAGGCCCTCACTGGCCTCCCCGGCCCCACCCGCCCAGCCTGCCCTCAGACATTCTCCAGACGGCCTCCCCACTCATCTCCAGAGGTGGCAGGCCGTGTGCGTCACGCCTTTGAAAAGACAAAAGTGCTAGAGAGGGGGCCGGTGAGCGGCGGCGGGGTGAGGGGTCGCGGCCTCCTGGTTGGGATGCTGCTGTCCAGTCACCTCCGACGCCATCCCTGGGGGACTGGGAGAAGGGAACGCACTCGACACTTTGTTTCCAACTTCCCATCAATCTCCAAGTATTCCAAAATGAAAAGGTAAAAAAAAAAAACTCTCCTTAACGTATGCAGTGTGAAAAGATTCAAATACACGAAGCAGAAAAGAAGAGAGTTATCACCTAGAGCAACATGCACCCTGAAATCTGTTAAATCTCTGGTGAGTTATCCTTTTAGAACTATACACTGAAGTATTTGCAGATGAAATGAGGTAAGGCTTTCACAACAATGTGGTGGACAAGTCGCTGCCCTGAGAATGATGGGCTAGGGAAGCCTGGGGCTCCTTCTCTCCAGTGAGTTTACCTGGGGGGTTATTTTCTTCAATTTTATACATGTATTAAATCTCTCACAATAAAAATGTTAAGGAAAAACCAAAAGGTCATAGTACTTGCCTATTTCAGAAAAACCCCACCCATAACTAGTGACTGTTCTACAAAGGCGTTTCCCTTTAAACACGAATAGTCCCTTTCCCTCTTGAACCAGAAAACTGGAGGGCTCCGCTGGTGGCCTCATGGCTAAGACTGCGCCTCCATCGCAGTGGGCGCAGGTTTGATCCGTGGTTGGGAAACTAAGATCCCGCAAACGGCCCTCCCTCCCTGCCCGCCACCCCAGGAAAAGATAGAAACTGGAAACATACAGTGTACTAAGAGTTGACTCATTGGAAAAGACTCTGATGCTGGGAGGGATTGGGGGTAGGAGGAGCAGGGGACGACAGAGGATGAGATGGCTGGATGGCATCACTGACTCGATGGTCTGAGTGAACTCCGGGAGTTGGTGACAGACAGGGAGGCCTGGCGTGCTGCGATTCATGGGTTTGCAAAGAGTCGGACACGACTGAGCAACTGAACTGATATATACATATATTAAATATATATATGTATAGCCTAAAATATATATTAAATATATACACATATTATAACCTACCTTTAACACCCAACAATAATGGGCTGTTCACTTCCTGTTAGTGAGTACACATAAGCCATGTGATAAAAATCCCCACCAGCAGCAGCTCTGGCCTGGATGTTAGCAGTGTGGACTGACAAGTCCTCACCCCAAGCTGGTTCTGACTGGGTGGCTGTGACCAGCCCTGCATAGACTCAGGTTTCAGGCTTTATTTAATTAGCAAACCAGCGTGACACTGATCCTTCCTAGCACTTGGAACCCTGACTTTCCCTCTTAGCTGGCTACTTGGTGAAACTCACTTGGTTCTCTCTGGTTAGGTAAATGCTGCCAGAGTGGAGCAGAAGGCAGAGAAGACAAAGCGTACGTCCATTTCTAAGTCAGTGGCGATCCCCTTCAGAGCCAGTCATTAGCATCTGTACCTCGGCTGCACATGTTCTGTGTGCTCAGCACCTCCCAAGCATTATACATTGTTTACTCATTGAATTCTCACACTGACCCCAAGATGGGTACAACTATGTCCCCTACTTTGCAGCTGGGGAAACGTGGCTTTGAAAACCACACCCCAAGTCCCCAGTCTCAGGGTGAACCTGGTGGGCTCTCTCCTAGACCACCCTTCCCCATGCTCAAGGAATGGGAAGTGAGGGAAACTTTCTGGGTGATACTTTCTGTGTTGATTTTTTACCAGACTGTATTTTAATTTTTAAAATCTCCATAATCAGAATAAAACTCCCTGAAAACAAATCCCTTTCCTATTCTATGGAAACAAGCCAAAAATGAAAATTCTATGTCCTCAGATAAACACAGCAGTGTTTTTCACAATAAGAAAAACTGGGTACAAAGCAAACATTCAACTATAACTGATGTAGGTTAACTTTAAAAACAATTTATGGTCAATATTTAATGCCACGGAAACGTCCTGAGATGAAAGCAGATGTAACTGTTTTCATTCACGTCTCAAGCCACGGATGGCGGACCCTTCCAAGGCCGGAGCAGGAATGGAAACCAGCCCCAGAGCATGGCGACTGCCCCTGAGGGTGAGTGGCTTCTTTTTTGCTTTCACACTTCTCTGCGTGTGCTAAGATACCTGCCACGATGACTGACAATAACCTACACAAATCCTGCTAACACATGGGGACAGCTTTGCGGGAGAGCAGAGTGGGGAGGGTCTGGGGAGCCCCGGAGGGTCAGCTAGCAGAACAGACTCTCAAGACGACAGTGCCAGGAGAGGCTGCGAGCCTGGGCGCCCTCACCTGCTGCAGCTCCAGCTGGCCCTTTCCCTGCCGCGTGATGCTGCCCTTTTCCAGCAGCTCCTTCTGGGTCTTCTCGAACTCTTCCTTCCCCTGCAGGGGAGACACAGGATGGAGCTGAGCCACAGCGCCCAGGCCAGGGGGTGCAGCGAGGCCAGCGGCCACCGGGGGCGCTGCGGCCATGAGCGGAGGGCGGGGCTCGGGGCTCCGCAGCAGGGCCTTGGGCCTCCTTCAGCTCCAGCCCTCAGACCGGTACCCGCCAGGCGGCCACGCGCCAGCTTGGGGTGAGGACGGGGCGGGCGCCCAACCACGCGGTCAGGCTCCGCCACCCCGCCCTGCCCCCACGGCGGGAATCACGTCCAGGCCGCCCCCTGGGGTACAGGGTCTGCCCGCCCACCCCTGATCGCTGTCCCTGGGACGCCCACTCGGCCAGCACCCGGGCCTCCATTCAAAGGCCCAGCCGGGCCCACTGTCCGTCACTTCGCTGTTCTCCCTCTCCTGCTAGGATCTTTGCTTTTGCTTGCACTTCAGGATTCACCTCCCCAAACAGGACAAGGCGCAGGCGCCAGACAAGCCCTGCCCTTGCAGGTGACTGGCAGCCATCCCTGGGGGGCGCTGCAGGACCCCTGAAGGTGCGGCCACATGGGTCCAAGGGCCTGAGACAGGGAGGGTGGGACTCCAGGGGCCCGGCTGGCCTGGAAAAAGAGAAGCGCCCAGGGGCTCACCAAGACCTGGCCGGGCCCCATGCCTGCCCCTGGCCGTGAAAGCCTGCTGGGGGTCAGGGCCCTCCCCAGGCCGGGCGCACCCACCTGCAGGTGCACGTAGTCATAGTCCTCCATCCAGCCCCCCTCGCCGCTCTCGTACTGCCCGTCAGGAGAGTCCTGGGAGGCGAACTTGGGGGGCGAGGGCAGGGGCCGGGACTGGATGCTGCTGGCCTTGTCGGCGGGGGTGGGGTGCAGGGGGCCACCCCCCTCCGGCCCTGGGACAGAGGCCTTGGTCCGTCTGAAGAGCAGCGAGGCGTTGCCATGCAGGAAGGAGGCCAGCTGCTTGGCGTCCTCGGGCACCGCCCGCGAGCAGGCCACCAGGCGGTCCAGGTCTTCGGGGGTGGCGCCCAGGCCTCCCCGGCCGCTCTCGAGGGCCTGGCCGTGGGCCACCAGCGTCTGGTACACATCCTCCATCTTCTGCAGCTGCCGGCTCAGCTTGGCGTGCAGCGTGCGGTCGGAGGTGTGCGTGGCGTTGCCCACCGCGCTGCGGGCGAACTCCAGCAGCTCGTGGACGGCTGCGTGGACGGCGGCCACGGCGGCCCGCAGGTCCACAGCTGGAGGCTCCTGAGGCTCGGGGGGCCCACGCCGGCCCCCGCACCCGCCTGCGCTGCCTGCCAGGTCCAAGAGGTGGGCCACGGTGGCACTCACGCCCTGCTGCAGGCGGGTCAGGGCCTCCACGGCCACCTCCAGCTCCAGGGGCTCACGGCCCGGCACCGCCGCCTCCAGGGAGGAGGCCGACTGGCTGCTGCGGGTGCTGCCGGTGCTCGAGGCCGACAGGCGCTTGGCATCGGCCGGGGCCTCCCGCTCGGCCGCAGGAGGCACCGAGTACACGCCGGCGTCTGCCGCGCCGCTGCTGGCCGCCTCAGGGGGCAGGAGCCGCTCCCGGGGCACGTCGTAGAGGGCGCCGGGGCCGGGCCGCCGCAAGCCTGGGGGCACGTCGTAGAGGTCGGGGGCCGGGGGCGGCACGTCGTACACCTCCTCGGGCGGCGGGGAGTCCGGAGGGGGCGCGGCTAGGACCAGCGGGTGGCGGGTTGGGTCGAAGGGCTTGGCCTTGGCGAAGGCGGGGGGCACGTCGTAGGTCTCCTCACGCAGCAGGGGGCCGTCGGGCACGTCCTTGCTCACCGAGGGAGGGACATCGTACACCTGGGGGCCGAGAAGCGGTCACGGCTGCCCGTCCACCTGCCCCCCCCCCCCCCCCACCCCCCACCCCGGACCTACGGGTGGACCCAGGCATCTGTGCACACACAGCCCTGCGCTCGAGGGCCGCAATTCTTCCTGCAGGTTATGCTTCAGAGCTCGACTCTGGGGCCAGACCAGAGCTCAAAATCCCGGCCCCACCACTTACTAGCTGTGTGACCTCAGGCGCTGGGTGCACCTCTCTGTGCCTGTACGCTGGCCTAGGAGAGAACGCCCTCACGGGTTTATTGTGAGGACTACACGATTTAATTCTCTGTATAACTGCAAACACGCAGGGAGAGGTCAGCTATCACACCACTACCACCCCGACCTTCAGTACCACCACCACGGGGGTATTTTCTACTCTATCTCTACTCTTTGTCTCTTGGTCGTATCCGACTCTTTGTGACCCCATGGACTGTAGCCCTCTAGGCTCCTCTGTCCCTGGGATTCTCCAGGCAAGAATACTCGAGTGGGTTGCCATGCCCTCCTCCAGGGGATCTTCCTGACCCAGGTATCCAACCTGCACCTCTTACGTCTCCTGTATTGGCAGGCGGGTTCTTTACGGCAGATATTAGTAGGTGGCTGAGCCACCTGCGTGCTGTACTCAGGGTGCTGATGCCCTGGTTTGCCCAGGACAGTCCTGGTTCACGCCCGAGGCCCCTTCTAATTATTCATCCTCCTCCTCGCACTCTGAGAAGAATCCCCGTTTGGACGGTGCATGCTGTGGTCCCCCTGCCATCCCATGTGACCCTCTCAAGAACCTCCTGGAGAACGCCCTGCAGAGGAAGGACCCCTTCCCTGATGAGGAAGCCGAGGCTCGGAGGGGCGGCTGGTTTCCACCCCCATCACAGAGGTCCTGGAGGCAGGTCTCTGGAGCCCCTGCTCTGCAGGCCCCCGCCGCAGGGCGCACACAGTCACACCCAGCACCCTGTGCAGCTGCAGCAAACCCTCCATGCTCACCGCGTGGTGGCTGGCTGGCAGCAGGCCCTTCTCCACACTGGGGGGCACGTCGTACACATCCAGCGAGGGGTCCCGGCCATTGGGACCCTTGACGGCCATGGGGGGTGTGTCGTATACCTGAGGGCAGGAGAGGTGCAGTAATGCAGGGGCCAGGGCCACCTGAGGGCAGGGAGGTGGACCCCAAGCTGCACCCCAGGGCCTCCCCGGCCGGGCCTGGACAGCACAGCACCCTGGGCAGGGGGAGGATGGGACCCCGCCACCAGCCCAGACACCCACCTCCTGGCTGCACTGGCCAGGCAGCAGCCCACGCACGGGGGGCACGTCGTAGATGTCCTGGGGCCCGGGGGCCAGCAGGTGGCGCGGGATGTCATACTCGTCCTGCTCGGGAGGGGGGGCCTCGAACACGTAGCCCTGCCCCACACGGGTGGGCACTACCACCTGCGGGCAGACAGCCACCCGTCACCTCCAGCCCTGGAGACCAGCCTCCATGACCCCCTCAGGGAGATGCCACCGCCTGACGTGAGCAGAACACACGCGAGGGGCCCCCAGAGCAGAGGGTGTGCACGTCCCTCGTAGTCCTCGCCTTCCCGTCAATGAAGCAGCGCGCGAGGACTACAAGGACCCCACTGTTGGCTGACAGCCATCTGGTGTGGCAGGACACAGGAGAGGAGTCCACAGCCCAGTGACTCACAAGGCTCCAGAGGCACCTACACGTGGGCTGAGGAGGGGGCCGCCCCTGCCCGGGGTGCCCCTGCCGATGGCGCCTCACAGCAGTGCTGTCCACAGGGCGGCCTGCCTGCAGGGCTGTCCCCACCAGAGGGCCCGGCAGCCACTTTCCGGCTCCAGACAATGAGGGGGGATGGTGCCAGGCGGGAGGAGGAGGGGGCCTGCAGGGGATCCTGGGGGTCAGGGCCTGGGGCCTCCCCGCCCTCCTTGTCCCCCACACCCCTGGGGGACTCCTGGGAAGGGGCCACTGAGAACTCCCAGCGCCCAGAGCCAGTTCTACTGCAAACAGCAGGACAGAGGCTGTTCTGGCAAGTTGTGTGTGGGTGTGAGGAAGGATGGAGACCGGAACCAGGAGCCCTGCTCCCACAGCACCACACCCCCGGGGCTGCAGAGACCAGCCTCCACGCACCCGAAAGCACAAGGCCTCGGCTGGGAGGTCTCCCCTCCCGGTGCTCTTCCCTGGGCGAGCTGGCAGGCAGCCCCCCCTGTGGGGCACCGGCCCTGCGGGACTGGTGGGCCCCGGATCTGCTGACCGGGCACGGGCACACTTCCTCCACACGGCTCCCAGCTCACCCCTCTTGACAAAACGCCCTTCTGATCCCTAATCAAACGGAGGTCTGGGACGCGGTGACTCAGGCGCTCCCCACACACGTCCCTGGGAACTGCGGGGCGGAGGCAGGCCTGCCCCGGTGCTCATGCCCAAGAGCCCTGCGCCCCCAAAACCCTGCGCCCCGGGCTTGCATCCCCAGAGCTCTGCGCCCCCAGAACCCCGCGCCCGCTCCGCAGCCTGCGCGCGCTGGGCGCCCCCGGAGCAGCGCGGCCCTTGCTGGTCGGAGGCGCGGCCGGGCGGGGCTCACCCGCGGTGTCCCCGCCCCCGGCGCGTCTGCGGCAGAGCGGGCGGCCCTTCCCAAGCCTGTCCCTCTCCTCCAGCCCCAGACTTGAGTCTCCTCCAGGGCTATTTTCAGACGCTGGACCCGGCCAGCAGCAGGCCGGGGAGGGGGGGTGCGGCTGGCGGGAGATGGCGGGTCGGCGGGGCCCTGAGGCGAGGCCCAAGGGGACCGCGGGACCAGGGGTGCTTCCCGGCTTCTCCGCGCCCACCAGCACCGCCTCCGCCAGCGCTGATGGGAGGGCCGGGGGCGCGGGCCCGACTGGGCCTGCGGCTGAGTCAGGGACGAGGAGCAGCCATGCCGGCTGACAGAGGTCTCTGTTAGAGGGCAGAGCAGGCGGCCACGGTGGGGTGGGGGTGGGGGGCTCGTCAGAGAGACCCACACCCCAGAGAGGAGCCCCTAATCACAGGCTGCCAGCTCCACACCTGAGGCCCCATCAGCAGACCTGGCGCCCCGGGCATAGGAGACACAATGCCCAGCACACGGCCCACACGCTCCCTCACGCACACATCTCAAGGCGCAGCAGACAGACACGCAGAGGCCAAGAAAACACACCCAACAGCCACGGCCAGACACACATCCACACCACGGACCAGGCAGGTGCTGCAGTGCGCCTTCAGGAGACAGAGCGAGGCTGAAGGCTCCCAAGACCCCGGGACCCGGCAAGCGCCCTGCTGTCTTCTGTCCCAGCCGACCACTGCTGGGCAGCTTGCAATGGGCTTGTTCTGGGCAATGGGCGTCACCCCACGCGACCCAAGCCAGCCTGTCTGGCACCTCCAGCCCCAGCCCTACCTAAGAGCCTCAGCTTTCTGTTCTGGGGTGTCGAAGGACAGAGGCCCAGACCCGACATGGGTTCCCCCCTCCTGAGGAGCGAGGCTGAGCTGTGTCTGCAGCTCTGACCCAGAGGAGGCCCAAGACTGGCCTCCTCCTCCCAGGCCTCGGCTCCCTAAGCCATGCCCCAGCCCCAAAGGGTGCTGACTCCCGAGGTGGCCCTGACCTGCCCCGAGCCATGCAGGCCGCCCTGCTCCAGGCTGCAGGCAGGTCGCTGTTCCTGGGCGCCCACCTCATCACTCACCTTCTGTTTCCCTGGACCCAAGGCCCTACCGACACTCTGCAGGGAGAGTCCCCCTCAGTCCAGCCAACCTCCAGCCCTAGAACCAGGGGCCTCAGTTTCCCAGGCTTCTGAAAGCACAGCCTGAAATGTGGGCACAGGTGAACACTGCAGGATGTTTACAGTCTTGCAGTTTGTTACAGAGACACTCGCCATCAGAAGCCCCTTGGAGCCTGTCCGCCAAAGAGGGGGCGACAAGCAAAACTGGGGGCAGTTGTAATCACACTTAGGGACCCAAGAAAATGCTTCTGGTATCTAATGCCAGATTTATAACCTCAAAGGCGAAAGTCTGTACCAATCTGTGAAAGATGAGTAGTTCACTAGGCAAAATATGGCGAAATCCCCCAGCGAGCCCGTCCCGATTGGGGAAGCTCCTCTCCAGGCCTTCTCATGCATTACGCACCTGCCCGTGACAAGCAAGCACAGCTCTCACGACTATGAAGTAAAAGCAGATGCAATCGAGGCTGCCCAGGCCAGGAGCAGCGAGGCTTCTCAGGCAACGGTGAGGTTCCTGGGCCCCCAGCCCAGGGGCCCCGGGGGACACCGGCTCTGGGCAACCCCCTCAGTGGGCACGCGGGGGGAGCTCGCCAGCTGGGGGGAACCCAGAGAGCAGTCTACGAGCAAGCCGCGTGCATGGGAGGGAAACAGGACCCACAGCTAAACGCCCACAGCCCGCAGTGGGGCCTCACTGCGCCTCCGGGGTGGGGGCTTCTACCGTGTCTGACTTCAAAGCTGTGCCAGGACAGGCCTGCCTGCAGAGGCTTGGAAAGGAGGGGGCAGGCGGGGAGGGTGCCTGCCCGGGGAGTGTGTGGAATGGAGCTGTGTGGGTGTGCGCGGGTGACTCTGGCATGTCCCCAGGCTCACCAGCCAGTTACCGCCCCCTCACCCCCACCCCAAGCCACTGTGCAGCAGTCCCTGTCTGGGCCGCCCCAGCCCAGCCCCCAGCCTGTCCAGCCAGGCGGCGGAAGGAGCAGGCAGAGACAAGGGGCCTCCGCCCAGGCCTCCCGGCTGCCAAGCTCTGCCCGTGGCAGGTCCAGGGCAACATACATGCTGGACTGCTGCCCAGCTGGCATCTCGGCCCCGGGCCGGCAGAGCACAGAGGCCCAGCGCCGTGAGGAGAGTGTCCTCAGACGGGCGGCTCTGGGCAAGACATGCACTCCAGTCCCACTCCTTCCATGGCAGACGGCCCGGGGGTGAGGGGCGCGTGAGCAGGTTGGGGTGCCGCTAGGGTGCTGGGTTCCTGCCTCCCGTGGGCAACAGCGAGAGGCCCTCTCAGGGCGACCATACGGTCTAGCAGGCAGTGTCCGCCCCTCAGTCCAGGAGTCACGGGCAGGTCACCCTGTGGCTTCTGCAGCTCGCTGCCATGGCCCGGGAGATGGTCGGGTGCCTGGAGGACGAGCTCACCACCGAGGGGCCCTTGGGCACTCCAGCACTTGCTGGCGGGCCTCCCCCAGGCCCCGTCCTGGCCTATGGGCCCCAGGCAAGGTGGCAGAGCAGCAAGATGGGGCAGCCGCGGACTCCGACAGTCTCGGAGGTGCCCACCAGCCCCACGCCGCTCACCCCCACTGTGCTACTGGGCAGAGAAGCGTCACCGCCAGCCAGTGCATCCCCCTGGGATCCTGGCCACTCCGGCCTCACGCTCCGTGCTCCAATTACCCCCAGCAAGCGCCGCCACTCCCCTCTCCTGGGCTCCCTGCACCCTCCCCTCTGCACAGAATGGCTTTACCCGGACACGACTGGGCAGGTCACTCCCACCCCAAACCCTCTGTCCTCAGGAGGGTACCAGGCTCAGGGTCCTGGCCTACTCTCAGGCCTCCTGGGCCAGCTCCAACTGCCACACCAGTCTTAGACAAGCTGCGTCCTCTGCCGGGGACACCCTCCCACTGGGGCTTGTCAGCTGAAGGACACCTCACGGCCCAAGACCAGCTCCATGTCTCCTCCTGGGCAGCTCACCCTGACACCAGCAGACAGGTGAACACTTGGCACTTACCTCCCACCGCGGCCCCAGACCAAACATGGAGCTGCTACAGGAACCCCCGTGGTCCCAAAGGTCACTGGTTGGGCCCTGCTGCGTCCAGCAATCAGGCCTGGGCGAGACCCCCCAGAAGGGCCGCCTGATCTCCCAGGAGGCCTTACCTTGGCTGGTGGCTTCGTCCCCTCCCAGTGCCGTGCGTCCATGGAGGGCGGCACCTGGTAGACGTCCTGGGCAGGGCTGCCTGGCCCCGGGGGCACCTGGTAGAGGTCGGGGGCTGGGCTGGGGAATGGGTGATGAGGCATCTGCTTGGAGAAGGCGGAGGTCTGCTTGGCCGGCGGGGACTGGAACTGGGGGCTGGGCCCAGGAGCCTGGTAGAGGCCTTGCTGAGTCTTGCTGGGGGTGGGCACCAGGTAGACGCTGTCCGGCTGGGGCGGGAAGGTGGCTGGCACCATGGGCGTGTACGGGGCTGCGGGGGCCAGGAGGCTGGGCTGGGGTGGACCCGGCACAGCCGGCTTCTTGTCGTGCATGCCCACCAAGATCTTGAGGCGGTTCCCGGGCACGATGCCTTGCCGGCCGTGGAGCGAGCAGAGCCACCAGCCGCCCAGGCCCTGCGTGTCCCGCTCCAGCACCGTCATGATGTCGCCCTTGCGGAAGGAGAGCTCGTCCGGGGACTCGGCGACGTTGTCGTAGAGGGCTTTGGCCAACACGTTCTGGGGAGAGGACATGGGGAGTGAGGGCAGAGGCGGCACTGGGCGCCCACGGCCCGCCCGGCTCCCAACTCCTCCGGGACTGGGGAGGCACGTGGCTCTGGCACCGAGGCACGAACTACACAGGGTTTGGCGGGATCCCCGCGCTTCTGTGCCCACCGCCCCTGGCAGAACAGCCCCGCTGATGCTGGCGCTTCTTCAAACACGCCTGCAGAGTGCCTCAAAGCCCTCGTGACCGCAGCTTCCACCCACACTCCAGGATGGCACCCAAGCTACTGAAAAAAAAAAAAAAAACCAACCAAATACTCCCGGAGTCATGCTACTGGCTAGACCCACGGCTGGGGAAGGCAGCGATCAGGACAGTAATGGCCACCACGTCCTGCAGAGAGAACAGGGTGCACTCTGCCTGCTGCCCCGCCCGTGCAGTCAGCCAGGAGGGAGAGACCAGGCAACACACAGGGGCAAAGCAGTCATCGTCTGCAAAGCACACGCCGTCTGTGTAAAGAGCCCAACAAGCACGAAGGGCCAACCACACGGGAAAGACATCAGCAGATAACAAAAGCTGCAAGTTATCTAAGAGTTAAGCAAGCACAGACTCCAGGAGACCTCGGAGGAAGAAAACGCACCAACTGGGCCAAGCTTACTTAAAATGTTACAACTGCAATAAAAATGCCAGCAGAATTTTGGGGGGGAGGGAAGAAGTCAATCAAAGACAAAGAATCTTTCTAGAATTAAGCGGAGAAATAGAGGTTGGCAAATAGGCAGGTTGGTTCTGAAAATGGAAGGCAAAGAGGCACTGTGTTCTGCCATGAGGACAGGTCACAACTCCGGACCACGACTGGGAACCCCGCAGCGATGGCGAGGGCAGGACCACAACCCACATGCTCACGCACCGCGGGAAAAACGGTCCATTTGGACACTTGCCTCACGTTACAAAGACCCACCTGTGAAAGGTACGAGCTTAGAGGTGACAGAGAAAACACTGTGGAGACTACCTCTGGGACTTTGAGCTGAAAAAATTATAAAACAAAACCCCCGGGAAAAGGACCACAAAAGCACCAAATCTAAGGTAACAACAACAGGAGCAAAGAGGGAGTCAAGCTCACTGACGTGACCGGTTTCAGCTGGATGGGCGAATCACAGAAAGCTGACAGGGTGGCAGGCCACCAGTGACAAGCAGATCACACCTGGAGTCTGGAGGGGCTCCGACACATCAGCAGCGAGAAGGCAAGAACACCAACAGAAAACCCACAAAACGCAAAGAGTTCTCTGAAAGGGAGAGCAGACTGGCCAAGACGGCCAGTGGACGCCCAGGGCTCCAGCCAGCGAAGCGGGACACGCTCTTGACTCTGCTCTGAGCTCTGGCACGGCCCAGGGCCTGGTGAGGAACGCCAGCCATGCCCTCGCGAGTTACGGCTGCAGACAGGCGCTCTAGGGCCCAGAACACTTTATGCAGATGTCACGGGCACCTACAGAACAACTCTACGCGTTTTTCACAGACACTTGTCCGAGGACCGATTCCAGAGACGTTACATTCGCACAGGTGCCTCCGGAGGAGGGACAGGAATGAGCCAGGCGTCAGGAATGAATGGGGAAAATACAGCAAAGCGGGAAGGCCTCCCGTAAGGCTGAGGAAGGCCGCAGAAGGGCAGCACCGTCCCCCCAGCCCTGCTCTTTACTCCAGCAATTCCCCTTAGGTCTCACAGCTGCCCCAGAACCGCTGACTCGGGGCGCTCCTCTGTTCTCTGTGAGTCAGCGCCCCCGGAGCGGGGAAAATGCTCCACGCAGAGGCCCCAAGGCCCAGCGGCCTGTGCAGGCCTTGGGGTCACACAGGACCCCAGTCCTGGCAGACAGCGTGCTGACAGGCCCAGAACCTCCCTGAAGACAGAGAACCAGAAAGAGGGCCTGGTTTCAGTCCTTGGCCCCACTGCATGCACAGGGGGAGGGCCCAGAGGTGCCCCAGGGGCCCGGCAGGAGGGCCATGGCCAGACCAGCCGCAGCGGGCAGGAGGAAGGCAGCAGGCAGGGGTGAGGCAGCGGGCAGGGGGAGGCAACGGGCAGGGGTGAGGCAGGGGGAGACAGCAGGCAGGGGTGAGGCAGGGGGAGGCAGCAGGCAAGGGGGAGGCAGTGGGCAGGGGCGAGGCAGCGGGCATGAGAGAGGCAGCGGGCAGGGGGAGGCAGCGGGCAAGGGGGAGGCAGCGGGCAGAGGGGAGACAGCAGGCAGGGGCGAGGCAGCAGGCAGGGTAGAGGCAGCAGGCATGAGGGAGGCAGCGGGCAGGCGCAAGGCAGCTGGCAGGAGGGAGGCAGCGGGCAGGGGCATGGCCGTGGGCAGGGGCAAGGCAGCGGGCAGAGGTGAGGCCGTGGGCAGGGGCGAGGCAGTGGGCATGAGGGAGGCAGCAGGCAGGGGAGAGGCTGCAGGCATGAGGGTGGCAGCGGGCAGGGGCGAGGCAGCAGGCACGAGGGAGGCAGCGGGCAGGCGGAGGCGGCGGGCAGGGGCGAGGCAGCAGGCATGAGAGTGGCAGCAGGCAGGGGTGAGGCAGCGGGCAGGGGGAGGCAGAGGGCATGAGGGAGGCAGCGGGCAGAGGTGAGGCCGTGGGCAGGGGCGAGGCAGTGGGCATGAGGGAGGCGGCAGGCAGGGGCGAGGCAGCAGGCATGAGGGAGGCAGTGGGCATGAGGGAGGCGGCAGGCAGGGGCGAGGCAGCAGGCATGAGGGAGGCAGCGGGCATGAGGGAGGCAGCGGGCAGGGGGAGGCAGCGGGCAGGGGGAGGCAGCGGGCAGGAGCAAAGCTGGCTCCTGCTGAGAGGGCGGGGGCCGCTGCAGCCTCCGGGGTGGCGGAGAGCTCGGTGGGGCGCAGCAGAGGCCCAGGCCTCGCCAGGAGGAAGGCCAGGCCTGAGACCAGGATTGTGCCAGGCCGGCTGGGCGCCAGCCCCTCCTCTGCATCTCCTGGGGCCTGAAGAGTCAGAGCCTACTCTGGACCTGCCTCAGCAGTGGGATCCGGGGCAGGACCACCCGCGTCCACTGGGGCCTGCATCTTGTCCCTTGGATTCATCAGCAGGCAGAGAAGAGAGAAGGGGTCTTCCCCACCTCCACGTTGGCCTCAGGGGCCAGAAAGAGCCCCTCCAAGCCCTGGCACGCTGGGGGCTGGGGGGTGGACACGGTGTGAAGGCAGCTGGCTGGGCAGGCAGCACCAGGACCGCACGCTCAGACTCCAGGCTCAGAGTGTCGGCAGAGAGTGCAACCCTGCAGAGCCGGAGGCCAGCAAGCTGGAAGCAAGCTGGAAGCCACGGGGACAAGGCCCAGGGAGGTCAGCCCAGGCGCGGAGCGGAGGCCCACCTGCACCGAGGGGAGCACCGGGGTTCAGGCCCCACATGGCACCGTCCGCAGCTTGTTAGACCAGGTCAATTATGAACACAAGAGGCATATGTGATTCCTCAATAAAAAGTCACTTGAACTTGAAAAATGGGGAGAGGGTAATGTTTGAGACGATGAGAGGATGCTTTTTCCTTCTGTTTTTCAGAAACTTGCAACTTGTATTTAATAAGCACTTTTTGGTTTGGGAGCTGAAAACCCATATGTCTTGACAACCTCCTGGGCTCCATCGCAGGATGAGATGGCCCAGGCTGAGGTGGGTCAGAGGGCAGAGGCCTGGGAGGAGCCCCACAGCTCGCTGATCCCCGGATCCCAGCCCTGGCCGCCTGCAGGAAGAGCAAGTTTCCCAAATATGGTCTGCAGTCTGCCGGAGCACACTCTGATTCCGTCGGGGAGGGGAGGGGGCGGGGGGGTGACGCCCAGCCCACCCTCCCTCAGCGAGTGACCCCAGAACATGGAGCTACTCGGATGGGTCCCCTCAGCCCCTGCCCGTGACCACAGGAAGTGCCAGCAGAGTGAGTCACAGGAAAACCCCTCCAGCCAAAGGGGGCGGGTGCAGACAGGGGTATGCCTCACAGACGCCCCCCACCTGGAGGAGGGCCGCCGGGGGTGGAGGGCCAGCAGAGGGGCTTCAGGCAGTGCTAGCCTCAGGTGCTGGAGAGCTCCACCCGGGGCCAGGGCCAGCAGGAAAGGGGGACGGGGTGAGAGTCTCCCCCGGGCCGGGAGGGCACCCAGGGAGCTACTGGGCCACTGCACCCAGGGAGGCCCAGTCACAGGCGGTGTGAGCGCGTGGAGCAGTTGGGCCCTATCCCGCAGGCGACCGAGCTGGGCTGCGCAGTGCCTCCTGGGTGGGCACACAGCAGCAGGCGCCTGGTACTGGGAGCGCCTCAGCCTGCGTCAGCTGGTGCCCCCCCCCGCTCCACCCCGAGCCCTAGGGGCGGACTTGCCACGGTCCGGGCACTGCCGCGCGCCAGCTGGCCGGGCACCACCCCGGGGCCTCCCAGCCGCTCCAGCTGCTCCTCATGCCCTCCCTCTCCGGTCTGAGCACCAGCACCAAGACCCACCTGGGTCTGCCCTCCGCCCACTGCTGGGGACCCCAAGCAGGCCCCGCAGCCTCTCTGAGCACCCAGACCCCTTGCATTCAGAGGGCGAGCCTGGTTTCCCAGGACGCTGCTCTGTTTAATGAGAGGCTCGCCTGGCCAGGTGCTGGGCCAGCCTCAGCAAGGCGGTGCAAGCCTAGCTCAACCAAGAAGACATACCACGGTTTGCCAGGACAGGGCGAAGAGTGGGACGCAAAACTACCGTGACAGGGCCACCTCACAGAGGCCGGGCTGAGGGCTTCCCTAAGAGGGACATCTCAGGTGACTCACGAAGGGCGAAAACCAGGCGCCAGGAAACCATGCGGGAAGGGCGTGTGCACAGAGGGCACACGGGGCATGGCCGTGATGCGGGGCGGGCGGGCGGGGCACCAGGGTCACGGCCCGGACTGGCAGGCCGCCTCAAGAGGACGCAGGAGGGCCTGCAAGCGTGTCCAGCATGGCACGCTGTGGGAGAACAGGCAAGACCCACCACTCCGGAGCACTCCTGCACTGGACGTGTGCCCAGGCCTGGGTCCTCGCTCCAGGCTGAAGAGGGGCCCGTCCACCCAGCACCCGGCCCGCCAGCCTCCATCACTGCCGGGCCTCACGAGCCCCAGGGGCGCACAGCCGGGCCCCCGGAGGGCACAGCACCCGGCCCGCCAGCCTCCATCACCGCCGGGCCTCACAAGCCCCAGGGGCGCACAGCCGGGCCCCCGGAGGGCACAGCACCCGGCCCGCCAGCCTCCATCACCGCCGGGCCTCACAAGCCCCAGGGGCGCACAGCCGAGCCCCCAGGAGGGCACAGCACCTGGCCCGCCAGCCTCCATCACCGCTGGGCCTCATGAGCCCCAGGGGTGCACAGCTGGGCATCCAGGAGGGCACAGCACCCAGCCCACCAGCCTCACAAGCCCCAGGGGAGCACAGCCAGGCCCCCAGGAGAGCATAGCACCTGGCCCGCCAGCCTCTGTCACCGCCAGGCCTCACGAGCCCCAAGGGCGCACAGCCAGGCCCCCAGGAGGGCACAGCACCTGGCCCGCCAGCCTCTGTCACCGCCAGGCCTCACGAGCCCCAAGGGTGCACAGCCAGGGTCCCAGGAGGGCACAGCACCTGGCCCGCCAGCCTCCATCACTGCCAGGCTTCATAAGCCCCAGGGGGCACAGCCGGGCCCCCAGGAGGGCACAGCACAGGGGCCCACCCGCATCCAGGCACCACGGGGATGGCAGCCGCCACCTCTGGCCCCTCACTCCTGACCTGGGGAGCCCCTCGCTAAATCCTACTCCTTCAGGATGCCACTCAGGTGTCACCACCCCCCGGAAGATTACCACGTTCTCTCCTGGGCACCCACCACCTGGTGCGCCCTCCTTGAGGTGCCAATTGACACCCCTTATCACTGCCCACTTCATGTCCCCCAACCTGGGCATCCAGGACGGCAGGGGGGAGGGGGTCCTGCCTTCTCAGCAGGGGACCCCCGCACAAGCAGGGCTGAACCTGGGGCTGCTGACCTGCCAGGCGCAGGAGGGGGCGGTGCCCTGGCCTCCCTGGGAGCCACCCGAGGAAGCCAGGTCAGCCCCCTGACACGGCCTCACCCTAGAGGGAGGGGACAGAGGGGCACCCCCAGCCTGAAGCAATACTCCCTGGTCAACAGCCTGCCATCGGCGCACCCAGGACAACGGCCTGGTTGTTGCACGGGGAGCTGAGAGGCTGTCCCGCAGGCCGGCCTGGGGTGAGAATGGCCCTCGTTGTGTGTGCCAGACCCACGGGCCCAGGGCGCGGAGCAGCTGGGCCACGGTCGCCACTGGGCATGCGCCCGGGAGACTGGTGCCCGTCGGATGGGTGTGCCCTCCACCTGCTGCCCCAGAGAGTCTTGGGTGTGCTCTAGGGGTCCCCAAACCCAGACTCGGGGGTGGTGCTACCTGGCGGCTGAGAGACTGACAGGCTCACAGTGACAATCTGACGACACAGCCCTTCTGCACGCTCAGTATCTCCTTCACCTCGAGACACCAGGACTACGCCCATCCTACAGACAGGGAAACTGAGGTGCACAGCCGTTACCTGATCTGCCAGCGTCGCGGGCAGGACGTGGCAGAGGGGCCCTGAGCTGTGTGGCAAAGTGCAGCCAGGAGGCCCCAGGGCACTGGTCAGGTCCACGAAATCCAGGGCGTAAAGTTCACAGGCCTTGCTCACCCCCCCATCCCTGCCTGACACACACCCAGGCCGCGAGCACAGAGCCCCACACACGGCACTCACTCGGCAAACACTGGTTCTCTTCATACACGGCCGTCTCAAATGTGGGCCAAGATTATTTCTGGGGTATTCTGTTTGCTTGTCCCAAGGAGACCCTGTGGCCAGCGGATACAGCCAAAGCGTGTGTGTGCCCCCGCCGCAGCCCACACCCACAGCTCACTTGTGCCCTGGGACGCCCCCAGGAGGGCTGCCCCGTGCCCAGGGCCCTGGCAAGCCCCCGCTCTGCTCCGGGCTGGGGGGTTCAGGAGGGCAGCCCCTCACCTTTCCAGGGGTCCCCACACCCTCATCTCGGACAGAACTCCGGAACAGCTGGCCTTGGTGTCACCCAGGACAGCTGAGAGTTCAGGGACTGGGCTCAGGTCTTCAGTGCCCAGCGTGAGGAGCACGGGTGAGACCCTGCGCCAGAGCCACGCGCGGGGACAAGGCAGGCATGCCCCCTTCCCCGCCTACTGGGCAGTGCCCGAGCCCCAGACGCAGAGCAGGGGCTGGGTGTGGGTCTTCAGCCCCAGGCCCTGACCCCAGCAGCCAGAACAGGCCCACAGACACAGACTGGAAACCCAGCTGTGGGGGGTCATGGCCAGCAGGAGCCCTGACCCGGCCTTGGTTAGCAGTGGCAAGAGCAAGAGCCTCCGCATTCAGGTCCTGGGCGGGAAGAAGGCCGTGGGCAGGGAGCCCAGGCACGGACCCTGGCGGCTGGGCAGGGAGGGTCCTCGAGCCGCAAACATGGCCTGCAGCCTCTAGCACACCAGATGGTGGGGAGAGGCGGGCCTGGCCCCGGGCACTGAGGAGCCCCTGGGGAGGGACGAGAGCAGAGCCCACTGTCCCAGAGCCCACCTACCTGCTGACAGCTGGGAGTGGTCCTCGCACCCTGAGCTCCGCACCACTGCCACCCGCCCAGGGAACTGACCCAGACCCCAGACTCGCTGGGACAGTCTGGCCTGTTCAGTCTCAGGATTTGGCTTCTTGGCAGAGGCCAGCACAGGCTGACCTTGAGTTCACGGACAGCATCAGGCCCTGGGAAGCCACCACGGCCACCCCCCAGGTTTGCCACTGGAGGGGCAGAGACAGAGGCACAGCCCAGGTGGGGCGGCAGAGGCGTTGTTCCTTACAACGCCTTGGTTTCCCCACCTCGGCGTTCAAAGCCCCCTCTCCAGTCCTAAATGGTAACCCTCAGCAGCCCTTAAAGCAGCACCACCTGCTTCAGCAGGAGGAGGGAGACACACTGGTACAAAGAGCACAGTTCTCCAGCTCAAAAAAGGTCCCGAGCCCTGGTGTCTAGGGTGCGTGCTGGAAAAGGGGTCTGAGACGGGGCCCAGCTCCTCCACCCTGAGCCCGTTCCAGGCCAGCCAGTACTTCGTCCCTCTCCCCAGGCAGAGATGGGAGCAGGTCAAGTCAGGGGCTCTCCCGCCCGCCCCCTGGAGGGAGACCACCCTGGAGCTCCGTACTTGGGGCCTTCAGGGCCCAGAGAGGAGGAACTTGGACAGTGTCTTCCCGGAGAATGACCCAGTGCCCGCCAAGCACTGTCCCCACCCCCTTCCACCTGCTGGCTGGTTCTAGCTGCCCCAGCCAGCTGTGGGCTCCTGGGGGACGGAGGAGAGCTCTCCAGGCTGAGAGAAAACGGGCGCTGGGACCCCTAAAAGAATGACAGGTGGGGGCCACTAAGGCACAGTGTGGGAGCCAGTGAGAGACCCCACGGAGCTGGCAGTCCCCCCAGTCCCAGAGTGAGGGGAGCACATGGACGAGCTGGGCCACACCAGGAGACTACGCCCTGGGTCAGCTCTGAGGACAGTAACGTCCCTCTCTGGCCTCAGTGCCCCCATCTGCACCTGGAGGGAGCAGTGGCCTCTCTCACTCGGGCAGGACCCCCAGGGCACTGCCCTCACTTCAGTTCCTGCCCAAGCCTGGGCAGACGGGGCAAGCCTGCAGCGCAAGTGTACAGCTCTCTGGAGCTGAGGCTGACCGTCCTGGCAGAGTTGGAGACTGCCCTAGCCTGCCTCCACCCTGCACCCACTGGACTCTCCCCTCGCTGAGGTCAAGTGGGTGGCGGGTGCCAGTGCCAGAAGGGCTTGCCAACAGCTCCTCCCAGACTCCCTTCCCATCAGGCTCCACCTGCACTCAGGCCCCTCTCCTGCTTTTCCAGGCCTGTTAGCCCTGACACGTCCCTCCACACCAGCATCAGCTCCCCACCCTGGAAAGGAAACGGTCATGGGTGGGGGGAGATGAGGAATACCTCCGGGCCTGGCTGAAACCGGCACAGCAAACCCGGACAGGACCTCCCAGCTGAGAGTCTTAAGGCTGGGGAGAAAACAAGCTCCCTGTTCTCAAGACCAGCTAGAGATGGGAGACCCCAACATCTCCCCGGACTTTAATCTCTCACGCTCCCCTACCTCCCCCAGGCCTCGGCAAACCTCAGTTTCTCCGAAACCATCACCACTACCCGGGGCTCTGCCGAGCGCAGCAGCAACCCGGGCACCTAAGCCCAGGTGGCGGCCACCCGAGTGGCGGCCGCGCCCCTCCCGGCTCGCAGGCTCCACCAGCGCAGACGAGGGACCGGGATGGGACCGCCGCGTGGGGTTGGACTGGCCTGTCCACCGTCCAGCTCCCACAACGCTTCTGCAGAGAACGAAGGCCATAACTGGAGCCCGCCCCGGATCCCGGAGTCCAACGCTGGCGACCGAGGTTAATTATTAACTTCTCCGCAGACCACGCACTTGCTCCCGGCGCCCTCGATCCCTAGCCTGGGGCAGGGGCAACCGTCCCCCCAAAACACAGGGAGCACCACCCCGCCTCCTGGAAATTCACGGCCCAAGGGGCCCCGGGTCGCTGCTCCGGGCGATGGAGGGGGGGGCTCGGAGACCCGGCTCTCAGGCCCAAGGTCACCCGGCAGGCGCGGCCGGCAGGCGGGAGCGGGCCTCCGGCCAGCTACTCTCCCGGATCCAGGAACTTCCCTGCGGCCCGCGGCGCCCGAACCCGGTCCTTCCAGCAGCCCGCGGGCGCGCGGGGCCTGCGGTCGCCCACAGCCCCGGCCTTCGCGAGCCCGGGCCGGGCAGAGGGGGTTCGCAGGACCCCGGCCCCACGCCCCCGCGGCGGCCGTTCCCAGGACCCGCGGGTCCGGCAGGAAATGCCGCTCACTTAACCCCTCCCCGCCCGGGCCCGCCGGGTCCGCCCGGGCGCGGGCAGGGCCGGGGGGCCTCGGCCGACGGCCCCGGGTGCGCGGACCGCGCCCCGGCCGAGCTCACCAGGTAGTTCATGGTGTCCGGTGGGCCTGGGCTCCCCCCGGGGGCGCACAGCGAACCGCTCGCGCCGCGCGCTCGCGGGGTCCCGAGCGCCCCGAGGCCGCGCGGCTCCCGCGCCCCGGTGCGGCCGCCTCAGCGCCTGCCCGGCCACTGCCGCCGCCCAGGGCCGGCCCTCCTCGCCCCGCCCGCCGCCGCGCCCCGCTCCGTCGCGCCCGGCCGCGCGCACCCATTGGCCACGCGGGCCCCCATGCAAATGCCCCGCCGGGCCGGGGGCGGGGCGCCGAGCAGGGCCCGCCCCCGGCCCCGCCCCCAGGGCCGGGACTGCGCGGGGCTCCGGGAACCCGCCCGCCCCGCGCTCCGAAGGCCTGTCCCTGCCCTCCACCGAGGGCGAGCGCGCCCCTCCTCAAAGGCCGTGGCCTTCCTCTTCCGGGAAGACTGCCGGGATTGCCCTCCTGCTCTGCGGCCGTGGCAGCCCCGGAGGCGCCAGCCTTCCCCGCCTGCCAGCGAGGGTCATTTCACACGCGTCCATCCAACAAGTCCGACTCAGATCTGCACCCGGAGGAGTATGCCCCAGCTGGCAGAAAACTGAGATTCCGACTACCACCGCACCGACTCTGGTCAGGCGTGTGGTGTCAAGAGCCCCAGAACGTGAAGACACGGCAAGGACGCCGGGGAAGGCAGGGAATCCGGGGACGGCAGCTGTCTCCGTGGGTAACGCGGGGAGTGGAGGCCCGGAGCGCATCGTGTTCTAGAAGCCACAGTGTGCAGGAGGCCCCAGCGCACCGGGGACAAGAAGCTTGTCCATTTACCCCTTCTCCGAACTGAATCCAGCTTCCCTAGTGCTGCCCCAGGACCTCTGCCCCCACTCAGACCCCTCAGTCAGCCCTGTCCAGGGCTGACTCTTCTGGCCTAACAACTCCCCTGTTTCAGCAGCAGGAGCTGGGAGGGATGCTGATGGGAATGACCGGGAGGGAGAAGCCCTACAGGGAAGCTGACTGGAGGGCACCATGGTTCTGAACTTCCCCTCCCCAGCAGACAAGCTGTGACCGTCCCTGAAGGTGGTCCAGGGCTGCAGCAGGGAGATCTAGGAAGGAGCCAGCTCCAGACCTGGACGCTCCCGCGCCTCACATTTGGGGTTCTCCCACAGGCTGCCTTCTCGAGCCACCTGCTGAGTGTGCAGACACCATCAGGCAGCTCAGAATGCCAGCGAAGCAGCAGGGCATATCCTGTAGAGAACCCTCGGGCGTGGCCTATAAAATACAGTAGTACAAGCCCAAGGAAGACCCAAAGGTGTCCCTCCATTGACACCCAGGCTGACACAGCCCCTCTCCAGGTGTGCTACCATGGGCAGGCTCTCCCTAATCTATAAAAAGGAGCTGGGCTAGGATGCCCCACGTCTGGCTGGTCATAGATCCTTTGGAAAGCTTGTTCAGAAACAGATTCCTAGGTCCCCTCCTCCAGAAAAACTGGGAGTGAGAGGAATCCGGACATCTGCATTTCCCCCAAAACTGCTTGGGGAACCACTGGACGAAACTCTCAGCATAGTGTGTGGGTGAAGAGCAGCAAGGTTTGCACACAGGGGGACCTAGAGTCCTCAAGAAGGAACAGGACAAGCTGCCACCGTATGCCCGCCTTAGGACTGGCCCCCCTGTACTCTTCAAAACAGCTCCATTCCCCACAGAAGAGCCAGCTCTCGGGAATGTTAAGGGTGTCCCCTCCTGCTTGTTCCCAAGGCTACGCCCCAAAGTTAGAAAGGAAGCCGTGGGTCTGCCCTGCCCTCAGCCTGACTGGCACCTCCGCTTCCAAGGAAACATCGGAGCAGCCGGTCGTGAGTGAATATCTGTCCATGCTGAGTGGAGGGGGTCCTTAGGTTTTCCCCGGGGTCTCCACTCGGGTGGGGAGTAGGGTGGGGACCAGGCTCCACAGCTAGTCAGTAGGTCTCCACAGAGGTGGGCAGGGACAGCCCTGTCAGGCTGGCCTTGGGAGAGCGAGGAAGCAGCCTGGAGGGAGAAGACCAGAGACCCTCCCTCCACCGGATTAAAGCCAAACGGGGGCGGGGCTGCTCAAGTGGGCGGGCAGGCGGGGGAGGAGAACCCAGCTCTGGCCCAGGCATTTCAAAAATTTGCTTCTTTTCCACTTAAACTCCCCACTCCCCCCAAGACTGTGCCTCCTAGAATGGCATTTCCGCTTTGGAATCCAGGCCCGGGATCTGTGCCCCAGTGTGCTGGAAGGGGAGGGGTTGAAGGGGTAGCGGAGTGCCCCCTCCCAGGCCTGCCTTTGGGAACTGGGGGAGGGGCGCCCATTGGGCAGCTCCCGGGGTCTGTGGGGGAGCAGACCCTCCCAGGCCAACGGCCAAGGGACGCAGCCCCCAGGACAGCGCTCAGGCCAGCACTGGGCTAAGGCCTCCATGATCACGTGCTCATCTCGTGCCCACCGTGATCTTGCACAACAGGCTTCCCAATTCGCCCCATTTTCCAGATGAAGAGGCTGAGACCCAGTTTCCCCTGCCCCTCCTGCCCCCCCCCAGAGTGCAGTCCTGGAAGGGAGGGCCGGCGGGGCTGCTATAGCGCAGCCCACGCTGAACCCCCTGCAGCACCTTCAGGACCTGCAGGGCAGAAAAGAGGTCGAGGAACACGGGTGCCCAGGGAAGCCAAGGACCCTGCCGCACTCAGAGGCCCCAAAGGACAAGTATGTGAAACCCAAGCACCATCCTCAGACACAAGTGACCTCAGAACAGGCCCAGGAGCGCCCCTCCCACACGAAGGCCAGCCCTGCAGGGTGAGCGCACTGCGTGGCCGGGAAGGAGAGGACCCTGCTGGATGGATGGGCCGGAAGAAGCTGGCAGAGCGCGGGCTCCTCCCAGAGCACCACAGTCACCCCAGTGGCCCGCCCCTCTGCCAGGCTGCAGGCGAGCTCACAGCTGGGGTGTCCCCCCAGGCCCCGGGGGAGCAGCTCTCTGTGCAGGGCCGATGGTGGCCTGCACCCCAGGCTGCTGGTTCCGGTGCGTCCATCGTGGGCCCGCTGGGGCAGGCGCTGCCGGTGATCCTAGGCCCTGAGTGAGGAGACCTGGCACCTGCTCTCTGGGATTTAGGGGGTCTTATTCTCCACGTCAGACCCACAGCACAAAGAACGGTTCTTGCTCTAGCCCCAACAATGTCTGTGGCAGCATTTAACGTAAGTGTCCAGCTATAGAGGACTGGTTGGGCCACCAGAACCTCTCAATGGAATCCTGTGCAGCTATTAAGATGGCCATTTTCAAAGGCTAAAATCATGCAAGAAAATGCTGATGCCAAGTGAAGCGTGGACTGAAATGGCTAGCTCCGAGTGGCTCGGACAGCCGCCTTCTCCTAAGCCTGGGCTTTTCCAGCAGCACTGAAGGGGGCCAGCCGGCTCTGGGCACAACAGCAGGAAAGGATTTCCTGAGGCCGGAGGTGAGGGCTGCCAGCCGCAGGGACAGGAAGAAACGATGCCTCTGGAAGGCTGCGGTGGATGCTCGGCCCTGGGCTGGCCACGCACACCGGCAGGCTCCATGGCAGCCTGTGAGCCGGAGCCAGCCCTGCGGGTGAGGGGGCAGGACCCCGTGTGGGCCCGGCTGCACCAAGAACCGCTGTCACACGGCCACCGCCACACACACCGCCCTCCCAGGGCCAGGACAGAACCATCCCCACCCAGAGGCTCGGACAGGGGCAGGGCCTTGCCCCGTCACACCTCCAGGAAGTGACAGAGCCACAAAGTGCAAACCGGCTGCCAGGGCGTGATCCCACAGAAGAGCACCCCAGGGGACCTCAGACAGAGCAGACCCCAGGGGCTGGAGCCACGAAGTCTTGCCTCCAGTGGAGAAACCACGGGCGTCCCTGCGTCATGATGGTGGTGACCAGCTGTGGGGTGGGCTCCAGTCCCCTCACAGGGCCCCAGGTCAGCCCCCAGGGGCCTGGGTGCAAGGGTGGGACCAGGGCAGAGGGGTGGGGGCTGAGGCAGGGCTGGGGGGTGCACGGCCTGGACCCCTGCCGATCCTGTGCCCCCACCTTCCAGCAGCTCCCTCCCCAGCTCTCAGGCTCTTTCAAGGGCAGCACAGTCTCCTAATTTTTTAATTGCTTTTCTAATTTGAAAATTAAGCAGGCGCAGAGACACCTGCAGGGAGGTGTTGGCTTCAGAGAGGGGCTCTGCTCACACAGCTGGGGCGCTTCCCAGGGGCTCTCTACTCCAGCCCTGGGTGTGCACCCCAGTAGCCTGAGTGCCCCCTTCTCTTCTGTACCCCCTCCCAGTGTGACTCAGAGAACCAACAACCAGCTCCCGCACTTCCGTGTGCACAGAGAGGCCTGCCCCCAGCTGGCACTGGGACTCCCGTCCCCAGGTCCTCGCCCCCCCCCCCCGCTGACACTGGGACCCCCGTGCCGAGGTCCTTGCCCCCCCCCACTGGCACCGGGACCCTCATTCCCCGGTCCTTGCCCCGCTGCTGGGACCGGGACCCCAGTCCCCGGGTCCTCACCCCCGCAGCGGCCCCTCAACACTGCCTGGGGGGGGCGGGGGTAGGGGAAAGGAGAGCCGGGGATGAGCCCCTGTCCTCGGAGAGAAAGCTGGGTGGCTGAGCTCTGGCGGGCAGCCTGGGCAGCAGGGCCAGGGTGTGGTCAGCAGCCCCAGTCCGCCATCTGCCTGCCTCTCCCATGGCAACCGGCCCCAGCGTGAGGGCAAGGGGAGGGACGACGGCACATGCCATCTGCCACCCCCACCTGCTTCTGCCAGAGGACAGGTGCCGACACCCACCACGGCCCCCATGGGGCAGCGGTGTGGCCCCGACATCAGTGGGGGTCAGGGGGCCAGTGGGGTCACAGGAGAGGACTTCGGGAGCCCAGGCCGGCGTGAAAGCAGAGACAGCACAGCCACGGCGGACCCGCCCACACCTGCTCCAGCCTGCAGGGGGCTCCATGCGCCCCGGGCCCCCCAGTCCTCTCCAGGTTGGCCTGTAGGCCAGGAGCTCTGATTCCACCCGGTGCAGGGCCCTCCGTGGTCACTGCGTCTCTCAGAGCCTCTGGGACTGGCCGGGATGCTGCAGGCACACTCATGCCTCTGCCTTACACACCAGCCCTGCCCCACCAGGCACCCACACTTCGTGCACAAGTCCCCTCTAGTAAGCCCCCCCGCCCTCCCAGCCCTGTGTTTCCGCATCCCCTGAATGGTTCTGCAGCAAAAACCTTTCTGCAAAGCCCAGGTGCCCCCAGGCCCCCAGCCACCGCAGAGAGGTGGGCAAGGTCTTCCCTCAGCCCTGGGACTGGGGTGTGGCCGTAACAGGGTCTATCAGGACACATCCTCCAGCACCCGCTCCCCGCTGGGACACCACTGCCAGAAAACAAGTCCTCATCTTCGGGGAACGTCCACTCCAGGGTGGGTGCGGGGGGCAAGTGGAGAGACACGGAAGGTCTGGGGGAGAACGACACAGAGAGGGGCTTCTTTATACAGATGCTAGGGGTCCTCGCTGAGGAGGTGGCATTGGAGCAGCGTGTGACTCTTTTGCTCAGGCTCATTATACAGAAAAAAGTAAGTCAAGGTTTTTGAAAAATAGCACAAGCATGCCAACAACTGCCTGGGTGTGAAGTGCAGCACCTGGGGCAGGAGAGGCTCTCAGGCCAGCCTCCCCTACTGCAGCTTCCTGAGGAGTCAGGTGTCCTCGGGACCTGTGGACTGCCTGCCTGGCAGGGAACCTTGGCGGGCAGCCAGCGACAAAGTGGGGAGCCCAGGAATCCGTCCAGACCAGGGAGGGTGGAGAGACAGGGGCCACTCCGGGGAGAGCTCCATCTCCTCCTAGAAGCCTCTCCCCACCAGGAGCTCTGGCAGGTACAGGACCTGGGAAGAGGGGATTCAAGCCCCAGATACCTGGGGAGGGCTGTGGACAAGAAGGCATGCGTCACACCACTCGAACAATCACGATACTTTGGGCAACTCGGCATTTAGGGAACACAGACACCTCTGGGCATGCCTCAAGGCACACAGCCCCAGATATCAGGTTTTATAAAATACTGAAATAGGTTATTATACCACCCCCAACACTAGTACGTTCCAGTATTAAAAGCCCTCCGCACACAAGGACTAGAGACAGACAGCCATCAGCAAGAGAGCAGGACATACATAAACTCAGAGTCAGAAGTGGACTGCTCAGCACAGCAGCGAAGACAGAACTATTGATACATGCCCTGCGGGTGAGAATCTCAAAATCAATTTGCTGAACGGTCAGACCCCAAAGAGTATACACTACAATATGCTTCCGCTTGCCTCAAGTTCAGAAATAGGTGAAACCTCGCCATGATGGGAGAAATCACAATGCTGACCACCACAGAAACGAGCACAACACTGTAAAATCACCTACCTACCAATACAAAGTCAATTTCCTGAAACAAAGTCATGGGGTAATCCTAGTTTTTCCTTCTGAAAAACAAAACAAAACAAAAAACAGAATGTTGACCCTGCTATAGGGCTGGGGCACGTTTGACAGTGAGGCAGTACTTGGGAACTTTCTGAGATGATGGAGGGGCTCATCATCTTGATGCGACTGACGGTTACATGGGGTCTACATTAGTCAAAACTTACCCAACTGTACACTAACGTCTGTCCATTTCACTACGTAGAAAACCTTCTCAGTTAAGAGAGTCTCAACTGGTAAAAATAAAACAAATCACAGAGGAAACAATAAAAAGCATTAGGAATACCCAAAAGTAGGTATTGCAATCCTAAACCCACCGCGTTACCCTTTCTGCCCTAGCCATCAGGGAGCTTCAAGTTAAATTTGTATGCCTACCTTCCCCATACATTACACAGTTCTGGATTTTGTGATGATCCCAAACTCGGCCTTCACTATAATCTGTTTCAAATCCTTACTGGAATTTGGCAGGGTTTAAATAATAAAATTGAATTACTGAAAAAAAAAAAAAAAAAAAAAACCCTTAGAGAAGGGATTAACTTTAGAAAGCCGTAACTTGTGACCAGTTCTCCTAGCAGGCATCATCACCACCTCCCAGGTCCCTGACCTATCCCCAACTTTTTATCTTGAAGATAGGGAGACAGTGGTCCAGCAAACTAAGAGAAAGCCGAAGAAACGATGGGGTTAGACTAGGATGCAATCAAAGCAAGCGGCTGTGATGAAACCCCGTCAGAGGCTGGGGAGGCACAGCTGAGTGCAGGGGGCACACCTCTTGCTGGGCCACGGGAGGGGGGTCAGGAGGGGCCGCCTCCTAGCCTTGCGGTCCTGCCTCACCCACAAACTAGAGCCCCCTCCTTAACTCCTTCCCACCCAGGACCCTGCCTGTCCCATGCTGGGCAGGCTGCTCCAGCCACATCTGAAATCAGCCCAGTGCCCAACAATCCAGCAGCTTCCACCTCCTGCTACACAGCACTCACTCTTGGGGGCACTCAGGGCAGGGCATCCAGCCGGCCTGGGACACGGTGGGCCTGCTGTTGGCCCCACTGAAGGGCACTCCATCTGCCAGGTGAGGGCAAGTACCTGTCCATCCAAGGCTGAGACAGGGGTCCCACAGGCAGGCAGGGGAGTGGCCAGGGTCACCCCACGGCTTAAGCCCTGGCAGGAACGGGCCACAAAAAAAGGGCTACTGGAGGCAGACTGGGCAGGCCAAGGGGAATTACAGGGGCAGGGGGGCTGGTTGTGCAGGAGCCAGGAGTGGGTCTTGGCTGCCGTACCAGCCACCAGTGGCAGGATAAAGATAATAACCTCAACAACAGTAGCTACTATGACTTATTAGCCTCTTACGGAAAGCTTTCTGCAAACCTCGCCAAGATCTCATAAAACCCCAAGAGCTCAGTGCCCTTACAATCCCCAGAACACAGAGGACACAGGCTCAGAGAGGTTCAGGGGTTCGCTCAAGGTACAGACGACCCTGCCCCATCATTCTGGAGCCCTGGCCCTTGACCCGCCAAACATCGTCCCTCCAGAAGTGACTCTCTGGGGCCCCATCAGCCCCCAGCCGGGCTTCCAGGGCCTGCGCAGGGATGCAGACCCCAGGCTGTGGGGGCTGGCCGGGGGTCATCGGTGCTCCCAGGACCACCTCCTCTGCAAGCGATCAGAGCAGGCTGGACAGAGAGGAGCCAGGCAGCCTGGGCAACGAGGCAACCCCCCTGATGAGTGCACGACCACCGCTCGGAATCCTGGAGGGCTTCCCGCAGCTGAGAGAGAGGAGGGACGGGGAGCAAGGCGGGGTCGGGGTCGGAGGTCACTTCCCGCAGAGGCCAAGGCCCGTGGGAGGGGCGTGCCTGGCGCTCTGGAGCCTGAATGGAGGACCTTGGACTTGGGCTCTGCCAAGCTCCACTGCTCTCTTCTGCACCCGTTCTCCCAGGCCCCTACGGCTGCTGGCTTGGCTGCCCAGGCCGGAGCCACCCAGTCCCCTGGCCAGCTCTCTAGCAGTGGCAGCAACTGACACAGAGCCAGGCGCGAACGGCACCCTGGGACCGTTGGCAGAGGCTCAACCAGGTGCCACTCCTGCTCCGTGGACCTCCCAAAGGGCTGACCTGCCCTGCCGGACCTCCCTGGAGAGCTGCTTAGCCACCGGGAACCCCAGAAGCCCCACATCCCATGGGTGCTGAAGGGCTGACTCGGACTCATGCTCAGAAAGCCACGAGCAGAGGGGCGCGCTCTTAGTGGCCCTGGCCTCTGCACAGCTCAGCAGGCCGCAGCCCCCACAATTACAGAGGCCACACTTGCTTGCTGGCTTTGGATGCCGCCCGACTCAGTTCCCAGCCTGGCCCCATCCCCAGTGGCCGTGCGACCTGGCAGGACCAGAAGACCTCCTTGAGCCCAGCGCCCAGCACAGGGAAAGCTCCACACACATCAGCACCTCGCTCCTTGAAAGAACCCGTCCCTCACTTAATACAGGAGCAGAGGAGAGGCTGGAGCGGCTGTGCCCATTTCACAGACAGGGAACAAGAGGCAGGAACAGGCAGCAGACAACTTCTCTACCAGCTGGAAGCTGGCTTCCTACCTGACACTGCTGGGGGGCAGTGTCACTCCTAAATTCAGAAGATGCCAGGGCCCACCAGGGGTCTCGGGTGAGTGATGTAGCCATTTCCCTTACCAAATGCTTCCTGCCTGCCCAGAGAGAGGAGGCGGGCCTGGGCACTGAGCAGCCATGCCCGAGAGGAAGGCAGACGTCAGAGAACAGCCAGGAAGCACCTCTCCTGGCGTTGTGTCAACTCTGCCCTCAGCTCAGGGCACAGGCGGGATATAAGGCAGGGAGTCGGGAGGACCCTGCATGCCGTTCTTTGTCTGGGCCCCAGTTAGTCGTACAGTCGTGTCTGACTCTGTGCGACCCCATAGACTGTAGCCCACCAGGCTCCTCTGTCCATGGAATTCTCCAGGCAAGAACACTGGAGTGGGTTGCATGCCCTCCTCCAGGGGATCTTCCTGACCCAGGGATCAAACCCAGGTCTTCTGCATTGCAGGCAGATTCTTTACTGTCTGAGCCACGAAGGAAGCCCCAGATTGCATGTGGGTCAGACGATGGAGTGAGACCAGTTGATCCCTTTAGGGTCCCCCTGCTCTGACACTCAGGAGGTCCCTCCTGGCCCAATCTGGCCTGTCCCAACCCCTTCGCCCCCCCTGCCCCCCACCATCGCCTCCCACCCCATTCTGAAGCATCTGGTAATTGCTGTGGGCCAAAGTGCCTGCGTCAGCCCCATCCAGGAAAAGACTGCCCAAATGAATGGGTATGCTTAAAACCCAAACGTGTCTGTGAGCACCACGTGGGCGGTCATCATTCTGGGTTCCCAGAGCAGGGCTTGAGCAGGAGGCTGGCCTCACCACTCACCAGCACATGAAAGCAATTTTCGGAACATTTCATGGCTGCTCCGAAAATGAACTTGGTTTCCCACTGCCACCAGTTCACACATCACCAGCGGGCCCAGGAGAGGCCCAGAGTGACCCGATAGCCCGGCATGTGAGCACAGAGGGTGACGCCCCTACTCCCCCTGCAGAACCTCCGAGGGCTGCAGCTGCAGGCGGAAGCGTGGCAAAAGATGTGGAGCCGGCAGTGTGGACATACGGGGCAGAGGTGGGTCACAGGTATCCAGGGCAGGTGTCTACAGCGGAGCCTGTCTGCGCTAGTCACACCCAGAACCTGGCCCTCCCACCACCTCTCTCCTCTCACAGACGGGGCCACGGAGGCAGAGCCCAGGAGAGCTGCCCAGAGTGCTACCCCAGACCCTGTATCCAGACCTTTGCTGTGACTGTGGAAAACCACACCAAATTGAGCACGGACCTCCCAAACTAAGGCCGTCCAGGCTCCGATGTGGCCTTAAAGTCCCATTCCCTGTTCACTCGTGCCCTGGAGACTCTGGCCCTCGGGCAGGCTTAGATGATCCACCTCATCTCTCGGGTCAGTGCCCAGCAGGGTCAGGGAAGGTGTCCTGATGCCCTGAGCCAGAAAGGACCGAGAGCCTTGCAGGAAGGCAGGGCAGAAGAAGGACCTGACAGGCCTTTTCTGTCTTCTTTCTTTCTTCCTAAAGATGAGGCAATTATGCTAGGAGCCAGAACAGACGGGGGTGGGGGGTTCACATTAGCACGGTCTGGAAGCCCTAATTTTTTCATCTGTAACTCTGCATTAACCGCTTCTGGAGGCGGGCAGGAGCTGGGATCTTTAATTCCATAATAACAATGCTTTGCTCTTACACAGCATCTCTTCTCCAGTAATCTCCGCGCACTCTATGGTGGTTAATTAAAAGGCCACTTGCCCTGCCAAGAAGCCCCAAACTGTCTGCCTCATTGTAAGGATGGGGTCCCCCAAGTGGGAAGCAGTTTCACACACAGGCCAGGTGGATAGGCACCCGGGGACCACTGCCCCCTCCTGTCAGAGGGAAAACCCCTAAAGGCCACAGAGAAACAATGGCTGGAGGCCAGGGCTTTACAGCACAAGGCCCTCTTCCCGGCAGGAAGCAGGGAAGCAGCCCCCACCTCAGTGGGTGCCTCTGCAAGGCGGGCTGGGGGCTGCACCTGAGGCCTGGTGACCAAGGGCTGCCGGGACCACTGGCCACCCGCGCAGGCGGGGCTCGGATGCCTCCAGGTGACCGGCCTGTGTGGAGCCCGGGGCGGAGTCGCCCGAGACGCCTGCTGGGCTAGCAGCAGGGGGTGCCAGGTGAGAAGAGAAGCCCCACGGCTAGGGGGGAAAAAGAGGTGAGGCCCTGCACCCTTGGAGGCTTCAGCGGCAGAGGTACGCTTCCCGGAGAGCGCACCCTCGGGTTCTGAAGGGTGGGCGCAGATCCCCACCGCTAAGCCGGCCAGGCCGCGAGGGGTCTCCGAGAGGAGCACCCGGGCCCCGGCCGGGGAGGCCCCTGAGCACCGCAGGGCGGCGGTCCCAGGCGGACCCCCGGCGGGGGGACGCGGACCCCGCCCCCTCAGCCGGCCCGGCCTCCTGCAGCGTGTCCCGGGGAGCGGCCGGGCCCTCTCCCCGCCGGGCCCGGCCACCCTGGCAGCGGGGACTCCTGGGGGCCAGCGCGGACCCCGCCCGACCCGGGTCCCCAGGGAGAGGGCGCAGGGGCGGGCGGGGGCGCGGAGGCCGGCCTCGGGGAGCCGCCCCCGGCTGCCCCCTGCGCCCTACGCGAGAGGGCCCGGGGCGCCCTAGCCCGGCGGCCCCAGGCGGCGCGAGGCCGCGGGCAGGAGCGGGCCCGGCCGGCGGTCGGTACTCACCGGCACGGACATCTTGGCCGCCGCTCCCGGGGCCCGGGCGGGCAGCGGCGCCGGCAGGCGGGGCGCTCGGTCCGCCGCGCTCGGCGCCCCCCGCGCGGTCCCGGCGCTCTCGGGGCTCCTGCGCGCTCCCGGCACGGGGTCCCGGCGCTCTCGGGGCTCCTGCGCGCTCCCGGCACGCGGTCCCGGCGCTCTCGGGGCTCCTGCGCGCTCCCGGCACGCGGTCCCGGCGCTCTCGGGGCTCCTGCGCGCTCCCGGGGCTCCTGCGCGCTCCCGGCCGCCGGACGGTCCGGCCGCCCCAGCCCGCGCCGCGCATGCGCCGCCCGCGCCGCCCCTCCCCCTCGGGGCTCCCCCGCCCGCGGCCGCGTTAAAGGAGAGGACCCCGCACCCGGGGTTTTTCTGTCGGCCCACCGCGGCGCCGGGGCTGGGTCTCCGCCCTTTACCCATCCGTCAGGGACCACCTCGAGGCGCACCATCTCTTGGCTGCCTGCCGGCTCTGGAAGCCTGAACGCCCACCCCACCCCCAACTCCACTTTGCCTAGCCCAGGGTGCTGGGCGCCTGCCCGGTTCTCTGGCCAGGCTCCCAGCCCCGGTGTCGGGACGACTGCAAGTCAGCCGATCGGGGCTCCTAGAAACCCTTCCCGCTCTCCTCGCTGAAGGCCTTGGGACCCCTCCTCACCCCTACTCTGTACACCCCCAGGCAGCGAGGTCCGACGTTCCTCGCTGGCGCTGCGCCCCCCTGACTGCCCTTCCCCAGGGATGCGGAGCGCCCGACCCCCCCCGGAAACAGCCTGGCTGATCCAGGTCACCGAACAGAGCTGGCCTGGCTTCTGGGGAGGATCCTGCCTCCTGCTTATCCCCGCTAACGGGCCGGCCCTGCCCCGGAGCCCGGGCTTCAGACACCGAAGACAGACGTTCCAGGGCCTGAGCCTTCCTTTCTCTGGGTTAACCCCCCAGTTTCTTCAGCTGTTGCACAGCTGCCCTGGTGCCCAAGTCTGGGCACATACCTGAGCATCTTAGCTGTTCCCTACCCGCTGCCAGGTAGGCCTTGCTGTCCCCACGGTTACTTCTAACAGACTGAGGCTCTGAGCCCCCTCAGCTACCAGAAGGCAGCACCGGGGGTCTGAGCACTCTTCTGCTTCCCACCACATACAAATCGCTCCCGCTCCCTGGGGGCCCTTCTCGGACTAGAGGCGGCAGGCAGGGCCATAGCTAGCAGAGGGGGGTCTGGGGTGACAGCTGTCACCCCCTCAAAGGGCCTTCTGTGTGTGTCTGGCAGGAGGTCCTGCCCGCGCCCACCCGCCGGCATCCAGCTGGCCCGGGGCTCCTGAGCTAGAAGCCGCAGCTCAGCGCGGTGCCCTGCGCTGTCTCAGAGGTTCCCCCCACGCAACCCCGACACTGCCCCAGCCGCGCCTTCTTGCTGGAGCCTGGCTCCACCCCTTCTTTCTTTCCCAGTCTGTCTGAATTCGTATCGCCCACTGTTCCTGTGTCCTCTCCCGGCCTGGGTACCCGGAAATGGAAACCCAGCAGAGGGGTGCGGCTGGGCCACAATCTCCAAAAACATCCTTGCCTCCGACCGACCCCCTGTGACTACTTTCCCGGAAAGGCCATCACAGGCTCATCCCTTAGTGCCGGAAGAGAGAACACGGCCCAGACCCTCCCTCACTCCGAGGCAGGGACCCAGGGCCTCCCACTGATGGGAGCAGCCCCAGGCGCCCCATCAGTGCACTGAACAGCCAGCAGGACCAGGCATCTGTGAGAAAACAGCGGCTGCTCCCCGCTCGCCACCGCCCAGCAACCGCCCACTGCTCAACACCCCCTCACTACCCAGCCGGCAAGGATCCCCGGATGACTCCCTCGGTGCTGCAGAGAACAGGCTCTGGGCACCTCACAACTAGCAGTTTACACCGCGCTATCTGAGCAGCCACCAGCACCCTGGGAGTGTCCTCAAGGGTTACCAGGGACCCAGGGAGACAGGGATTCCGGTTGCTCTTGGCACTCATGTGGAAGGGAGTTTGGACACGGCCAGAGTGTCTTCTCAGGTGATTCAGGCGGTAAAGAATCCCCCTGCCAATACAGGAGACACAGGTTCGATCCCTGGATGAAGGAGATTCCCTGGAGGAGGAAATGGCCGCCCACTCCTGTATTCTTGCTGGGAAAAGACAGAACAGACTGATGGGCTACAGTCCATGGAGTCGCAAAGGAATTGGACACAACTTAGCAAATGAACGCACACTCAGACACAGATAAGTCTGGGCAGAGACAAGCTTCAAGCCCAGTTCTCTAGACACTCAAACCGAGCCTCTGTGCCCCAGGCTTTGCCAGAGGATCTCCAGCCTAGGAGAGTGTAGTGAGGCTTTGGAGGCACCAGCAGGCACCGTGTAATGATCCTACACTGGTCACCACTGATGAACCAGCGATGAGACATACATCCTTACTAACTGAAGTCCACACTGTATTCAGATTTCCTTCCTTCTCCCTTCTGTCCTTTTCCTGTTCCAGGATGCCACCAGGAATCCCACATCATATGTAGTCAGCACGTCTCCTTAGGCTCCTCTGGACTGGGACCGTTTTTCAGACTTTCCTTATTTTTGATGGCCTTGACAGATATGAAGAGTACTGGTCACGGATTTTATACAGTGTCACTCAACTGGGATTTGTCTGATGTCTTTCTCACAGTTAGGTTGGAGTTGCGAGTTTTTAGGAGGAGGGTAAAATGACTTCCAGTGTACTTGCATGGGCGATCTCATGAACAGAGGAGCCTGGTGGGTTACGGTCCATGGAATCACAAAAGAATCGGACACAAAAGAGTGTGTTTGTAAAATGACATTCTCAATACATCATTTCAAGGATACATTATATTAATAGGGTTTACTCTTGCCAATGTGATGTTGACCTTGAACTCCTGACTGAGACAGTGTTTGTCAGGTTACTCTGCTAAAAAGTGACTCTTTTTTCTTTAGTTTTCAACAATGTACCCTTTGAAAAGAAGTGAGGAGTTATGTTCCACCTCTTTGATGATAGAGTATCTACATCAATTATTTGTATTTCTTCTGTATGGGAAATTGTGCCCATTATTTATTTATTTTTTCAATCGTTTATATCAGTATGAATTTATGAATATTTATTTTACGTTTTGGAGTAGAATCCAATAATACTTTATTTTCTTCTTCAAATTGTTCCCGCTTTGGCTGGGTTCAGTTCTTTCAGTGAATCAGATTTTTCAAGTGAATCTAGAAATCCAGATTGTTTTATAAAATCTCTAGGTTTTGAAACATTGACTGTGTAAGCCAATGCTTCTTCCTGCCAACTCTGGCAGCTCTAAGTCCTGGAGTAGGATTATCTGCTTTGAACCCTGGTCCTCTGCTTGTAGGCTTCCCAGGTGGCTCAGTGGTAAAGAATTTGTCTGCAGCGCAGGAGATGCGGGTTGGATCCCTGGGTCAGGAAAATCTCCGACAGAAGGAAATGGCAACCCACTGCAGTATACTTGCATGGGAAATCCCACGAACAGAGGAGCCTGACAGGCTACAGTCCAGGGGGTCACAAAAGAATCAGACACAAAAGAGTTTGTTTGGGGGAGACCTAGAAAGACACTTCAGGGTTGGAGGTAGCTGGCAGGACCTGGTGCGCCCCAGGGTTGATAAGAAGGAGCATCACCCCAAGCATAGTTTTCAACATGAGAGTTGAGCTCCGCTACTCTGTAGTAATACCATATCGACCTGGAGAATCCAGTGCCAGTTGTCCTCTTACTCATGCTAAGGTTTGAATGACTACTTCTCTTCAGGAAGGCAAGTCAGATTGGAACACAAAAGAGGTTCAGTTGAGTGGAGTGGATGGGGGGCCTCACTAGCCTGCCAGGCTAGACCTTGGGGTTTGGTCCTGGCACCACCTCACACTTGCCATGTGACCTTAAGTCCAGTTTCCAACAAGGGTAATTTCATAGTCTGGTCAAGGATGGGCCCCTGGGGTAGGGTTCCTCCTTGTCTGTCCTCATGCACAGAACCTTGGGTATGCTCTGCTGGAGGGCCTCTGGTTAGGGGAAAGAGTGCGGTTCAGGTCATCAGGCTGCTGGGCCCAGAGGGAGATCCTCATCCCTGAGACAATGAAGTTTTAGGACCTGGTGGCAAGAGGAAGATGCATTAGTTTCTCATTGCTGCCGTAACAAATTACCCCAAACTTGGTGGCTAAAACAACATGAATTTATTACCCTCCAGTTCTTGAAGTCAGAAGTCCAAAATGGGTTGAGAGGGCTGCATTCCTTCTGGGGGCTCTAGGGAGAACCGCTTTGCTTGCCTTTTCCCTTGCTTGAGGCCACCTGCCTTCCTTGGCCTGTGGCCCCGCGTCACTCAGACTCGGCTTCCATCATCACATCTCCTTCTCTCACTCTGGCCCTTCTGACCTCCTCTTGTAAGAAGCTTGAGATTACACTGGGCCCACTCAGAGAATCCAGGAAGCTCTCCCCATTTCAAGATTGTTAATTTAATCACACCTGGCAAAGCACATTTTGTCTTATAAGGTAACTCAGTCATAGACTGGGGATTCAGATGTGTATGGGTTCGGGGAGACCCTGGTACCCTGAAGCTGCTCCCCCACTGGGTACTACAGCCTAAACTTCCACCGTGGCTACCCGCTTGGCCAGCCCAGGAACCCTCTCAGTCAGTTCAAGAGATCTCTCTGGCTGTTCGTGGGAACAGCTATAAGTCATGTATGGCTCCAGTGTACAGTCTGGCAAAAACTTCTAACAGGCAGGGAACTTTTGACCCAGAAATTCCATAAATTTATCCTAAAAAATGCACGCAAAAAAATGCACTCTCAAGTAGCCAGAGATTTACGTGCAAGGATGTAACTTGCAGCTTTCCTTATGGGAACGACTCACAAGTTCAAGAAGACACCAGTGAAACAATTCATGGAGCATTCCCAGGATAGAACTCAGTTCTGGGCACCACCACAAATGACATAGAATGGCATGGAGATGTGTTTATAATATACCGTAAACTAAGGAAAAAGAGGCTTCAAATAATAGGTACAGGTGGATCCTGTTTTCATAAAAATTCACATATTTTTATTTATGTCGTATATTTGCATTGGGCAAAGTGTGGAAGGGTAGATAACCAAAATACAATTATGGCTATCTTGGGGTAGGGATCGGATTTTTTTCACCAGCATGTCATTTTTAGGGACGGCCTATTCAGTGTTGATACTCTACAGATTAATAAATAGAGCTTTTCCTTTCTTTATGGATTAAAATTTCACAGGAGACTAGATTTTTCAGTTGCTTTTTGGAGGAGACGAGGGGGTTTTGGTGTAACTAAAATTGTTTCCTCCATCTTCTGATGTTTCTTGAGTGAATATTCATTATTTGTACAATTTTTCTCACAGTAAACACTTTAAAATTGTGGTAAAACATACATAGTGTTAAATTTACCATTTTACCTATTTTAAGTGTACAATTCAGTGGCAGGAAGTATTCAATCACAGTGCCCTCTAACCATTGCCACTATCCATTTCCAGAACTTTCCCCATCTTCCTGGGTAGAAACTCTGTGCCCGTTGAACAATAACCTCCTCTCCCTCTCCTAGCCCCTGGCAACCACCATCCCCTCTGTCTTTATGTATTTGCCTATTCTAGTACCTCAGATAAGTGCAATCATACAATATTAATCCTATTGTGTCTGGCTTATTGCAGTTAGCAAGATGTTAGTTGCCAAGGTCTAGGAAACACAGGTTCCCAGGCAGCCTCGTCACCTCCAAGCAGGCAGCAGACAGAGGGGAAGGGAGCTGCCGGAGGCGCCCAGCAGCGGGCAGCGGAGCTGGGCAGACCCGCGGGCCCCGACCCCTGCTCCTGGGCCCCTGCCGCTGGCCTCCTCTCTTCTAGGGTGTTCGTAAACACCCAGGGACCAGAGCCCTTCCAGGAGCAGGCCTGCGTTCTCAGTGACTGTGACAAGTGGAATTTCACTCTCCACTGCAGGCAACCCCCAGGGCACTGTGTTTCTGAATCCAGGGATGAAGCCTCCCAGCTGATGAGTACACATTCTCTAAATTATTAAACAGTGGCTGCCACGCCCGGGTCACCAGTGCGAGTCCCCAGAGCAGCAGCTCTGTTCTCAGCAAAGCAGGCCCGCCAGGCCCCCACTGCCATCGCTGCTGTGCTGTCTGGAGGCCAAGGGTTGGCGTTGGGAAGCTGGGAGTGCCTCCCCGCTCATCCCAGAGCGAGGCTCACTCTCATGGAAACGGAAGGAACTCACTGCAGGGAGGGAGGCCTGTTCTGTGAACCGGCCCCTTTGGCCTCCAGTGGCAGGGCGGGGCGGCCACCTCTGGGCAGCAGGCTGGCCGTGAACTTTGGCATGGCATGTACACTCTCTGAGCACGGTTCCACCCCGTCTGTCAAACTGGGCTCAGTCAAGCAGCCCGGCAGCCACAGCTCTGGGAGCCCCCCTACTTTATTCTGAGACCACCCCTGCCTCCCTCCCAGAGTCCCGCAGGGCCGCGGCGCCCTGATTCAGAAGTCCTGGACGGACCGGGCTGTCAGGATGGGCTAGAAGAGCCAGTGGGGCTCCTGGTTAAAGCACCACAGGCTGCCTTGCTGGGCTCCCCGCTTTCTGCTTCTCAACTCCCCTGAGGCGGGCACTGCTGCCTGGAGGCCCAAAACCTTCCCTGTGCAGGGAAGAGCCCTGGGGAGAGGAAGCACTTCAGAAGGCACACAGAGCTGCAGCTAGGACCTCCGTCTTCTGGGAGGAGACCCACGGCAGTCTCCCGATCAGAGGTGTGAGGGTAAGGCAGCTCCCTCTGGGGCAGCCGCAGGCTTGCTTTGTTCTTCTGTGGCCTCTGGGCCTGTCGGTTTGTTGAACAATGAAAAGTAGGTAATAATGCAGGCTGTGGTTAAGGGTACAGCCACCCTGGGCCAGCCAGCAGCCTGGGGCGGACACTAACTGCCACGAGCTCCAGTAAGATGACAGGGCAGCTGCCCCAGGGACTTTGAACTTCCTGGGGGTGCTGTTCCTGCCTCGTGTCTCAAGCTCTGAAGAAGGATGTCACTCTCTGCCTTAAATGATATCCTCACAGATAGTCCCTTGACACATCTCCAAGGAAGGAGTCTTTCCAGCCGAGGCCTACGGTGACCCAAGCTCAGCCCATCCCAGGAGGCCCAGCTCTTGCGGTAGCTGCCAGCAGGGCCAGCTCTGGCTCTCACACAGTGCTGGCTCCCCCTTGTCTCAGGATGCAGAGTGGAGCCGACGCCCCAGGCCCAGTCTGTCTGTGTTGCTTCGTAAGTGTCAACCCCCACTGTACAGACAGCCCAAGTGAGACTGCATGAAGCAGCCCGAACTACAAGAGAGTGGAAGCCAGAACTGATGTTTGGGGTCTGAACCCCAAGTTGGGAAGCCGCGAGTAACCTGACTGCCCGTCAGGATGGGCGTGGCGCCCTGGAGGACAGACGGGGTGGAACCGTGCTCAGAGAGTGTACACAAAGGGCCTGACACGAGAAAGGGACGGGCAGGCCACAGAGGAGAGGAAGAGGGGCCTGAGTTAGGGGAGAGAAAGACTGAGGGCCTATGAGGCGGAGGCCGCGTGGTTGTGAATGATAACTTAAGGCGAATGTGAACCTGCTCACCAAAACTCAGAACCCCCGGGGAAGTGTGAGAGAAGTGAAGTGAGGCTCTGCCTCTTAATCACACGAAGCTCCCTGAGCAGGGAGAGGATGAATGCGTGCAGCGCTCAGTTGCTCAGTCACAACCGACCCTGCAACCCCATGGACCGCAGCCCGCCAGGCTCCTCTGCCAGGGGGATTCTCCAGGCCAGAATACTGGAGAGGGTTGTCAGGCCCTCCTCCAGAGGATCTTCCCAACCCAGGGATCGAACCCATGTCTCCCGCATTGCAGGCGGATTCTTTACCATCCGAGCCACCAGGGAAGCCCAAGAATACTGGAGTGGGTAGCTGTTCCCTTCTCCAGGGGGATCTTCCCAATCCAAGAATCGAACCGGGGTCTCCTGCATTGCAGGCAGATTCTTTACCAGCTGAGCTACCAGGGAGGTCCTGATAAATGAACTCAGAAAATGTTTAGAGTGACTCACAGATGAATATGCCACAAAACTAGGTTTAGATAAATGCAGGGTCATTGGGGGCATATTCCTGTTGCATTAGGGCTCTGCAGATGGCAGAAACAGTAGGATACAGACAGGCTGAAGAGCACCATGGAGACCTGAGGGAGCTGGCGGGGCGCGTCCTAGTCCAAGCCCGCAGGCACCCATGCCAGGGGCGCCGATGGACAGGGGAGAAGGGTGTCTGAGCTCAGGGCGAGACCGGCTGGGGGGCTGAGACCAGACTTGCCCTTCCTTCGCCTGGGCTCTCCTCCGGCCCTCAGTGGGTTGGAGGAGGCCGTCGACACTGGTGACTCTCAACTTCTTGCCAGCCTACCCATTTAAATGCTTCTCATTTCTAGAAAACCCCCTCAGACATGTTTTCCCAGCTACCGGGGCATCCTTTAGCCTGGTCAAGTCGGCACAAAAAAATAACCATCACAGCCGCCCAGTCCAAATGCTTCTGCCAGAGACAGAGCCCTGGCTGGAACTTCAGAAGGTGCTAGTACTCAGGGACCATTGAGGCCAGTCTTCCCTGGGCCATCCTCCTTTTGGTTATGGACACATCTTGCCCAAAGCACTGGCTCAGAAACTCACTGTGCTCACAAACAGGCAGAAAGGGCTTCCTTGCTGAATCTTGTCTTCTCAGAGAGTCTACATAGGAAGAGAGGGGCACAACCGCCCTGCTGGAGAGAGGGAGACCCTTCGGGGAGGTAACTGGGCATCATATTTCAAGGCCTTGAAGAAACCTGCACCTTCCTGGTCACGACAACTCCACCTGTAGCAGTGATCTGGAAATGGTCAGGGATGCAGGTCCAGATCCAGGACTATGCAGTTCACCACAGCATCATGTATAATAACAAAGGCGGGCAACCTCAGTGGCCAGCGAAGACTGAGGAAATACATGCAAGCATACAATGTATTGCTTCAAACATACAAAGAATGTTTGAAGAGCGGGGATGTACATTTTTCATGGCTCATGGCTCACGGTATATATCACAGGTTAAAACAAGAATACAGAACTGCACGTACTAGGTGGTTGAACAGAGTTCCATGCTGATGGAAACATTCAATACATGCACTGTCCAATATTGTAGCCCCCGATCACGTGACCGGTAAGCACTTGAAATCTTTGGCTAGTGGGACTGAAGAACTGAACGGTGAATTCTAATGAATTTAAAGTTTCGATGGAAACCGCCACATGTGGTTAATAGCTTCTGTAGTGAGCTTCACAGGTAGAGTATGATTCCAACTGTGTTAAGAAAAGGGATGCAAAAACAAAGGGAAATGGACTGAAAAGCATCCCCAAATGTACACAGCAGTTTTCTCTGGGGATGCAGTGCTTCCAGATTCTCCAGCGACGACTAGTTGGCTTTGACAGTCGGGAGAGAAAACAGGTCCCTCAGGAGGGAGGAGAGGACAAGCCGGGGGCAGGCAGAGCTCCGCAGGCAGGAGGGCCGGGCGCTGGCCAGGCAGCTGGGGAGGTGGGCCGCCTGCCTCCCGCGGGATTGGCTACAGGCGCGCTGTGCCTCTGTGCCTTGGGTCTCCTCCAAGCTGACGGGCACCCTCGCTGGCACACGAGATGCGCGGCTTAGCTGGGGTGAGCATGTGCGCGCGTGCACGTGGGTCCTGCCCTCTGCTGCCAACCTGGCAGCCCCGTGCTGCCTCTGCAGCTGTTTGCTGAAATCTGGGTGGGTTCTGTTGCTTGAATGTTCACTTATTTTCCAGGCTTTCCTTCAGTTACTTCTCCAGTTACCCGTAACTTTAAGGAGCTTCCCTCCCTGGACTTCTGAAAGCAGGAGAAAGTTACTGCAGGTGGGTCTCAGCCAAACAGCAGGGAGGAAGCCTGGGCTGGCTCATTATGGTTTGCTGGTGTGTCAGCAATTTAGGAGCTTGAATTGTTTGAAGTGGCAAGAATAAAGGAAGATGGAATTTTCCTAAAGACATAGCCGGAGGCTTACAGATTTTTCTCTAGGTAGAGAGGCCATAAGCAAGGTTCTCAAACTTCAGAGCACATAGGAATCACAAGGCTGCCTGTGACATGCAGACTCCTAGTGTTAAATGCAGAAACGGGGGCAGAGGAGGCCAAGCCACGTGCCTGAGGGCATCAGCGGGTCAGCAGAGCTGGGGTGAGGGTGTCTGGACTCTCCCGTGAGGCTGCCTTTGACTGTCGCGCTGTGCCTATCTCCTGCGGCAGATGTTCGGCATGAAAGGAAGAGTGAGACAAACATGGGGTCCAGCTCATTCTCTAACGCCAACTAGAAGTCCAACAACTCATTTCTGTCCTGTCACTAACCACCCAGAGTTAGCGTAGACCCCACTGGTTACTGGCTCAGTCACGCAAGACTGAGCCCACTGCAGACCCCAGCTGCACACGAGGAGCCTGTGACACCTGCACTGGGTGTGATAGTTTGCTAGAACAGCTCAGAGACTCAGGAAGGTGCTCTCTTTACAAGCAGTTTATAAAAACGGTCCAGAGGGGTCCGAGGCAGAGCGCCATTCTCCTGGCACATGGATGTGGTCAGCTACTTGGAAGCTCCCCACACTTCGCTGTTTATGGGGCTTCACTTAGGTTCCATTGTGTTGGCATGATTGATTAAGTCATTAGCCATCGGTGGCTGACTGACACCTGGCCTCCTTCTCCTCCCCAGAGATCGGGGGTTGCGGCGGGGAGGGGAGGGGCTGGAAGTTCTAACCCTCTAGTCACAGGGGTGGTTTTCCTGGTGACCAGATCCCATCCTGAAGCTACTTCGGTTTCCCCAGGCGTCATCTCATTATCACACAGACCGTAAATTGCAAGTGTTTTAGGGGCTTTGTGCCAGGAACTGCACCAAAATGAAAGATATATTTATTTCCTATCATACCATAGGGTATTTACAATTTTCTGGAAAACACACCTGTATTTCTACCACCAGTTGTCTACAGCGGTCTCAAGGGCACACACAGGTCGCACCACACACTCTTGGTGCAGGAGGGCTGGGTGTGTGTGTGACTGGGGGACCCAACTTCAAATTCAAAGGTCCTGTAACGGAGCTCAATGGCAGAGCTGTAACCAGACTGCGAGGTCCAGTTAGAGACAACAGCAGGGATGAGGCAACCTTATGGGATGCCTGGGATGCAGAGGGTCCACCTGGCCACAGACACAACCTCAGACACCCAGAGAGCTCCCGGACTTAAACACGTCTTCCATTTGTCAGTCAGGGTGCCTCAGATGTGGGCAGGCTTAGGTTACTAATGTAAAGGCATTAACTGGAAGAAGTAAGGCATTAAATCATTAGCAGAGATTAGTGGGGCTGGGCGGAGGGTGGCTCCCTCCCTCCCTGCCGAGGCCCAGCAACACGCCTCTGCACCCAGAGGAGCTGAGAGCAGCCTCGGGTCACAGCTGTGGCCCTGGGGCAGCTCAGGGTGCTGGGCAGAATCTGAAGACAGGCAGCTCCGTGACTTCCACTAGAACACCCAGACACTGACTATAATTCATTTTGGAGCCTTTAAATTCAAGCTCATTTACACAGGTCAGAAACCATGTGTCTGTATCTGACAAGCCGCGGCCTGCCGCAGCATCCTTCTGACATCGCGTGCGCCTGCGCGGTCTTGCGGGCGAGGAAGGCGGCCTCAGCAGGACTGGCACTGTCGGTTGCGCTGGGGTGGGGCACGCGGCCTGGCTCCAACCCCTCGGCTTCCCCAGCCTCCCGACCTGCTTTCAGAGACGGGAGCTGAGGTGGAGCTACATACGCGAATCACTCTTCTGGGGAATGTTCTGGGGAAAGCCGTGCAGGGATCGTTCTGGAACGCCTGCTAGCCCAGAACAGGAGACAGACAGAGCTCCCTGACACCCAGCAAGTTCATCCCCACGGCAACGCTCCATCACCGGACTGCCCACGCCTTGGCACTCTCTCCCCCTAAAGAGACTGACAGAGGTGATGCAAATTTAAACGTGGGCTTGCCTTTCTCTAAAAAAATTTTATCTTGGGACTTCCCTGCTAGTCCAGTGGCTAATCCCAATGCAGGGGTCCTGGATTCAATCCCCGATCAGGGAGCCAGATTCCACAAGCTGCAACTGAGACCTGGCGTAGCCAAATAGATAATAAAAACATTTTATCTTGAAATAGTATGGATAAATAGACAGGTGTAGTAAATAATGTTAAGAAATATCTGTGTCCTCACTTCCCAATTTAAGATATAAAACCACATCATTAAACAAAGCTCCTTCGCTCTCTTTGACTGTATAACCTTCCCGGTCCCACGAGAGGTAACCACTATGCTGAAATCAGTGTCATCACCCATTCGTGTACATATATTTATATGTGTATATATAATTACATAGCATATATACAGAGAGTCAATATACAATCTTTCTCATGTTTAAAAACTTTATTGAGGCGAAATCCACACGACATGAAGCTAACCATTGTAGAGTGTACAGCCCAGGGCACCCAGTGCCGGGTAACCCTCACCTGCGCTTGCATGCCCGTGAACCTGTGTGGCTGGGGCCGTGTGTTAGGCATTTTGCCCACCTGCGCTTGCATGCCCGTGAACCTGTGTGGCTGGGGCTGTGTTAGGCATTTTGCCCATCTGTGCTTGCATGCCCGTGAACCTGTGTGGCTGGGGCCGGGTGTAGGCATTTTGTGCAACAGAGCTGCTTGCGAGGTTCATCCTGTGACGCGTGTAGCCCTGGCCCCTTCATTTCACCACTCTACTGCATTCTCCTGCGTGGCTGTTTCACAACTGACCCTTTCTCCTGACGGCCAGAGGATGGTTTCGAGGTTTTCCCTGTCACCAATAAGCCTGCCTCCCTGTGCACACACTGGCGCTTCTCCAGGATGTCAAGCCAGGAGCAGAGCTGCTGTGCCATGGGCCGAATGCAGCTCCAGATTTGAGGCATCGCCAAAGTGCTCTTCAAGGTGGTGCTAATTTATACTCACAGAAGCTTGGCAGTCTTGGGGAGCTGGGAGCCAAGTGTGCAATTTAATTAGAGTAACTTAACACTTGGATAGTGTATTTCATTTAATAAAACGCTGTGAGGTAGGCAGAGCAGGATTATTAAGCATTCTCAGAAAACTTTTTGAAGACGAGGAAATCTAAGACGCAGAGGGCGGGCCTCACCCAGGATCACAGGAGCCAAACCCGCCGTCTGTGAGCTCCTCCTGCTACGCTAGTTCTCCCCTTCCTTCCCCAACACAGCCACCTTGTCCCTTACTTGAGCAGAGGTCCAGCTCCCTATCAGCCTTCCGAAGGCACCGTAATGAAAGCTCACAGGCTGACCCTGGAGAGGAGCCCTGGGAAGGGGGGTCTCTGTGGATTGGGCCATTCCAGGCTGCAGGGAACCAGGGCGCAACCTTCTGGACTTCTACAGCCCACTCTCCTCCTTGTGGTCAACTTGCCTACACACACAGACTGCATCTGGGAGTAGCACTGTTGGATCTAAGTTGCCTTGAGACGGCATAAAAAAACAAAAAGGCTGCAGGAAAAAAAAACACTTGGAGGCAAAGACTTTTCCTGGCAAAGCAGGAGCCCCGGGCACACTGGTACCCCCAGGGAAGGAGGCGCAGTGGGACGGCATTTAAGATACCGCGACTGTACCTCCGAGTACAGTCACCTGGGCACCTGCCCCTACTGCCCCCGCTCGCTGAAACCAGGCAGCATCCTGAAGAGGAGAGGGCGACCCAGCCTGCACCGTGGGGCACGCTCTCCCCTGGAGAGGTTCTGATGCTGCCCCAGGGCACCGAGGACTGGAAGCTGAAGCCCGTGTGCCCACGCCTTTGGTGTACTTCTGGCACCAGAGTGTGCCAGCTGTCACTGTTCTCAAGTGTAAGTGTCCTTCATTTTTGGCTCTTCTGTCCCCTCGAACTCCAATCTTTCCTTTCCGACGTGAATCCTCCAATCGGGAGCTGGATTCGGCAGGTGAGAAGAGACTGTTTCATCTTGCCTGCCTTCTGCCCTCCAAGCCCACCGCACGGATGTAATCACTGTCAGTTTCACAGTCTGACCTCAGGTGAGTTTACTCTCCTGGTCAGGAAAAACGGGAGAAAGCACCAGGCACATGGGGACAGTCCGTCATGTGTTGATGAAACTGAGAGCTTCTGAATGTTTCCCTTGGAGTTCACCATCTTACACCAATTCCTATTGTTCACTTGGTTTTTGGTAATGAAAAAAAAAAAATCATGGGCTCCTACCCGACATGCCTCAGCAATTTCCGTTAAATGCCAGAAGAAAACTGCGCCTGAGATCCACTCCACACACACCTCCTCTGTCCTGCTGAGGCCAAGAGGCGGCCCGGCACCTGAGACCCCGTCCCCTGGCCTGCCTGTTGCCTCCTGGCGGCCAGCAGCACCGTGATGCCACTCCTTTCCTGGAGGTCTTCCGCAGCCTCCTGTGGCACCAGCCACCAGCTGGCCCGGTCAGTTCTTGTGACCTCGGGCCCTGGGGCCTGTCCGGTTCTCTCCGCTCAGCTCCGACGGAGCACAGCTCAATCAAGACTTAGTTCTCAACGCTGCCCTTCTCCCCCAGGACTTTATGCAGGGCTCCTAATTAGAGCACTGCGTTCCTTGGGAAATAGGTGAACAGAACACATAAAGAAGCCTGTTTTTCTTCTTTGACGTTATGCTGTTGTAGGGCAGGTTTTTTTCAGTAACGGGAAAGTACATGAAGCCCTGGAAATCAAATGTGTTCACCTGGGACTAGGCGAAGACTGATGGCCAGAGCGAGGCCAGGAAACTCAGCTCTCAGGGGTTTTCTGGACTCCACAGACCGGCCAGGAAGTGTCCTTGGCCGCCTTCCTCGGACGTCCCCACCACGGCCAAGGGCGGTGCCCGGTGCCTGGCGAAGGACAGTCGAGCTGCCTCCCAGCGCTGACTCAGGCTCCCCACTTCCTGCAGACATTTTCCTTGGCAGTGCCTGACTCCTGGAAAGGGATGTTATTTCCCTTGGGAGTTAGGCAGATAAATTTTCACTAAGTATTGACGTGAAAAGCTAGATAAACTATTATCCACCTGTTCTTAAAAATTGCTGGCTACAGTTCAAACAAGACTCTGATGGAAAAGATGATTCTGTATCGAAGATGCACACACGCCAGTCAGCCCCGTCACCCAGCCTGGCCTCAGCGAGTGACGAGGGTCATAACCTCACGACCGTGCAGGGCTGACATTCTGGTCTTGGCTGTGTGAGCGTCTGCCATGTATGAGAGGACTGGAGGGGGAGACCTAAGCGTGTTCCCTGTACGTGTCACTAGCTCGGCTCCACCTTGGGCGGTTCAGAGAGCGGAGCTGTGCTCAAGGTCACAGGGCTGGTAGATGTACGGGCAGGATCTGAATTCCAGTCTCTGGAGCCCTACTGCCCCTTAACCCTGTCCATGTTACTCAGGACATCCGCCCACTTGCCCCCAGAGGCAGGTTGTGAGGTTTAGGTTTACTGGTTTATTAATATGAAGTTTGGAATTTAAATCTTCTAAAGAGTTTAAAAAAAAAAGAGTCCTTTGGAGTTTTCTTTGACAAACCCCCAATCAAAGAATTATTGAGGTGAGAACACATGGGAAGTTGACTTTAACTTTGAGGAGAGGAGAAAGGTTGAAGGAAAAGAAAGATCTCTAATTCAGTGATGGCATATCCTTATTTTTCAGCCTTACATCCTTACATTGTATCCGTGTGGAGGAGTCCCAGTCAGGAGGGAAGCGCTGGCCCTCGCCACGCCAGCATGGCGAGCCTCGTCTCAGACAGCCCCTGTTCTCGGGCCCACGGTGAGCGGGCCGCGTGCTCTCTTCTCCACAGCGGCCGAGACAGGCCTGCGAGGAACGGGCTTGGCCTCGTGGACTTAGCAGCAGAACAAAGGGAAGGCAAGTGGCGTCATCCTCATCAGCCTCTCACAGGATCAACTTGTACTTTTTTTTTTTAATTTTTATTTTTGAAAGGACAAACTATTAAAAAGTAAAACAAATGAAATCACGTGAGATCAAGATACAAAGACAGAAATTCAGTGTAGAAAAAAGGACCTTGCTGGGAGCCAGTCGATGAGAAACACAGAAAACTTCTCACAGACACACAAGAAGCTCACGCTGTAATGAGGACTGAGCTGCTGGGGGCTCCCCATCACATCAGGGTTTCATTTTGCTCAGCCTGAGATCTCGCTCGATTTCAAACTGCCTGTGATCCACTCGGTCTAGAAAAGCTTTCCGTTCGATATACCTGGAAGAAAATGAAGATGCCTGTCAGCAGACTGAGTGGGAGAAAACGCCTCCCCGGCAGCGTCCCCCCTCCCCATGGGGAAGGGCCCACTTGGCCCGGGGCTCAGCGCGTGACAGCAAAGGCAAGCAGGTGACCACAGGCAGCGCCCAGCGGGGCTGCCGCTACTCTTTCAGTAACATCCAGACCACTCATTTGGTCTAAACAAGGCACTTTCTGGTTCAGAGGTGAATAAAAGTAAAACGAGAGAGAAAGCAACAACTTACGCAGGGGAAGGACACTAGCGGCTGAGGGCAGGAAAACGTGATTGTGTAGCCAGGTTTAAAGGAAAGAGCAGGGCTCAGTCAGGCCCCGGTTCAGAGCCTGACCTGGTTACATAGCAGCTGACGGTGGTGAGCACTCACCGTCTGGGGCACCTGCCTGCTGGTGGCCCTTCCTTCCCCCAACCCGTCCCTCCTCTCCGTGTGTCCTCCACCCACGTGGGGCCAGGGGACTTCCTTGAGGATGACAGAGGAGGCTTCCCTGAATTCCTCCAAGGGAATGAGGTCAACTGCCTCTGTGCCCACGGCCCACATACTCAGGGTGCCCTCAAGGCGGGCGGCCTGCCCCTCACCCGGGCCGCTCAGCAGGCAGGCTTCCTTTGGCCTGCTAGGCACGGTGGGAGGGAAGCCCCAGGCTGAAGGTGGCAGGTACCGCGGGGAGTGAGCGGTGAGATACAGCTTGATTTTTATGCACCTTCTGGCCATAAAGTGCGCTGCCACTTGCCTTGGGGGGAGGGGCTCTCTGCCAAGTAATCTACTGAGAGAGCAAAACTGCCACTGCAAACGGGAGACATGATTGAAACTCTGCTAATCTTCCCTTTGTTGCACTGCGGAAAATGTGCATCTGTGATTACAAGGTCATTTCATTTGTGGTGAGCACGTTTCCAGCTCAGGACCCCGTGTTCCTCGGCTGAGCTCACCCTGTGAAGGGCAGCCCACCCTCCCCGCTCTCCCGCAGGCCTGTGGCCACAAACCCTGTGCCTCACTACGGACAGGGTAGCGGCTCGGGGCCGAATCCTGACCCTGCAACTTGCTGGCTGTGTCTCTGAATAAGCCTCCTAACCTGGCTAATTCTCTTTCTTAATCTGCCAAAAAAAGAGATAATTACCCCTACTCTGAAGGCCTGCCACGGGGATTAAATGAAACAGTGTACATACAATGCCGAGCACAGAACAGGTGCTCCATAAAACGGCAGTTAGAGTGGCCACCACCATTTCGGGAAGCCAGCTTCTAGAGTCCGGGCTCAGGGCAATCAACTCAAGAGCAGCAAGGAGCTCTCTGGTGCATGTTACGAGCATCTGTAACAACAACCTGGTCCAGGATCAGGAACTCGGCAGCTGAGTCAAAACCGCCACGGAGGGGCCGGGATGGCTGGAAAAACAAGGGCCCACCTGTAAGCTTGACGTGAGCCCTCAGGGTCAGGCTGTCAAATTTAGCCAGTGAAATACAGATTCACTGGCTTCAGATTCCCTGGCAGACGGGGAAGCCACTGCAGGGGGAAGAGGACCCTTTTTGATAAAGTGAGAAAGCAGGAGAGAGGGTAGTGGGACGTGGACACACAGAACAAGCTCCTCTTCCGTCCCCCACCAGGGGCCCCGCGACTCCCCAGTGGGGGCAGTAAGCTAGAACCGACTGATGGGCTGTACTGCCCCACAACTGTCCCCCTCCTCACACCAGCTCAAGGACCTGGGCTGAAGACCACAGTGGGCATCAGAGTTTTGACAGCAGCATGCTTAACTGCCCCTACAGGTTTTCCATAGAAAAAAAGGGGGCGGGGCGCTGCGGTTGAGAAGACTTCAGGGCATGTTTCAGGAGAGCCACCAGCCAGGGTCACCTGAGAGCGCAGCCTGGGGACAGGAGAGGAAGCACGAGGCTTTGAGTATTTGTGGTCTTTCCTCTTTGACTTTCCTTTAAAGTAGAGGAAGTGATACTTAAATTAAGATGCTCACCGAGCATAAATAATGGCCTCACAGGTTCCCGGAAGCTGTGTCGGGTCCAGCTGACCTTGAAACCATCAAGAGCAAGGCCAGGCTGGGTACTAAACAGGCAGGTGCAGGAAGAGCGCGGGTTCAGGGAGCGCCGCAGGCAGCAGAGGGAGGCACACGTGCAGAAGGCGCCTGAACTCTCAAGGGCAACCGAGACAAAGGCCATCCCGGCAGGTCTGGCGACTTCACTCCCCCATTTATAGCATCTGCAGCTGCTAACAGGATCCGTATGATGGCTTTGGCTTGTTGCCAAGAGCAGATCAGAAACCAAACTTCTACTGGACAAGCCCCTGCCCCCTCCCCGAGATCAAAAAGGTGCCAATGATGAGGGCGTTCCAGCATCAACTGTGTGTGTGACTGTGGGCAGGACCGCTCATTCGTCTTTGCTGGAAAACACGAGTAAGAATTACAGCACCCCTCTGACAATACAGAGAAGTACTCTGCAAACAATAAAACCAGAAATGGCTGTGAGCACTGTGGGCTCCATGCTTCCCATTTCTGACCTGACAGTAGTACCACTCCCAAGCCTCAGGAGCCGGGACAGTTGGAACAGGGACCAAGAGACCAAGTGCTCCAGAAGGAGGATGGGCTCGTGGGGAAGGCTGGCTCTGCAAGGTGGCCCGAGAGGATGGCCCATTTAAACTGAGCCTCAGGCAGTTTTCAGGCCCCGTAAGCAGGTTACAGTCTCCAAGGAGAACCACCAGCTGACAAGTGCAAAGGTTCTTTTCCGATCTGTGCCCAGCACTCCTGGGGACCAGCCTGGTTCAGCTCAGTCTACTGGGAGGCGTAGGCGGGGACATCCCTTCGTGCCACCATTCACTATGGAGCCCAGTTAAGAGGCCACAGCGCCTCACTCACTCACAAAATACGCTAACGGCACCAAAACCCAAGGGATGTGCTAAGCCTTTCCTTTCAGAAACCAGGTTAGACACAATAGGCTTGGTCATCTTTTTGATCTTTCAACCCAAATTCCTTTTCTGCCACCAATTTCCTTGAGATCCAGGCTGTTGAGGAGGGAAGGAAAAATGGAAGAAGACAAAAAAGCTCCGCCACACAGTCACAGCCATCCACTAGAGGCCTCCGGACCTATGGTTAGGAAAAGAAAGAGCAGGGACTTCCCTGGTGGTCCAGTGGTTAAGACACTGCCCTTCCATCACAGGGGACACAGGTTCAACCCCTGGTTGGGGAATTAAGGTCCCACGTGCCGAGTGGAGCACCCGAAAAATGGGGGTGAGGAGTGGAGAAAGAGCACGGCCAGCTGCAGGGAGTCTGAGCGGGCGCACGAGGAGGGCATCTCGCGGCTGGTTATCACTCTGCCCGCAGCAGAGCCCGCAGGCGTTCTGTGCAGCACAAACCTGGGAAGGAAAGCGGATCAACACCAGAAAGCAACAGGCCACACAGGCACTGAGGCTGGAACAGAGCTCTGTAAGGGATGTGACGAGAGGCGCCTTGCTGCTCTGAGACCCGTGAGTGAAAGAAGCAATCTGCCCAACACCACCCGAGCCCTGAGGAGAGCACACCGCGGGGGCCAGAGTGAGAGGGTGCCGCTTTTAATTCAGTTCCCTCTCCACTGCTCTCCTGCCATCTCACCTCAAGGATGTGACTCTTGGGGGTCATGGAGATAGATTCTTTGAAGAAAGAAAGTTATTTTCTCTGGTCTCTCCTTCACACCTCTTCACATCACAAGCACACCTGGTTTCCAATCATCACGCTTCATGACCTTCAGTTTGATTGCCAGCAGCAGCCAAGACCATGCCTAGCTTCCTCTCCTTCTCTGTGCACTGATCCCTCTTCTAAGCCTGCTGGCTTCCACCTCAACAGAGTAAGAGAGACGTGTGGCTGACAGCGGATACCACCAGGGAATCTAGTAAGAGCGGTTACAGGAATAGAGGGAAGCAATGCTAGAGGCCCGAGGGCCACGCCAATCTTGAAATACTGGACTGAGTTCTGGAGTGCAGGGCTCAGTGGAAAAGCAGCAAGTCTTTGCTGTGCAGCTGACCTCTTGGGTACAGGCATTTTAACCAACTTTGCTGACTGAAAAAGATGCCCGAGTGGAGATCTCATTCCGACATGCCATGCCCTCTTTTCTGGGGGGTTAATTCTAATCCTGCTGGGTTCCAAACAAAACCACGGATACCTAACAGCTAGCGGAATGGGCATCTAGACAGCACAACGGCTCAGCGCCTGCTCTGGACAGGTACTCTTAGAAGGTACTGGTGGTGGGGAGGTGAACCAGACCGTGCCCTTGGAGCTTACTGCACATGAAGCAAAACATGATGGCGCGTGCCACTTGACAGTGTGAGGAAGATCAGACAGAGAGACGTGATGGAGGCTCTCTAAGGGGGGCTGCGCTAGAGAGTAGAGCGCGGCACCCGAGTGACCAACAAGAGCCCACCACGGAGGAGGAACCGGGGAGGCGGATCTGAGGAGCGGAGCAGAGGCTGGGCGGCCGCGGGCAAGCGGAAGAGTAAGAGGTGGGCAGCGGACGGCTCAGGGAGGGCGTGGAATGCCCGGTGAGGAGGTGAACGCTGACCTAAGTGCTACTGAAGGGCTTTCATTTCAGCAGGGGAAGGAGGGAAAATGGTTTGCGCGTTAAAAAAAATCACTCTGGTTGCAACGTGGAGAAAGGAGGTGTAGACGCAGACGCCTGCGGCTGGGACTGGACTGCAAGCAGCTGGGAGGGGCCGGAATACTTCACAGGAGAATTTTCTATTGGACTTTCAGGACTGACTCCGAGGGCCAGCTGAGTGGATGGGGATGGTCCCCTTTTCTGAGAAGTCTGAGGAAGGAGGCTGTTTATGGAAAGAAAGCAAGCCCAGGTTTCCCCTGCTATCTGAAATTAGTGTTCCTAGGACACCTCTCTTAGCTGACATGGTGTGAAGCAACTACCTTTTTGGTGAAAATGAAACCTCTTCAGATTTCTTGCGGTTAGAGAGAAAAGGGAGAGCATTCATGGAGGCTTTAGGTAAAAGCAAAATGGCACAGAGCAAACTCTTGAAAAGTGGGGGCTATCCGTATTTGGCTTTAGTTGTTAAATTTGAGGTACGTCTTGTACATGCAAATAGAGATGTGAACTAAATGGCTGCACAGGAGTCTTCAGCTTAGTGGGATGCTCAGGCAGGGGCAGCTTTTTGGGTACCTAACCCACAGAATTAGTGAGCTTTGCTGGAGGGAAGAATGTGAGGAGCTGCCCAGCACTTGGGCCTAGGGCCTCCTACCTTAAAGCCCAGGACTGAGGGGAGATGCCCCCAGGCTGTACAGGCCACAGCTGGTAAGTGTTCCCGGAGGGTTGGCAGGACTACATCAGCAAGGAGTTTAGAGGCACAGAGCACCCAGCCTTCCAGTAAGGCCCGAAGCTGGGCACGGTCAGTAATGGCAGACGGGAGAAAGGAGAGGGGGGAGACTGGGGGGTGGGGGGGGGGGGGGGGAACCCCATCTGTAAACATGCCAGACATCCCCCAACTTGTTATCTAATTCCCGTAAAACACCCGGGAGGATACTGAAGAGTTCCTACTGCACAGATGAAGACACGGGGGCTACAGCACATGACGGGCTGGCAGTAGGGCCAGGAGCTGAAGTCAATTTCAAATCAGTTTATTGTAAAACAGAATATACACCCAGCTCCCTCACAGCTCAGACGGTAAAGAATCTACCTGCAATGCAGGAGACCCGGGTTCAATTTCTTGGTTGGGAAGATCCCCTGGAGAATGGCAACCCACTCTAGTACTTTTGCCAGGAGAGTCCCATGGGCAGAAGAGCCTGGCGGGCTACAGCCATGGGGTGGCAAGAGTCAGACACGACTTGGTGACTAAACCACCACCACACCCTCACAGTATCAAACGGGCAAGGCAGATGAATCAGTAACGCAAGCCAAGAAGCAGAGAGTGAGCACCCCAGAGAAACCCAAGCTGGTCTGGGAGAGCTTGCTTTATAATGATTCACAATCAGACAGAACTAGACCGTAATGTCACAGGAACAGAGACGTGAAAGCGGAAATGCAGGCAGGTTCACACCTGGCTAGGCTTGGGTGTTGGATACGCGTGTGTGGGTGGTGGTGAGAGATACACACGTGCCACAGTTCTAAAGCATCAGTTCTTCAGCACCCAGCTTTCTTTATAGCCCAACTCTCACATACATCCATACATGACCACTGGAAAAACCACAGCCTTGGCTAGATGGACCTTTGTTGACAAAGTGATGTCTCTGCTTTTTAATATGCTGTCTAGATTGGTCATAACTTTCCTTTCAAGGAGTAAGCATCTTTTAATTTCATGGCTGCAATCACCATCTGCAGTGATTTTGGAGCCCAGAAAAATAAAGTCTGACACTGTTTCTACTGTTTCCCCATCTATTTCCCGTGAAGTGATGGGACCAGATGCCATGATCTTCGTTTTCTGAATGTTGAGCTTTAAGCCAACTTTTTCACTCTCCTCTTTCACTTTCATCAAGAGGCTTTTAGTTCCTCTTCACTTTCTGCCATAAGGGTGGTGTCATCTGCATATCTGAGGTTGTTGATATTTCTCCCGGCAATCTTGATTCCAGCTTGTGTTTCTTCCAGTCCAGCATTTCTCATGATGTACTCTGCATGTAAGTTAAATAAGCAGGGTGACAATACACAGCCTTGACGTACTCCTTTTCCTATTTGGAACCAGTCTGTTGTTCCATGTCCAGTTCTAACTGTTGCTTCCTGACCTGTATACAGATTTCTCAAGAGGCAGGTTAGGTGGTCTGGTCTTTCCATCTCTGTCAGAATTTTCCAGTTTCTTGTGATCCATACAGTCAAAGGCTTTGGCATAGTCAATGAAGCAGAAATAGATGTTTTTCTGGAACTCTCTTGCTTTTTCCATGATCCAGCGGATGTTGGCAATTTGATCTCTGGTTCCTCTGCCTTTTCTAAAATCAGCTTGAACATCAGGAAGTTCACGGTTTACGTATTGCTGAAGCCTGGCTTGGAGAATTTTGAGCATTACTTTACTAGCATGTGAGATGAGTGCAATTGTGCGGCAGTTTGAGCATTCTTTGGCATTGCGTTTCTTTGGGATTGGAATGAAAACTGACCTTTTCCAGTCCTGTGGCCACTGCTGAGTTTTCCAAATTTGCTGGCATATTGAGTGCAGCACTTTCACAGCATCATCTTCCAGGATTTGAAATAGCTCAACTGGAATTCCATCACCTCCACTAGCTTTGTTCGTAGTGATGCTTTCTAAGGCCCACTTGACTTCATATTCCAGGATGTCTGGCTCTAGGTGAGTGATCACACCATCGTAATTATCTTGGTCGTGAAGATCTTTTTCGTACAGTTCTTCTGTGTATTCTTGCCACCTCTTCTTAATATCTTCTGCTTCTGTTAGGTCCAGACCATTTCTGTCCTTTATCGAGCCCATCTTTGCATGAAATGTTCCCTTGGTATCTCTAATTTTCTTGAAGAGATCTCTAGTCTTTCCCATTCTGTTGTTTTCCTCTATTTCTTTGCATTGATCACTGAGGAAGGCTTTATCTCATCTCTTCTTGCTATTCTTTGGAACTCTGCATTCAGATGCTTATATCTTTCCTTTTCTCCTTTGCTTTTCCTTCTCTTCTTTTCACAGCTATTTGTAAGGCCTCCCCAGACAGCCATTTTGCTTTTTTGCATTTCTTTTACATGGGCTAGGGCCACTTTAAAGAAATTTTATTTATGTTTGGCTGTGCTGGGTCTCCATTACAGTGCACGGGGTGCTCACTGCTACACAAGAGGCTTCCCCAGTTGCGATGCCTGGGTTTCTCACTGCGGTGGCTTCTCTTGTTGCAGAGCACGGGCTCTGAGCAGGGGGTCAGTAGCTGTGGTGCAAAGGGTTAGCTGCCCTGCAGCATGTGGAACCTTCCCAGACCAGGGGTCGAACCTGTGTTCCCTGCACTGGCAGGCATACTCTCAACCACGAGCATAAGGGAGTTCTAGGGCCACTTTTACAGTTTCTTCTTCTGGTAAATATTTCAAGTTTGTTTACTTATTTAAATACAGCAGGCATAACTGTATTAAAATCTGTATCTGCTATCTTCATTGTCTAAATTCTCTGCCAATCTGATTCCCAGATTGTGTCTGGTGTTTGCTGTGTCTGCTGTTTCTCAAGGTGCTTTGCTTCTTTCTGTGAATATTTTAAGATAGCAAAATTGCTTTTAAACGACTGGACAATAATAATTCAATACTGACCAATGTAGCTTCAGATAGTATCAGAGGTTTACAAGGGGAAAGACGGCACCACACTTGCTGAAGTAGAATCACTATCAGAACACAGAAAAGCACAACACAATATCTTAACCTCAACTCTGTCTTATTTTGGACTTCCCTGGTGGGTGTGGCTCAGACGGTAAAGCGTCTGCCTACAAAGAGGGAGACCCGGGCTCGATCCCTGGGTCGGGAAGATCCTCTGGAGAAGGAAATGGCAACCCACTCCAGTATTCTGGCCTGGAGAATCCCATGGACGGAGGAGCATGGTGGGCTACAGTCCATGGCGTCGCAAAGAGTTGGACGTGACTGAGCACTTTCACTCTCTCTCTCTCTCTCTTATTTTAATCAGGACTGTATTACAGGAATATTTGTATCGCCTGTAATCATTTTGTGTTTGTGATCTGGATTCTTCTATGTGAGAACAATTTAAAGATGGTGCCTGTAAAAAGGTCACAGTCTCATAATAACTACGGTAGAGGCCAGTGATTACTCACAAGTACCTTATTCGAGATGTTACCAAATACGATCTTTCCCCCTTCTTAGTTTCAGCAGAGATCACTTTTGTTCCAGGGTAACCCTGTCTGGGATTCTCCAACCTCAATGTAGACTCTCCCGAGATGACCTCTGCCCTCACTGGCATCCGTGTAAGGGAATCTGGGGACCTGACCAAACACACCTTTCAGGTTTGGCTTGTGCTCCCTGCCCTTTGACATTGTGGCACTGGGCTCACTTCTCCACAGAAATCTTCTTGCCTGTTCTCAAACAGGCTTTCTAGTTACGCAGGTGCTGGAAAGGCTCACCCAGCAGCTGACTGTCTTGATCTCATTTCTAGAATTTTGTTGCTGTGGTCTAGTGATTCTCAATCCCGGCTGTACATGAGAAGCACCTGAGGAGTGATTTAAAGATACTGATATCTGTGATTTTTTTTTTAAATCGAGGCACAATATTATATAAGTTTTCGGTGTGCTGTGCTAAGTCACTTCAGTCATGTTCGACTCTTTGTGACCCTATGGACTGTAACTACCAGGCTCCTCTGTCCATGGGATTCTCCACAGCAATTCACAATTTTTTTCTGCCACGCTGCATGGCTTGTGGGATGTTAATCCCTTGACCAGAGATCAAACATGTGTCCCCTGCTGTGGAAGCAGAGTCTTAACCACTAGCCCATCAGGGAACTCCTAAGTAATTCATCATCTTTAAAGGCTACACTCCATATAGTTATAAAATATTGGCTATGTTCCCATGTAGCTTATTTATGTTTTATTTACTAGGTTAGATTCCACATATAAACAGTATCATGTAGTATTAGTCTTTCTGACTTATTTCACTAAGCATTTCACTAGGCATAATATGGCAGAAGGCAATGGCACCCCACTCCAGTATTCTTGCCTGGAAAATCCCATGGGTGGAGGAGCCTGGTGGGCTGCAGTCCATGGGGTCTCGAATAGTCGGACACGACTGAGCGACTTCACTTTCACGCATTGAAGGAAATGGCAACCCACTCCAGTGTTCTTGCCTGGAGAATCCCAGGGACGGGGGAGCCTGGTGGGCTGCCGTCTATGGGGTCGCACAGAGTCGGACATGACTGAAGCGACTCAGCAGCAGCAGCAGCAGGCATAAACCCTCGAAGTCCATCCCTGCTGTTGCAAATGGCAAACCTTCAGTCCTGTTGCTGGTGGTGTCGTCGTGCTGGTCTTCGTTGTTGCACGCAAGCTTCCTCTAGCTGTGGCAGCAGGGGCTGCTCTTTCTCCGCAGGCTTCTCCTTGTTGAGCATGGGCTCTGGGGTGTGTAGGCTCCGGCAGCTGTAGCACTTGGGCTCAGTATTCATAGCCTGAGGGCCCTAAAATGTGCATGAACCCGCTAGTTGAAGCTCATGGGCTCTAGAGTGTGAGCTCAGTAGCTGTGGTGCACAGGCTTAGTTGCTCCCCGGCGTGTGGCATCTTTACGGACCAGGGATCGAACCCATATCCCCTGCACTGGCAGGTGTATTCTTATTCACTGCACCTCCAAGAAGCCCAAACTTTCATTATTTACTATGGCCGAGTAGTATTCCATTGTGTATGTGTTCACGCGTGCATGCACACCCACTCACACCCTTGACTCTTGATTCAGCAGTGTGCAGGGATGTCTTTGTCACGTGAACTTTGGGAAAAACCCAGAAGATACTCGTGCTTAGCCAAGGTTAAGAACCGGATCAACAGTTCCTTCCCTGGACTAGGGGCTGGGCCCTTGATCAGCCAGGAGCCAGGAAGGGCAGTGCGTGCAGGTGTGGGGTGGGCCCTGGAGAGGGCAGGTGAGAGAGGAGCTGAAGCAGAGCACTGCAGTCACGAGATCAGCACTGGAAAAACACAATCAGATCCGTGGAATCATCTGGCTGAGGGGGAGGGCTCAGAGACAAGGGAAAAGCAGAGGGCTGCAAAGTTCCGTGCTCTTGGCTGTTCCCTAACCCAGTTATGTGACTCTCCATTGCCTGAAAAGCCCTCCTGGGGCAGATGTCCTTTTTAATCATCTTGTTTTCACTTCCAGACATTTTCTTATCTCTCCCTTATCCTCAGCAGCACCACTCCTTACTTTTACAAGACCTCTATTAACAGAAAGAACATTGTCTAACCCATATAATCAATCCTCAGAGAAGCAGTAAAGTGTGGCACACACTGGCAGTTCCTCCGCTGCTTGAGATCACTGAGCAAACACGAGAAGAGGCGGGGCTGAGCTGCCCAGGCTGAATCAGAGAGCGGAGGTTGGGGCGTGCGTCAGAGACCTCCAGGTGACACCGACCGCTGCCAGTGCTTGCCCGTGGGCCTTCCTCAGAAGGCTTTGGCACTTCTGCCTTTGTCCTGTGGCAAACCATCTCTGATAGATGAACTCAGAAGCCTGGTAGCTACACAAGCTCATAACGTCATTAGAGAAAAAACAATGTTCATATCGTGATCAGCTTCCACATTCACTCACATAGTCTTGAAACCTAATCTAGAAAAATGACCCTGTCCCTCCAACAAATCTCCCACCTATCTTTATTAGAATTTAGCTTATAAGTAAACCTGAGCTACTACCACTTAAGCTGGGCTGGAAGAACCACAAGCGGGAATCAAGATTGCTAGGAGAAATATCAATAACCTCAGATATGTAGATGACACCACCCTTATGGCAGAAAGTGAAGAGGAACTAAAGAACCTCTTGATGAAAGTGAAAGAGGAGAGTGAAAAAGTTGGCTTAAAGCTCAACATTCAGAAAACGAAGATGATGGCATCTGGTCCCATCACTTCATGGGAAATAGATGGGGAAACAGTGGAAACAGTGTCAGACTTTATTTTTCTGGGCTCCAAAATCACTGCAGATGGTGATTGCAGCCATGAAATTAAAAGACGCTTACTCCTTGGAAGGAAAGTTATGACCAACCTAGACAGCACATTCAAAAGCAGAGACGTTACTTTGCCAACAAAGGTCCATCTAGTCAAGGCTATGGTTTTTCCAGTAGTCATGTATGGATGTGAGAGTTGGACTTTGAAGAAAGCTGAGTGCCGAAGAATTGATGGTTTTGAACTGTGGTGTTGGAGAAGACTCTTGAGAGTCCCTTGGACTGCAAGGAGATCCAACCAGTCCATTCTGAAGGAGATCAGTCCTGGGTGTTCATTGGAAGGAATGATGCTAAAGCTGAAACTCCAGTACTTTGGCCACCTCATAAGAAGAGCTGACTCATTGGAAAAGACTCTGATGCTGGGAGGGATTGGGGGCAGGAGGAGACGGGGACGACAGAGGATGAGATGGCTGGATGGCATCACCGACTCAATGGATGTGAATTTGGGTGAACTCCGGGAGTTGGTGATGGACAGGGAGGCCTGGCGTGCTGCGATTCATGGGGTCGCAGAGTCAGACACGACTGTGCGACTGAACTGAACTGAACTGAACTACCACTTAACACACCCCTTTTGAAGTGACACTGACAGGTGTTCTGCATAGGGCTTCATGTGTCTCATTCCATTGTGCCCCACTGCACTGCATTTGCAGATACTGTTTTTTGTACAAACTGTAGGACTGTGGCAGTTCTGTATTGTCAGATGATTGTTAGCATTTTGTAGCAATGAAGTATTTGTAAATTAGGTATGTATGCTGTGTTCTACATATAATGCTTGCACACTAACAGACTGTTAGTATAGTATGAACATAACTTATATGCACTGGGAAACCAAAAAATCCCCATGAAGGCTTTACTGTGTTATCTGCTTCAGCGTCTTTGTGTGGAACTGAACCTGCAGTACCTGAGGTCTGCCTGTGCTATATACATCTACGCACGATACACAGACCACAAGCTTTGTCTCATGACAGCCTCACGACCACCAAGGGTGGTACTGTTACCACAGTCTTACTGGGAAAAGAGCTGAGCCTTAGGGATGCACAGGAACTTCAGGGAGAGCCCTTGCCGGAGAGGGGCAGGGGCTCCAGGCCGTCCGCCGGGCCACGCGCCTCTCTCTGTGAGGGGGAGCGCCGGGCCACGCGCCTCTCTGTGTGGGGGGGGAGCACCGGGCCGTGCGCCGCGCCACACGCCTCTGTGTGTGTGTGTGTGGGGGGGTGCCGGGCTGTCCGCCCGGCCACGTGGTCACGCGGGGCGGGAGTGGACTCAGAGCCATGGACCACTTCTGCAGTCACTTTGTTCTTGGCTCCTTCTGAGGTTCTTAAGAAACCACTGAAAACCGTTTCCCCTGGGATATGCCTGTGCACAGTTTATGGACATCCTCTTTGTGCTGCGAAGTGAAGAGGAGGAGAGTACACGTGATGGTCAGATGCTGTCTGAGGGCTGGTGTGTCACACAGCTTGAAACCAAGGGTGAAGGCCCACCCGGGCCATGACGACCCAAACAGAAGCCCTACAACGTGACAACGTCTAGGCGCTCTACTGGCTCTGCGTTTGATGCACTGAGTTTGCCTGGCTTCTCAGAAGACCAAATAACTCAGATGGTGAGCCAGATCGCAGATTCAGCGTGGCAGCCATGCCTGTTCCCAGGGGGCTGCTGCTCACACGCCCTCCCACCCCTGCCCATCACCTCAGTGTTTCCCTCGCTGGAGGGACCGGCCCACGTGAGAGCAGAGTTTCAGCAACCAAGCAGAGCACTCACATTTCTCATTTCACCGTGGAAAGCTCCCGCCTACTTGCACTGGGTGGCGTGTGTACAAAGAGCTCTCCCAGGGCTTCGAGGGTTTCAGAGGAACAAAATGCAGTGGTTCTTACCCCTCCTTCCCTCGGTTGTGGATGGCTAGCTCTTCGCCAATGCCCTCTTCCTCCTTGAAGCTCTCCCAGTCCAGCTTGGACTTCTCTAGGGTGCTCATCTTCTGCTTCTTGGCTCCGATTTTCCCCAAAAGGCTGCTCATGCCACTTGATCTTTTTAACCTAAGGAAAGCAAAAACATGAAACATGTAGCATGTAAAAGCTCTAATCTCTTAATTAATGGTTTTTCTGACTGGCATGGGCCTCCCTAGATTTGAGCTACGTATCTTATTGGAAGCCGTGTTTGCATCCAGGGTACTTCCTGTCTGGTGAGGAGAACACAGTAAAGACACCAGAATTCTAATGTGCTTTTCCTGCTTAATACCCTCTGACTGCTTTAACGAGCTGGGGATAGGAGATCCTAAAGACCTCTCTCTGGTGTGTATGACGGACAAGCCTCTGCCTGCAAGGAGGGAGAAGTCCAGCATGATTCAGTCTTGGTTTTAGAAGCACATGCCGTGGTTTATATTTCAACCTGAACCATGTGACTTTAGGCGAGTTATTTAACTATCAATACATCTGCCTCAGTTTCCTAATCCACAAAATGAACACTCACTCACAGGGCAGTAGTATCTCTTCTATGTAAAGTGCTTAAGACAGCACCTGGCACAGAGGAAAGGTGCAGCATGAATGTTACCACCCTGTATCACTGTCATCATCTGAGCACTAAAGCCCCAGGGAATCCTTTCAAGACAACACCGATGAGCAAGAGGTCATAATAGCTTTAAAAGACTCTTAAGATCGCTTCCTTTCAACTCCTGTGAGTCAGGACCCTGGTTTTTCCCAGGAGGTGGAGAACATTCCTCACCCCGAGAGCAAGGAATGCACAGCCTGTGCTCTGCTTGCTGGTGATGCTATCATGGATGGCGGGAGAAACCCCACATGCCCAAGTTCAAGTCCTGGCAGGTCGCGTGTTTCCAGTCAATGTTAAATGTGGGAGCTCAAATAAGCAAAACAGACTGCAGCCAGTAAGAAGGTACTACAAGAAGAAGGAATTACGGAAGGAACGTGGCTTTTGGTCTCTTCAGAAAGCAAAACAAGTTATATACCAGCATACAAAAAATTAGAAATCATTTTCTGCTTTGCTGGGATATGCAAGAGAGTTAAAACATTTAAAAACTCTAGGAGCTAACATCACAAGGCCTACTGATAACACTGGTAATAGGACCTCTCATTTGTCTAGAAGGCTAATTCTCCAAGTGCTTTTCATAGCCATTTTCTCATCTTATTCTCCCTAATGCCTGTGAAAAGCAAGCACCGAGTCTCAGAGGTGGTGGAGGAGGAACCTTCGAGGTGATCTTGACTCACCAACTATTCTGAAGTCCCACCTCCCTGCAGCACAGTGCCAGGGAGAGACGGCTTACTACCTCTGCCCTGGAGAGAGGTGACAGGCCAGTGTCCACAGTGAGCACAAGACTCTAGGGGCTGGACAACTGCCCTCCACATTCTCATTCTGTTTATACTGGTGGGGGGATGTTAGCGTCCCCGTCGCGGTCATGCCCTACTGTATGCTGTCAGCTCAAGATCAACTCAGAAAAGGCTGGGCAGGCGTCACGGTCCTCACTTTGAGTTGGACAAATAGACCGAGAGTAGAGAGGTTACATGACACGGAAAGGTCAGAGCAACAGCAGATGCAGGCCCAGGATGGAACAAGGCTTTTCTGGCCCTCAGTGTGGGGCACTGTGCTCACCTCTAGTGTGAGGATTTACTCGAGATATCTTCTAATGGCTACTTTGTTCCCAATCTGCTTATGAATTTTCCAAACAGCTTTTAATGAGCTTTCAATTCATACCCAGATAACTCAGTCCCTACAGCAGTCTCTCCATCCACACACAGACTATATTTTACCAGGAACAGAGCATGACTGTGTGCGTGGTCACTCAATGACGTCCACCTCTGTGCGACCCCATGGACTGTAGGCCGCCAGGCTCCTCCGTCCATGGGATTCTCCAGGCAAGAATACTGGAGTGGGTTGCCATTTCCTTCTCCAGGGGATCTTCCTGAGCCAGGGATTGAACGTGTGTCTCCTGCATTGCAGACGGTGATATTTTACCAGGACAGAGCATGAGGGGGGATGAGGAAACTTGATAGGGCTCTAATGTTTCCACTTCTCACCTGCTGCACTATACTGGTTCTCAGTTTTATTTCCTCTCACCTGGATAATTCAGCAGCCTCTTCACTTGTCTCCCTGACTTCTATCTTGTCCCATCACTCACCTGTTCCATCCTGGCATTGATTCTAATAATATATGCTGTCTTCAGAGCGAGTTTCCTAAAATCCGAATCTTATCACGTCTTTCTGTTTAAGTATCTCCTCCCTGGCGCCCAACCGCTCTTACGATCAAGTCTACACGCCTTCGCTCTTGAAGCGCCTCCTGGCCTTCTCTCACCACATCTCCCTTTGCAGCCAAAGCTCCAGCCACACCATCCCGACCGTGCAGTTTACCTCTCACACACTTAACATCCTCAGGTCTCGTCTCAGCTGGGAAACCACTTCCTGCAGGAGGCTTTCCCAGCCCTTCCCGCACTCTCTGCATTAGACAGCTCCTGCTGGAGCTTCAAGAGCGCCCTGGTTCTCTTCCGTCGCAGCCCTGCTCCTGTACACGTGCCTGAGGGGCTCCACTCTCAGCTGCGGCCACACCGGTCAGCTCTGGGGATGCTCAGGGCCACTGCTGACACCTCACCAAAACTGCATACCTGCAGGCTTCTCGTTTCTGGCCACAGGGCCTCCTCCAACCCTGTCCACATGTCACAGGCACGGTGGTGGAACGACTGTGGGGAGCTGGTGCCTAAGCGGGCCAAGCTCTTGTGCTCACACAGGCGGCTCCGGGAGGCACACTGAACGCTCCTCTGAAGTCCCAGGGACGTGGAGCCCTTGTGGCCTTGGGCACACACACACGCCTGTGCTGGCTCTTCCCCCTTCCCGGCCTCCCCTGCCCCACTCCCTCAACTCCTGCTTCTTGAGACGCCTTCCCAAATAAGCTACCTGTACTCAAAGCCTTCCCCAAGGTTCTGCTTTGATGGGAATCTAACAAAGATGCTCAGGAGAAACACGACTTGCCCTGTGCTAGCTCTGTATGATGCGGACACTTCAGTTCTGGGTTTCCAAATCTCTCTCCAGCACGTGGATATAGTTGCCAATGGCAGACACTCAATAAAGTCAACAGTGTTACCTGGACCATAGAACCAACTAGTGGGAGAGGATTAGACTCTTTTTAGAATAAAAGGTATTCAGAATACTTCTAAATTAGGAAATTCTAAGGGAGGAAACAGTGTCAGACTTTATTTTTTTGGGCTCCAAAATCACGGCAGATGGTGACTGCAGCCATGAAATTAAAAGACGCTTACTCCTTGGAAGGAAAGTTATGACCAACCTAGACAGCACATTCAAAAGCAGAGACATTACTTTGCCAACAAAGGTCCGTCTAGTCAAGGCTGTGGTTTTTCCAGCGGTCATGTGTGGATGTGAGAGTTGGACTGTGAAGAAAGCTGAGCGCTGAAGAACTGATGCTTTTGAACTGTGGTGTTGGAGAAGACTCTTGAGAGTCCCTTGGACTGCAAGGAGATCCGACCAGTCCATTCTAAAGGAGATCAGCCCTGGGTGTTCTTTGGAAGGAATGATGCTCAAGCTGAAACTCCAGTACTTTGGCCACCTCATGCGAAGAGTTGACTCATTGGAAAAGACCCTGATGCTGGGAGGGATTTGGGGCAGGAGGAGAAGGGGACGACAGAGGATGAGATGGCTGGATGGCATCACTGACTCAATGGACCTGAGTTTGGGTGAACTCTGGGAGTTGGTGATGGACAGGGAGGCCTGGCATGCTGCGATTCATGGGGTCGCAAAGAGTCAGACACGACTGAGCGACTGAACTGAACTGAACTGAAGGGGAGGAATTTCCACTTACATTTGCCAATCAGTTCTCAGCAACTCAGGGTTTCCCATTTTATCTGGGCAACACCATGACTTTGTACACATCTCTCCCCATTAGCCTACAGCTCTGATGGCATTACCAGAATACACCATCTTTTCAACAACAGAAAAATGATTTTTGCACATAGCAGTTGAAGAGGGTGCTAGAGAAGGAAAACAGTCACCAGTAAACATCAGCAAAATGTCACCTGCTCTGTTACGTTTTATGGAAAAGCTTCCAGGTCTGCCTGCACCGGATCTTTAACATAGTGTATGATTTCCTAATTTGATGGCCTCAAAAGCAAAATTACCCACCTTTTATTTGAGGCTAAATCAAAGTGAACGTCACATTTACAGCAGTAACCGAAACGCCTGGTGGCCTTATCCTGAGACCAGCACCTCTCCTGGGGTTGAGCATGTGGGGTCTCATACTTGGTTCCCCCCTTGAAACAGGGCTGCAGTGGCACAGTCCTGGCGTCAGCCCATCGCAGCCATCAGGAAGGCAGATCGACCCTGACCTTGGCCCCCTCTCTGCTGCAAAGGTTCATCCAGCAGGCTTTCAGGAGAGCTGAGGCAGGCAGCAGCAGACAGCTTCTGGGCCGCGGCTGGGAGCCATCTCTGCCCTGCTGGGAAATGCAAAGCACGCCGTGCCCTGCACACCCCCCTCACAACAGCGGCTGGGCTAGGAGACGGTGGCCCAGCACTGGCGTCCCACAGGCATTGAGGAGCTGTGTACTGGGCAACCAGGGAAAGGGGAGACTCCTAATTCCCTTGGTGACCTCTCTGCTGTCAGCAGGAACCCGAGCAGCTTCAGGCGTTACAGTTTGTTCTGGATCCTAAGCCATAAGGGCAAGAGACTACCAGAAAGTTGGCTCTGACAGCTCAACCCCCTCCCCAGCTACAGACTTTCCAGTCTTGGTTCTAAAGTGGGGTGAGCTGTGTTACAGAAACCACATTCAAGAGAGCCCTCACCCACCTTTAGAGGCCGAAGCTCACAGTGGGCCTCTGCACTTGCTCCCTCAGAATGCATCCAGAATGTTATACTCAGACACGTCCAGAATACTGCTGACAAGATGTTTTCCACGTAACCCATGACATTTCAACCACCTCCTCCTGCTCTGCTGACCTTCTGACCATATGCTTGGTGTGAACACTAGTCCCATCCGAGGAGTGCGCTGTCACTCTGGCCAGCTGGCCTCTGTGCCATCATGGTGTGGCTGAGTGTGCAGCGTGCTGGTGAGAGACCCTCACTAAGCCTTCGCTTCTGTGCGAAGTCAGCGATTCCCTCAATTCCCTTCCCACCACGCAAAGCCTGCTGACCTGCCCCAACACCAGACACCAGCCAAGGCCTCACAAAAGAAGAGTCAGAACCTCAGAAAAGCAAAAAGGATAAAAGGGCAAAGTGACTGTTGTCTTTTTCCTTTCTGAATTCAAAGTTTACAATGATAATCTGCTGGAATTTTTGCTGCCTTTTAGCCCCTGAAATGTAGATTTAACAAAATTCATTGCAACTAAATGATAAAGTCCACCCTGTTAAGTCTGTTATAACGATATTAAAGTAACATGTTTTCTTTGTTCCAGTCCCATGAACATGGACACAGATTCACCCAACTGATCTGTTCCATAGCAAAAGCACTGCTTTATCTGGCCATGTTCAGTGAAGCTCTGGATCCTGCTATTTATTTATAAGACGTACTAGAAAGGAGCTGGAAAAATAACTTCTTAAACAGAAATAGAAAGGATGACAGGACACAGCGACTGGTTCTCAAGAAAGAGTGGGAACATCTTTCCCATGATCTTTAAAATCAGCCTCAGGCGCCCAGTGGTCCCACAGAAGAGAATTTGAGGTTTGGGAATGAATTTAGAGTCCGTTCGTTCATTGGACACATCCGACAGAGATTACTCAGAAATGACTGTATACCAGACAGTGTGCTTGGAACTAGGGATTGATACAAAAATATATAAAGCAAAATTTTGGCTTCTAGGAGAAAATCAGGTGGAGATGATTATACAAAAAAATTATGACCAAATACTATTAGGGCACAAAAGAAGGAGCAGCTGAGAGACCGGTTGATCTCTTTGTTTTAGAGATGCGTTAACTAAACTCTAAGAAGGTTAAGAAATCTGCCCAGGTGCACAGTGAGAGAGACCTGGGTCAGCACTCAGTGCTTGATCACCCGGCTGATATGAGATGAGGACAGCTCACCTTTGGCCCTCCCTTCCACACTCCAGTTTCACTGCTGGTTTTGGGGTTTGGGGGAATATTCTTATCTTCCCTGTTGTCTTGGAGCTCACTGTACACAGGGCCTATGTCTTACTCATTCTTGGCTCACTCAGCATCGTGCAAAGCTTTGCCATGGTATGTGATCACTACATGTTTAATAGGATTTGACAGTGGGCAAATGAATTTTCTCTTCTAACAGAAGTTTTTAACACTACATTTGAACCAACAGCAAAGAAAAGGAAGCTCCAAAATTGAACCAGCAAGGATAAGGTCAACACAAGTGCACGGGAGCACCACTGACCTCTACTTGGAACTTCCACGCACACAGCCCAACTCAAGTCTATGCTTTCCGGCTCACAACTTGCTTAACCACTAAAATGCAAATTATTTGGAACTAAGATTTCTTGGCAGAGATAAGCAGTTTCCGTAGTATCTGGCATCTGTTTACAAGGCAGGAGTGGACTTTTCACAGCTCACCCATGGCCTAAGAGCCATACAAGGGTCTGGAACTGGCATGGTTCTTCCTGAGAAATGTGAAGGTTTATGATGGAAATTCTTCAGTGAGAGCTGTCTGCTTCAGTGAGAGTCGTCTGCTTGTTCTCTTGCAGATCATCTTTGGATTAAGCTGAAATCCCTAAGAATGAGAAGTAAATCCCCAGTCCCTGGGCCAATTTCACTCTCCACCTGTGCAAGTCTCTAAGTAATCTTCCCAAAGCCCAAGACCAGACGACTCAAGGAAATGGACTGGAAGCCAGTGGCACATTAGGAAAAGAGTTTAAATCCCATTCACTTCCCAACGTTGTATTGCAGTATTCTATGGGACACTGGGCTCAGTAAAGTGGAAAACCAGAAATATTGACATTGATACACTGCCAACCAAAAAAAAAAACACACACCAGAAAAGAAAAAAAGCATCTACCAGCAAAAGGTGAAATAAAAGCTGGCAACAAGTAGCAGCTTCACAGTTTTTGTACAAATAGAAAATGGTCTGTTAACTCAGTTTTATTGATCTTATGCCAATCCAAGAATAAAAGAAGTTAAGTTTTGTCTGATTTGATTTCAGCTGCTCTCCATCTTTACAGCATGTCTGTGAAAACTAGGTGATGATTTTGGTAGCAAATGCCCTGAATTCTAAGCTCTTCTAAAATACTATATTACAGAAAGCCCTTTCCAACTTTTTCTTCCCTATCTGTTAAGCACAGGACTGTTCTGCTTGCTGGAAGGACTATCTTAGCTGACTTGGTTCTATTTACATGAGCAGCCCTTCCTAGAGAAGACACACCATCCCTCCACCGTCAGCTCTCCTCAAAGCCGTAGGAGTCCTGTAACTGCACAGTCTCTGGTCTCTCTTATGATCAAGGTCAAGTATTTCTGAGACAAGTAACTTGTGGCTGGGGACTCTCAAACAACACTGAAATGGACTTATTCTCTGGGACCGCTAACTGAGCGGCTGGGCAACAGTTTATTAGCATCATATGCCAAGAGAAAGTTAATGCCCCTCTTTGTGAAGAACAGTCCTCCTCTGGTCTATTGTTCTGCTGAAACCAGCTCAGTGGGCTTGGGCCCCTTGCCACAGAAGGCAATTGTTTGTTTTTATTGTTGTTTGTTTTCATTAATCTGCCTAGTTCAGACCTTTCAGGGCGGGTCAAAGTTAGACAAGCATTAGGAAAGAATGGGTCCTTTTCCACACCAACCCTTGGCGCACATGAGGCCTTTGCGGTGCTTGGTTCACACACTTATGCAGAGAAAAATGCTGTATGAAGATGTAAAAGGCCTGTGTTGTCAGGCGGGTGGGTGAGCTCTAGAGCACCCAGTCCGCTCCTGCTTCTGCGAGATGGAATGTGACGGCACAAGGAGGCCAATGTGGTCTGCTGAGAACTTCCCCTCAACTTTCCAGTTTCAAAATGTCAAACTGACAGAAAAGCTGAAAGCAGAGAACAACTATTTATCTAAATACTCTTCACTGCAATAGCGTCTGCCTTCAATGCGGGAGACTCGGGTTCGATCCCTGGGTCAGGAAGATCCCCTGGAGAAGGAAATGGTAACCCTCTCCAGTATTCTTGCCTGGAGAATCCCATGGACAGAGAAGCCGTGGTAGGCTATAGTCCACAGGGTCGCAACGAGTCGGACACGACTGAGCGGCTTCACTTTCACTTTAACATTCTGCCACATTTGCTTTCTCTCTCTCTCCTTCTCTCTCTATACACAAATTTTCTTTTTTGGGGGGTGATTCATGCCCCATCACCTCTGGGTCTAAGAAAGTCTCCAAAAAGTGAAAAAGCAGTAACTGGAGAAAGGCCAGGGGTTATGATCATCAGCAGGGTCCTAGACTAGAACTGCCAACGGTGAGCATGGAGTCCCTGGCCAACACAGAAGCATTCAGCTTGATATCTGGATTCTCTTCTCAAGGGTCAGAGGCCCGCTGTGCAGAGGGTTAAGCGAAGTCAGTGCAAAGTCGGTGGCAAAGAAAAACCCTTTGGCCTGTCCACCAGGCCTTGAGGAAATGATACTTTTCTGTTTCCCTTCTCCTCTGTCCCACTCCCATGTGGTCATCTCATTCCCTGGGAAAGAGATAATGCCACATCCCTTCCTGCCTCTGCTCTGGCAACTTCCTTCCTCACACCATTCCCATGGCGGGGCCCAGGACGGGCAGGGGAGAGCCGCCACCACGTTAGATGGGGCCTGAAGCAGGCCAGGGGGCTCTCTCCAAGGAGGAAATGTTCATTTACTGGGAGTGAGGATTGTGCCTGGGGGGGAATGAAGGCCTCTTCCGAGAGGTGCTGCTGTTGCTTTAATTTTCATGATCAGGCGCAGCTGGGGAGAATAATGTACTGACCAACACAAACAGACCATTTACATTTCTGAGACAGACTTTTAAAGAAAGTATTAAATACAGCTCCTAACAAAGCCCATAATGGCATTTTTCTTTAGGCAAACCCTGGGAGCTCAACTGAGGCAGGCACAGCTTGTTTTCCAGACGCTGCTTCCATATGGGCGCCAACCAGTCACAGCCTTGGGGCAGAGGCAGAGGAGCAGAGGAGCCCCTCTTTGGGGGTGCTCTGGGGCATCTCTGAGATGGAGCCAGGCCAGACAGCTCTGGACTACCTGGACTGCCCGCCGGGGCTGAGGCCAGGAGCCCCGCTCACCCTTACGGGTCCGATCCCGGCAGGAGAAGAGCGCCTCTCCCAGAGACAGCAGCCAGTGGGAAGCAAAGTGCGGAGCCCGGAAGACAAATGCGCCCGACGGGGCTGTTCTGGCTAACTGCTGACTGCTGACTCGGGAGTTGGCGTGCTTTCTCAGACCTCAGCGTTCTGCTTTCTTTGACTTCCAGCTTGCTTTTTCTCAGGCAGGTCTCTCTCTCTTCATGAAAATGTCTGAGGATGTCAACATAAAATACGTTTTTAAGTCTTGGCCGCCTCCCAGGTTGAGATCAAGTTAGAGTCTCAGGATGTGGGGGTGTGCTCAGTCAGATCAGGGAGCATTCACTGAAGAGTCATGCCTGCGCTCCTTTCTAGAAATGGGTGGGCACATTAAGGCTTGATGAAACACACAAGTTAGCTGGCATATATTTTGCAAAATTATTCCCCCTCCATCCCTCAACTTCTCATCACTACTAAACAAGCATGCTAAATTGCAAATGAGAAGGATATGAACGCTGGACACAGCTTGATTCCTGACACCTCGCAGTTCTGTCTGGAGAGGGGTGTGCTTGGCGGTCTTCTCATTAGATGAGGCTGAGTGGTGACACAGGTCATGTTCTAGCGCCTGGCGTGCCTCAGGGTCCCTGACTCCAGACCGCTCTCCGTGTGGCGGCTGCACTGTCAGGCGCTTGCTCACTGGCCAGGGGATCTCCTCTGGCCGCCCAGAAGGCGCTGTCCTGCTCACTCAATGGGCAACTCAACAAGGCCCAGACCCCAACCTGTTCCCCTCCCAGGGCAGCGCCTGTCTTCAAAAAGCCAGGACACACCATCATCTACAGTTTTCCCATCACAATCCAGGATTCAGAGTCCTTGGGAAGCAATTACCTGCACAACGGTGATCAAAAGAAGGGGATTGTTTCCAGCCTGAGCCCGAGGTGTCACTTTGCTAAAGCAATGCAATGGATTTCAATAAAGAGGAATATCTGTTCCCACGTAGTCTGGTAGAGAAAGCAGAAAACTTTCTTTTTCCCTGCACTCAGGAAATGGTTTTCATATATGTCAACCACAGCTGGGTAATCTGTATAACCACAACATAGCTTCTCTTTAATAAATAGAAGATTTTTAAGCACTGCATCACTAACCACCAAAAAGAATTCCCACCCTCCATCTCTAAGGCAAGAAAAAATGATAAGGCTAAGTAGAGTCTCTTTCCTTAATCTGCCAGTCAGGGGTTGCTGAAGAAGCTTTTTCATTCAGAAATGTAGACTGTTTCATGAGGCTTCTGTCATCCAGCCCCACTGCTGAATGATGGATGAATCCTGAACAAATCCAGCTTCTCTGCATGCTGGGATCCCCTCAGAGCCTTTATGACCACGATCCACAATGGGTCATAAGGTAAATATAGACTATGGATCATGGCCAATAGGTGTGAAGGAGCTTTTGTGACTGCTGGCTGGGAGATGAAGGTATGCTGAAACAAAGCTGGCCAACCCTGCCTAGCACAGATGGTTCAAGAAAATGAAAACAAATCAAACCAAACATCATTAACTAAAGATGCGAAGGGTGGACTGGACAGTTCTCCGATTCATCCTTGTATATCACTTGCCCTGGGAAACCTGGCATCACCCTCTCCCTGCTGAGAGAGCAAGGCCTCTGTCCTCTGGCTCCTTGCCCTGAAGCCAGGAGCAGTCTGGGAGAGCCGGTGACCCTCTCCCTGGGGGCAAGTGGCTTCATGACGCCCTTCCTGTCACTGTGAGGCCCAGCTGGTAATTCAGCAAAGACTGTATGAGCATGCTCACCATTCCTGCTGCCCAGAGGAAGGAGGTTTGGAGCCAGAGGTACTAACACCGGTGGTCTCATTTGAATGATATTACTAAAACTAAAAGGGTATTCATGCAAAAACACACAAAACAACTCCCCTCCCCCAAACCTACCTAGTTGTCAGGAAGAGCTTTTTTGTAAGGGTGAAGATTAAGCTACTGAATTGATTTGTATTCTGTTGATAAAAGAATGCTGGAAAACTGGTGACACATCATTTTTTATTCTCAGTTAATACTTTTAAAAACAGCTTGACTGCAATACAATTCACATACTAAAGAAGTCACTCATTTAAAGTATGCAAGTCAATGGTTCTCAGTGTATTCAGTTGTGGAGCCACTATTACAGTCTAATTTTAGGACATTTTATCATTCTCTCAAAGAAAAACAAAAAAAACTCCTCACACCCATTCATTAGCAGTCACCCCCATTCCTCCAGCTTCAGGCCAGGAGCTAATCTATGTTCTGTCACTACAGATCTGCCTGTTCTCCCAGCTATCAATAATAGTTGTATTTTGCTATTTAAAAAAGTATTATTATTCTTACTTTTTGTCATGCTATACAGTATGCATGGTCTTAGCTCCTTGACCAGGGATTGAACTCAGGTCCCCTGCAGGGGAAGCAGGAGTCTGACCCGCTGGACCGCCAGGGAAGTCCCAGCCAGCTAATAATTTTAAATCGTAAGTTTAAGACTATACAGTTGGCATCTGTTGTAGCTAACTGTAAGAAACACTTTTAAAATTTCAACTTGTCCCATATGTTGATGGTCATATACATATATTTCATAAGAGCCACGAAAATCAGAAATCTAGACTTCAGACAGGAATACTGTAATATCTGAGCACTGCTTATATAGCTAAGTCCTGAATACCGTCACCACTGCTTTGGAGCTGTGTTTTTAAAGCAGTGAGGCGCAGTGGCTTAGCATTCAGTGCAGAAAACTGCCCCTGCCACTTAAACCTTTTTGTTTGTTTGTTTGTTTTAAAAACCATTTGGGTGAGAAAATTTACCTGAGCCTCAGGTCACTCATTAGTGTGTGTGTGTTTAGTTTCTCAGTCGTGTCTGACTCTGCAACCCCATGGACTGTAGCCCATCAGGCTTCTCCGTCCATGGCAAGTATACTGGAGTGGGTTGCCATGCCCTTCTCCAGGGGATCTTCCCGACCCAGGGATCAAACCCAGGTCTCCCGCACTGCAGGTGGGTTCTTTACTGACAGAGCCACCAGGGAAGCCCAAGAATACTGAGGATAATAATAGCTGCTTTGAAGTGTGATGATTAGGTGAGATATTCATCTACCTAGCCCGAGTGCCTTCAGTGTGCCAGACTCTGTTGGCCACTGGAGATAGAAACACAAATTTCTTAGCCTCATTAAATTCATTTGCTCAAGACAGAAACACAAACAAGTAATTAATTAGATTATGAGAAAACCAAGTGCTTTAGGAGCCTAACAGTGTGAGCTGGGGAAGGCTGTAGAGAGGGAGGGGAGGTATCTGAAATGTGCAAGCTGAGAAGGGCTTTGCAAGGAGACAAGGTGGGAGAGAGAAGTCAGCAGAGACAGGGGCCTCTGCAGCACATGTGAAGGCGCAGAGCAGAGGCCACACTTCCTGTCGCTCCTACTCTCATCATGCCCTCAAAAAGATGCTTCTCTAGAAGCCAGAAACAAATTAAAATCCTGCTGCTGCTAGAGAAAAACTATGGAGCTTTAGGAGTTGCTTGTTCTTTTTCTGAAGCTAATTCATCTTTGGCAGCAAAGTATATTTTAAATTTCTACTTTTTTCTCCTGAAAAATTTCAAACCAAGAAAAGTTGATCACCTTTGATCTAGAACAGTCCCCATGCCTGCAGAATGGCCCACAATTTGGACTTGCCCGATTGTTAACGCTGGCTGCTTTGGGGGCATCTGGGAGTCTTTCAGCACGCAATCTTTGGACGGCATTTCCTCATGGACACCTACTTCCTGAGTGATTTCATCCAGTCCCGAGGCTTACATACCAGTAAACTGCCTCTGACTCCCAAAGGTCTTATTTTCAGCCCAGACCTTGCTCCGTAACTCCAGACTTTCACTAACTGCCCAGCAGACCTCGCCTGCAGCCGCTTTCCACACCTTAGCAGAAGGCACAGCACCTGGCCACGTACTCACCTTTCAGACTTGCTCTCTCAAGACTAACCCCACACTCACTCCATCTCAGGTACGTACCCACCTTTGAAGGCCTAGACTCAAGCCATTCCTTCCACCTGAAATACTCTCTTCCAATAGAACATCTTGTTAGCGTTCTCACCGCCCTCAAGACTGCGTGCAGATCTCAACTTCTCAGTGAGACTTGCCCTTACCACCCTGTGCATCCTGTTCCCACTCTAACCTTCACCCTCACCCCACAGTCCGGCTCCAACTACCCTTCTCAGATTTTTTTTTTCTTTGTAACATTCAGTATTTTCTAACACACCACATAATTTATTATGTTTATTGTCCATCTCTTTCTTGGAATGGAAACTCCACAAAGGCTGGAGCTGATGTCTGTTTTGATCACTGATATAACCCAAACATCCAGTACAGCGCCTGGCACATGGCAGGCACTTTTAATAAACATTTGTTAAAAGAATGTATGAATATTGGGAAAACATATCAACTTGGTACATTATAAACAGATTCCAATAATGATATCTACTAAGGTAACAGTTCTTGGTGTTGGCTAATCTCATAGCCGCTGCATATCCTTAGCTGGGTTTTCTGCAGGAAAAATTAGCAGTTTAGACATGGGAAAAGCATTTGTTCATTGCAACAGATGGCAGATCCCTCTGTGAATGGCTGTCAGGAGCCTGGAATTTGTCCTAGGCTGGCCCCAGTGTCACTGGATAAGAGCCTGCAGAAGGCTCAACAACCCCACCATAAACTGTAGTCTGGTGGACACAGGCTAAAATATCCTAATTGAAACACAAGTCAGGGACAGAATTAGAGGGAATGCTGGATGACCTTTGTGTTTTTGGTCTACGATAAGAGAATTTGCAAAAAAAAAAAAGAAGTGATATATACATTCGTATTTTGTGGTAAATGAAGCTCTGGAACAACCAGGTCAGGAGACAGAAGCAAAGACTAATGAGGGTCACAAGCGAGTCTTTTTCTCTTGCCACCAGTTACCTCACAGCAAAGCTGCTTTTATTGGTTTAGTCTTGGGGCTAGTTTTAAAGTCATATACTCTACTATGTTATGAGCCAGAAGCAATGTCTGAGTCCAGTCTTGAAGCTAAAACCAACACTGGATGGATGTACTTGGAGCAATTAGCTAACTCAATATTCAGCCAACTGAATAACTTCTTGTCAGAAGCTGCCAGGAAGAATCATTCAGGGGTACAGGTTTGATATCAGCGGCAAGCTGAGCTACAGCAAAGACAACCACTCCTTCCAGCTGCCACAACCAACTATGTCAAGGTAAGAGAATTATCCAGATAGGAACTTTCTCTCTTGTTCAGTGGGCACCTGAGCTGGTGGACAGTGGAAGGGATAAGATGGCAAGAGCAGCTAGAAAAAGAGGCAAAAAGAAGTGGGTTCTTCTCATTGCTGGTGGTCTGGGTGCCTGGTAAGAATAGAAGACCCTAAAAACGTTCAAAGGGGTGTGGGAACGAGGTCATATGCAAAAATGCAAGACTTCCAAATGACTTGAGACTTCTAGAAGCCTGACTGTGGAGAAACATCCTTACAATTCTGAAGGAAAATCATTTCCCACCTCATGTTATATGCAGAAAAACCACTGCTAAAATGTAAAGACAGAACAAAGTCATCTTCGGACATGCTTAGTTTCAAAAATTTATCTCCTATGTATCATTTCCTCAGGATGTTACTGGAGGATGAGCTCTATTAAACGAGGAAATAGAAAGAGTAAGACAAGGAATCCAAAAGGCAGGGGAGCCACACAAACAGGGATGGGAGGCAGGCCCAGAACAACAGCTGCAGAGAAAGCCCAGAGAAGAGAGTCCAGACCCGGGCCGAAGGATGGAAGACTTCAGAAGGGACTGGGCAGGGTGTGGTATGGAGACGACACAGTCAAGAAAAGTATCGACAGGGATTTCACAGATCTGTGGGAGAGTTTGGAAAAAATGTGACAGGGACATAGAAAACGAAGCGAACTAACAAATAACATGCTGGGAAAGACTGAAGGCGGGAGGAAAATGGGACGACAGAGGCTGAGATGGCTGGATGGCATCATCGACTCAATGGACGTGAGTTTGAGCAAGCGCCGGGAGATGGTGAAGGACAGGGAAGCCTGGTGTGCTGCAGTCCATGGGGCTGCAGAGTCAGACACGACCGAGTGACTGAACAACAACAACGAATACGATACATACGTGAAAGGAAACACAAAGCTAGTCCACACCTGGGCTCAGGGAAGGGGCAGTACGAGAGTATTAATTCCTTCTCTTTCAAATCAGGAGCTGGTGTTCCTTAAAGACTAGGATTAACAGTAAGTCAACAAATAATGGCTAAAATTGAAAAAAAAAAATACCCAGTATACTAAACACAGTAGTTTAAATTATTGACAAAATAATACCAGAAGAACTAGCTGAAAGAGTTTAAAGTGGTTGCCTCTGAGAAGCAGGGCCCAGGACACGATCACACAGTGCATCTGGATGTTTCACTCTATGCCTGTATGACTGAGCTGATGATAAACCTGGGTTAATAAATCTTAATGTTCCTTTTAGCAGGAAAAGAAGAGAAAGGAATGTTTCTGAGGAGTCAATCGGTCTCTCTCTCCACTGGACAAGCTGGTGAAGTGATCTGTTCCCCAGTTAAGGGCACTGCTGAAATGATTAAAGAGATGAAAGCTAGAACACTCTTCCAGTACTTAACAGAAAAAGTTTTGCAGAATCATATTTATTCCTCAGTAGGTTTTGTATGCTGTTAAGTTTTAGGAAGACAAAAATCTTTAAAGGGTGCCCCTTCAGATAGACGCTGTGCTTCAGAGTCAAAGTATGGGATTTCCCATGATTATGGGAAATGGCTAAAATGGGACGTGCCTCTGTCAAATGAGAATTGGGAAGGGAAGTCCTGGAATGCCACTGAGACTGTCAGCAAACCAGAAAGTCTGTTTTAAACAGAGGGAGGAAAGTAAAAAGGTGATGAAAGGAAGTCTTTAAAGTCATTCACTCTACATTCTGAATGTTAATAGAGTGCATTTCTTCTTTCGCTCTCTCCACAAGCTGATTAAAAAAATAGGGAAGGAAGTGACAGTGGTTGGAGCAAGGCGTTAAGGTGGTTAGAGCCCGACTCCTGGGCTGCACTCCTAACTCATCTGCTGCTTGGGCTGGCCGCCCCCGCCCCGCCCCCGCCGGAGAAATCACGCCTCCACATTTCTACTTCAGTGACGAGACACAGAGAAACTAGTTTACCTCTGTGAGAGGCCATGAACATTATTAATCATTAATACTCTGCAAGAGCCTCTGTGGAACAGAGATTGCAGTATCAGTTACTCATGATCATCTGGAAAGGCCACTGACCCCACCCCCTCCCACAGACCCAGGACTTGCCTCCTCTTGAAGCACGGCATCCACTCCAGCTATAGGAAGGCTTGCTTCCTCCTTTTCCTGTAATTAATTAATCCAAACAAGACCCTTTAAAACAACAGAAACATGAAAAGGAATAGGAAAGAGGACAATAATAAGGACAAACTGTTGCAACAATCAATTCCCTCTGGCTAGCCAATCCCGTCAAGCCTGAAGTGCTCTCAGAAACATCTAACTGGACTTTCCAGGGGTGCAAACCCCAGAAAGAGGCTGCTTGCTGGCCAGTAGACCTAGCCTGGTGTTGCAAAGCAGAAACCATCAGCTGGAAACGGCGCAGGGGGTAGAGAAAGTTTCCACCAGGACAGAGGAGAGAGGGAGAAACGGTTGGGTAAAGCACGGGAAGAAGCCTCTTCCCTCACCTTTATTATTCCAATAAACTGTCAAAATAAGGCTAAAAAAGAAACAAAAGTTGGGATAGTCCCAGCACAATCTAAACCCTACCAAACTGAAAAACAAAAAGACTGGAAAAAAGAAAACTTCCTATTCAGCAGGTCAACTGATGGGCTAAGGGAATGCATATGGGGCTGAGAAATGGCTCAGCTGCCCCTACAATTAGTCTCCCCATCAACACATTCCAGGGACGCAACCAATTCAGCGATCCTTCTGGAGCCAGCCATCGCTTTCTTGTCCTCCTGTCTCATAAAAGCTGCAACCTGCTCCCTCGCCAGGTTTCAAATGCTCTCAGGTCTCCTGATTTACAGTGAGACATGAACTATTAGAACCTGAAGTATGTATTGGCCAGTGACTTCCTGCTGCTGGGAGTTGGGTGGGGGAATCTTTATTTGGTTTATGCATATGGTCAAAATGCAAAATGATCAAAAAGGGACCAATGAAAAATAATATCCTGCCAGTCTCCCAGCCAGAAATTCTTTTCCTCTGAAGCCACCGGTGTGACCAGTTCCTGGTGTCCTTCCAGAGTGTCTCGGCGTGTGCAGTCATTGTCAGTCCCCTCGCTATCTTCTCCAGTAGGACCTAATTTCCTATCCGAGCACTTAAATCTCCATATATTTAGTTTTTATTGGGGTCTGGAAAGAGAGCTCTGCCAGTCAGATTTTAGAAATCTGCTTCTTCCTGCCAGAGCTATTTCATGCATATCCAAGCAATATATATTTGTCTATATTCTCGCCCATCCTGCACATGATCTGACTGTAGGCCTCTACACCATTCTGCCCCTGGCCTTTTCCCCTGATTTATGTATTCCCGGGATCATTACACATCAGTACACAGGGTACTTTCTCTTTCTTCTCCCAGCTGCATGCTGTCCTGCTGTATGGAAGAACCATAGGTTACCAGACAGCCCCTACTGATGGACCTCAATGACAACTGTCTGCCACTACAAACACAGAGGGCCATACCCTTGTCAAAGTGCTGTTCTCCAACCTTGGGATCTCTGCCAATCTGGTGAAAAATAGCATCTCCTTGTCATTCAAATTTGTGTTTCTCTTTTTAATAGGGAAACTCAGCATCTTTTCTAATGTGTAAGAGACATTTATATTTCTGTTCTGCTAAGGGATTTTTTGGCCCTTTTAAAAATTGGGTGATTAATATAAATATATTTCTTATTGATTAGTAGAGGCTCTTACTAAGGAAACTTATACCTTGTTTGGATTTGAGTTGCAAATGAGTTTCTCCTAGTTTGTTATTAGTCTGTCATAGGTTTTTCATGGTATTTTTTTTTTTAATGAATGTATCAGCATTCTTTTAAAAAAGCTTCAAATGATCTAAACATCCATTGACAAATGAATGGATAAAGAAGATGTGTATATACTTTAGTACTTTCAGTAACCTCAATGGCAAATTCCGGAAGGAGGAGGAAAGAATTTGGAAGCCGTGATGGGGTACAAGGAAGATATCTATTTCATCTCCAGGTCTTGGGAAATGTGAAGTGCAGGAGAAAAGGCAGCTCCAGCCTGAGGCTGCTCAGGAGAAGCCATGATTCCAGGGGCCCACTTGGGCCAGTTTCAGTGAAGGCAGGTGAAGGGATTATTCATCAAGGAAGCTGAGTCAGCAGGGGGTCAGGATGTGTCACACCAAAATATGTCACTTTGGCCTTTTGAGTTTTCTGAATTAAAGGTACTTGAGAAATAGCCAGGACGAAAAGGACAGTCTGACCCTCCTTGTCCCCCTACTCACCAGGCGATAACCGCCCACCCATGGGGAAGGCAGCAGAGGGGCAGTGGGCATCCTTAGGGCTGAGAATGTCATATAAACACATCATGCTACTTCTTTACCAACTCACTATCCCGAGCCCAAACCCCTTTGCTCAGCCCTTCACAAATCTATGGTTTCTTTGTCTAAAAGGTATAAAAGCTTCCTCTTTCGGTCACTTCTTTGAGTCTCACATTTTTATGAAGCTCTGGTACATACAAAATTAAATTCATTTTTCTCCTGTTAATCTATCTTATGTCAATTTAATTATTAGCCTAGCAAAAGGATCTAGGAGGGGAGAAGGGAGATCACTGGGTCCCGAGCACAGGCGGGTACGAGAGGCTAGGCAGGGGTGGCGAGGGATGAGCATCTCAAGGCTGAGCAGAGCCTGGGGACCTGTGGTGAATGGAAGGAGCGTTTAGACACTGAGGAACTAGAACCTCACTTGAACATGCACAACAGCAAACCCCAGGAAAACCAGAATCATGAGAGAGAAAACTCCAAACTCAAGAAATTGAAGAGCTGACATTGGAGAATCCAACTACTGTAAATAGAACCTAAGGAAGGAGACTTACAGGGAAATGTGTTTATACCCTGAAAGGAATAAAAGGAAAATCTTCAATTAACGAAACAAGAACAGACTCTTATGGGAAAGAATGAATTCTATTTCCTAGATCTTGGAAATAAAACATGATTGTTTAGCTAGAACCTCATTAAAGGGACTCTGTAGCCTAATAGATACAACTAAAAGGAATTAACAGTGAGCAAAGGAGAGACCCGAAGAATTTCAAATAATTAAGAAATAGGTGGACAGAAAAGTAAATGTAACAAAAAGAGTCATTTCAGAAGTTTCAGGGTTCACAGAATATGAGTTCTGGGAGAAGAGAGGAAAAATAAACAAGGGGGAGCAAATATCTAAAGACATAATGGAAGAAAGTTTCCAAAACAAGAAATAATCCTTATCATGAAAGGGCGCACTATAAATGTATTAAGAGGGCTTACATTTTACAGATACAGTGGAAGTCTCAAAGGACTCAAAGGTAAGGAAAAATCCTAAAAGCTTCGAGATAGAGGAAACAGTGCAGCCTAGAATCAGGTTGGTGTATCAGAGACTTCTTGGCAACGCTGGATGCAGGAAAACAATGAAACAATACATTCATAGATCTGAGAGAAAATACTGTAGGACCTCACAGTCCATACCCAGGGAAGCTATCCCCCAGGTATTGAGATCTAATGCAGGCATTTGTCAAGTTTGCAAGAACTCAATTTCCTATTCATGATCCCTATTTTAGAGAATTACCAGGGGGCGCTGTCCAGGAAAATTCAAGGGGGAAACAGAAGCATTAATAAAGGGGGGGAAACGCAGCAGAAAATGCTTTAGGCCAGTGGTCTGGGACTTGTGAGCCGCTGCCGGCCCGTGACAGCACTGACCCCTGTAGGTGCAGGCAAAGGCGGCCGCCCAGAAGGGTGGGGGTGGGGGGTTGAGGGGGTGGGACACGAAGCGCTCTTGGATTCTGGTTTCCACCTTTAATATGATCCCATCTGCCTTCTGTCCTTCAGGAATTCCTCAAACTTTTAGACTATCCAGGACATCCTTTTTTCCCAACAGTTAAAGACATATAGCTTTCTGATGTATTTAGGAATTTGGGGCACATTGGAGTACCTGTGTGGCGGCATGTGTTCAATTTACCATCTAGAGCCATCTTAGCAGTGGCCATTTAAACTGACCAGGTGGAGAGTGTTTAAATACAAACCACTAATACTAAGAACCTTACAGATAAATGCCTTACAGTAGAAGATAGATTCCTTGGAAGTCTCTAAGTGGCACATAGAGAAGACGCTAGATCTATTTACTTCTTTTTCCTTACCTCGTTACAAAGCCGATCACTTTTCTTGATTTCTCAGCTACTGGATTTGGGATGCTTCATTTGAACAAACTCTTCTGGCCAATGAAATAATAATTTTAATAATTTTAAGTTAACTAACAAGCATTTTGGTTTTCTAAACCAAATGTAAAACACCAGCCTAATGAGTCATCAAACAGTTCATTAGAATCTAATCAACTAATAAAATCACATTTCTAGAACTGCAAAGCTGAGAAATGATCCTATAACAGAGGTATCTACAACAAGCCTGCGGCCTCCTTCAAAACACAGAACACAATCAACAATCAACTGCAAAAAGGAAAAGCAATCTAGGAGAAGAAATAATGTCTGGCTCTGAAAGATAGCCAAATTTAAAGGAGCTACTCTTCCTCTAAATAAGCTGAGGAGAGGATCTGCCTCTAATAAATGCTGGGTTCAAAACATTTACTTATAGAAGTAAGCTCTCCTTTGCTTTCTCCTATACTGAAATGTTCACACGGAACTCAAATACTGCTGCTGCTCAATTCAAAGCAGTTTCTAGTCAGAGTAACGGGCGGGGAAATCCTTCAATAAAACGGCACTGCCTTGGGGTAAAATGCAACACGACAAAAACAGGACCAGCTTTATTAAGGTTCTGCAGGAAGAGGAAAAGAATTCTGTGAGTGCCATTTCTGTCTGCAAGTGAAGCGAATGTTCAGGTAAAACATTTTCAGAAACTGAGGCTGCTTGGGTGGACTCCCTGCTTCTCTGCAGCATGGGTTCTTCTCTTCCTCTTCTGTTTCTCATTTGCCAAGTAAGAGTTAATCCATAAACTAGCGGCATGTTTCAACTCCACAGAAAGCTTCCAAGGAGAGGGTCAATGCAAGGACCAAGAGTCTTCATTAACTCATTAATGAGACAGGTCACTGTGGCCTCAGGGTGCATTTATCAGCAGGAAAGCCTCAGCTGGTAATGGCTGCTTGTTTCCTGCACATCTCAAAATTCAGAATGGAGAAGTGGATGCTATTGTGAGTTTGTTTCCTGACTCGGAAGGAAAGAAAATATTTTCACGATGAGTATTCTTTTCTCAGGTTGGTGTTACATTTGGTCCAAAGGCACAATGGCCAAACATGGGGCTTCTTCTCCCAGAGCACTTTCTAAATGCTTTTTTGTTCCCAGGTAATTATTTTCTAATGGTGCTTACGTATAACCTCACTGGGCTTCACCAAAGAGGCACAAGTTTTTAAATGAATTTTTATGTAAATATTAATAGCTGTAAATTAGGCAAGTTTCAGCAGTAATTGCCGACCCCTGTACCTGCCACCACATACCATCAGCTACAATTCTCCCTGGTGGCTGATGTTCCTAACTGTGAACTACTACTGCTCACAGTCCAAAATGGACCCAAAGCTATTAGTAACCCTATGGAAACCCAACTGGTTTTGCTATAATGTTCAGAAAGGCTTTCTTCTGTAACGCTGAGCTGGCATATACCTTGAGGAGGAAAGTCACGAAAAATTGAGCAATCACTGTGCTCTCTAAAGAAGACAGGGAGTTTCTCTCCAAAGTACGTGACTAGTTGGATTAGCATGGAGCTTAAAGCAAAACTCCAAAGTAAAACCTCTCAGTGGGGTATTATAATTAAAGCGCCCACGCACGTGGCGTTGCTCTGGCTTTTAAGCCTTGGGAGGGCTTCTGAGGCCTTACTGCGAACAGCAAGTTGCAGCAGGGAAGAGGGGGAAAAGAAGACTTGATTTCTCGCCATCCCCTCCTAGCCCTGACCCAGCAGTCCTGACACACCTTCCTCAGCTGCAAGGAAAGGCAGCCACAGCATTTCTGGAGGAAGTAAAGCTGCCGTGTTTTCTCCCCGCCTCTGGTGCTCTGCCTCTGCCACCACGTCCAAGGCTCCCTTTCTGTGTTCAGTTTGTTGCTCTTCTCCAGCAGCCAGTTCGGGAGGTAGTGTGGAACAGCTAAGACCTAGCCGCAGGCGCCCCTCAGCCTCTCTGACCCCCAATGGCGTGGTCTCTTTCACTTCTAAAACTCTACTGGCATTTTCTTAATTCCTAGTATTTGTAACTCAAGGGGTGTCGAAAGCTGTAGGAATAGAATATCGGTTACATTGTTCCTGGAGACCCCAATCTTCAGGAAAGGTAAAAAAGGCTAACAACATTATTAAGAGACATCTGTGTAAATTAACTCAAGAGCCTCAGGACAACTGGCTTCAAGTTCTACAGCTTTAGAGAGGGCTTGGACTGCCCCTAAAAAGGAAGACTGTCCCACTTTGAATGTATCTATGGAAGACCCTCTTTACGCATAGACATTGTTATAGACCCTGAAGCCTTAGGATTAACTAACTATGTGACTCAGCTTTCAGCCTTTCAGGAGACATTGTGGAAACTCCGGGAGGTGGGTCCTGACCCAGCCTCTGAGTCAAACAAGCCACTGTTTGAGCCAGGCACTGAGGTCCTGATAAAGACTTTGGGATCTGGAGGCCCATCTCTCAAGCCCCTCTGGGAAGGCCCTTACCAGGTTATTCTTTCTTCTCCCACAGCTGTCAAGGTGCCAGGAATTGAGTCCTGGGTACAACCACACTCAAGTTAAAAAGTGGCACCCTGGCCAACTAAACAATGTAATTTTATGTTTTTATCCTCTATGCTTTCACCTTTTACTTTTCAGATGGGCCTGATAATCTATGTGGGTCTGCTTCTGCTGACTCCAAAAGTCCTGTCTGCCATCTGACCCTAAAGACAACGCCTTCCTGTCCTGGACTCTTTCCTACACTGCATTCCACCATCAGTCTAATTCCTGGGTCTGTGGAGCACACCCCCACCCCCGCCCCCATCAACTGGAGGTTTAACACGGTAGGTTTCTCCATTTCAAGGAAAGGACTTTCTTCAAATCTGCAAAAACCTTCACCAATCATATGTGACAATCATATGTGACTCCTCTTCTTGATCTGATGACATCTAACAATCCTAAGATGGACTGATGTAACTATGGACATAATTTAACTTTTAATTTTGATTATGTTTTCACTTGGTTTAATGACTGTTTTGCTGTATATAAGAAGGTAAATGGGTCTAGATCTGGAGGATTTCTACCTGGTATTTATCAAATATGGGATGAGGTCATATGGCTAACTCCTAAAAAGGGATGCCTACTATCTAATGCTCCCATATGCTGGGAACAAATAGAGCCATCCCCAGAAGCTAGCCAACAGCTTAATGACTGGAAACAACTGGGATTTTTGCCCCAAGAAATATACAATACAATCATTCCTGTGTTTTCCAATCCCAGTTTAGGTCCTCCTTTTGCCTGGCCAGGTAGTCATTTGGACTGGATCCCTCAGTCACACTGGTTTGCTCCACATGGGACCTACTGGATATGTGGCTCTCACCTATGGGTGTGGCTTCCCCCTGGCTGGATAGGGAGATAAACCCTAGGTCTAACTTCTACTCATGGCTTCTGGATCTTCCCTGTAGCTCAGACGATAAAGAGTCTGCCTGCAGTGCAGGAGACCTGGATTCGATCCCTGAGTAGGAAAGATCCTCTGGAGAAGGGAATGGCAATCCACTCCAGTATTCTTGCCTGGAGAATCCCATGAACAGAGGAGCCTGGTTGTACAGCACATACATTCAAGCTAAACATTTTAATATGCACTTCAAGTGCCTGAATATCACAGGCCACACCAAGGATGTTCCCAGTTGCTGGCATGCTGCCACAAAATTCACTAACAGGACCAATTTGTGGAGTTTGCTACACTAGAGGTTTTATAATCCTCTGTTGACATCAGAATTTATTTTTTACTATAAAATGTAGAGAATAGTGGTGCTTTCTAATCATTATTGTTGGGAAGAAAATCTTGGAGCTTTGAAAAACCATTACTCATAGTAGTCACAAATTGATGCTGGCACTTCTGTTTCACTGAGAAAGTTAGTATAACAGGAACTTATGTGCACACAACTCTGCTGTGTCTCTGCTTCCTAAAAGCTTTGGCAAAAGAAGAGCATTTTCTTTACCAGCTGACTCGTTAACAGAAAGGCTGTAAAAGTTTGTTTAATTAGAACAAGAGGGGCAGGTAGTAAGGAGGTTACTGCTAGCTCATCACTTCCCATCCCCAGGGCTGTCCAAGACAAAGGCAGTAGTTTCTGACTGATTTCTGTGTATCAGAGTGAAAGCAGAAGAGGCATTTTTTCTCTAGGCTCTTACTTGGGAGAAGAAAAACTACTTTGAGGTTAGGTGGTTAGGTTAAAGTCAGGAAGCTCATTTTGCCTCCAGAAGAATCCTAAGATCAATGATTCTCAATCATGGACAATTGTGCCCGCAGGGAACATTTGGCAATGTGTGGAGACACTCTGGGTGGTCGTTACTGGGGGAGAGGGAAGAGGTATGACTGGCATCAAGTGGGCAAAGGCTGGGGTAGCTCCTGAACAGCCCATAATGCACAGGCCAGTTAGTTCTCCATGACAAGGGATTCTCCAGCTCAAACATGAGGGGAGCGGGGCAGGGGAGAGGCCTGAGACGCCCTGCCCGAGGGGCAATGGCATTCCTGCCACCCCAGGGAGCAGGTCTGCTGCCAGCAGGACAGATGTGTCCCTGACACAGCGTGCTGAGCTCCTTGGAAACAGACAAGATTCAAGGTCTGGTCCATCAGTGAGCATTCCCTATGAGCTCCAACTTCTGGTTGTTCTTAGGAAGATGGGAGACTGGCTTGGAAACTCGAAAGTTTCTACACTGAATTCAGACTACTGCATGATAATAGATACTTCCAAATAACTTTCTGCAAAACCCTTTCACATTTAGCTGGTTAGATAACCAACCAAAGGTAGCACTAAATAGCCAGTCTTCTCTGCGCGCACACATTCTATCTTGTTTCATGGCAGTTCCTTTGTTGAGGATCCTACTTTTGAGCAGTCCTCAAGTAGCCTGGGCACAGCCTGGCTAAAATTCCTTCACACTGATGTGTTGATTCCATCTTTCTCAGCAAAAAACGTGCTAGACCACATCATGCAGATGAGAAGCAAACTCTAATGAAATTGTTCCAAGGTGGACAGGAATTTTAGGGATAATATATGTCTATGACAAAACAGTCTTTAGGGAAGCATGAGCCCCCAGAGCACATGAGAGCCTGGGAAGGAGGTCATGACGTCATCACTACTTCAATTATTTTAAAAGCTTCCAAACAGAAACTAAGCAATAAGCTTTGGAACTGCCTCAGCTAGTACACTAAGTAGAATTCTCAAAGGTGGTCTGATGAGGTAAAAATGATCAATATCCTAATATTGACTAACCCTACCCTTTTCTGCTATACTACTCTAAATCAGTTAATAAATGCAAAATCAGTTCACGCACGGTTAATTTCCTAAGGAGGCAAAGAAAAGGAAATAATTTGGTGGATGATTTGATAATTGTATAGACTGAGCAGCAGACGAGAATGCGACATTTCCTGCAGAATTTTTAAAAGCATTTGCTTAATTATGACATTTCAAGAATCTCTTTAAAAAACAACTTCCCCCTTATCCCCAAATTAAAGCAGCAGGAACAATTTTAGCACTTTTTAAATAAGAGGGGTAGGACAATTATGGTAAGACAATGTGCTGTAAAAATCCAAGTAACTTAAAACCCAATGGACCAATTGCTTGGCTACTGGATGAAACTAACAATTAACTAACTAAAATCCAGTACTAGGGCATAAATGCTGAAGCCAATGAAAAGCTTGCCCTATCAGCATATACAAGGCTTTGGAGGCATATACAAGTTTTTTCATTGCTACACACAAACAGTAAAAAAGGAATCAGGGTGATGACTGCACAAAAATGAGACTACTAAATACTACTGATTCATATGCTTTAAGATGGCTCATTTTATGTTACTTAAACCACAAAACCGTGGGAAGAATGCCTACCAGAAAAATACCTATAAAACAACAATATACTTCATAACCAATCAACAGTATTATAGCTCATGTACAGATGTTTTACAGTAGACATATGTATATATATATATTCACATGAGAAGAAAAGCAAGAAAGAAAAGGAATGCTGAATGAAAGACTATTCAAAATACACCTCTGAATGAAAATAACGATCTTTACGAAGAGTCCAGGAACAATCTAATTTACAAAGAATGTCCCTAAAAGCTGTGAGAGACTTGGTAATAGGAGAGTAAAATCACCGGTTCCTACTGTGACTGGTTTGAGGCAGACTAATCTGGAAGTAGGAATACAAGGAAAGTGACAGAGAAACTTCTAAAATCTTGGGACTTGCTGATCTTTTTTTTTTTTTTTTTTTTTTGCTGATCTTTTTAAGACACGTGTTACTTGGTCCTGAGATTGTGTCTGGCCGCCATAAGACCTGGTCAAGTAACCAGTGACTGCACCGAAGCTGCACCAGGGGAATAATCAAGGCCTTCTTTCGATAAGATCTGAAGGTTTCTGGGTTTCCACCCAAGAAAACGGAAATGTTCATTAAGAGAAAATAACAGAACTCAATGACAGTGTAAATTTCAGCGTTCATAATCCATCTTCCATGAGGACTTGCCTCGCTTAAATTCTGCTGGACACAGGGCTTACTAGTCGGCCTAGTATTAATAACAGAACAGTGGTGAGATTGTACCCTGGCTTCTGATATGAAAGCTCCTGGTGAAATGTAAATTAAATAGCCCAAGAGCTAGGAATACTGATTTGCCAGAATTCTCTGGGAGTAAATGATCTACTGCAGATGGACAGACAGGATGAAGGAAATAAGAATAAACTACAAAATGTCTAGATACTCTACACTGCGTAGGCTTGAATCTTCTAAGATAACTCTTAAAAACTCCCACTCCAAAAAAAACTGCCAACACTCCCTATGAAAGAGTCGCATGCCATCCAAACTCTGGAAATAACCCTGCTCCATTCCTCTCCTCTGAGGTCGTATTTTGCTGCCTAATAAAGACTTGAAAATCCAGTCAGTCATCAGGACTTCCCCACCTCACCCCCGAAAAGTGACTGAGCTTCCCTTAGAAAAATGCAGATGGTCTAATTTATCCTTCCAGAGTAACAAGTAGTTGGTGCCACAATGCATTTGGGGAGCTCGGGTTCAGTAGCAAGCATCAATATTCCTTTGTTAATATCAACAGAACACAAATCCAAAGTGACCTGGAAAAACTGAAAAAGCAAAGCAATTAAATAAAAGGTAAAGAGAAAAAAATTAAAATATTATAGTGGAGAAACCTGGCAGACTCCACTTTAACCAAATGATCAAAGGTAGCATCACCAGTAATAATGTGATAAGAAGGGCACGCCACTTCTTGGGCAGGTTTTCTAAACTTCCATAAGCCCAGCCTCATCATGAGGGAAACTCAGATGAGTAACATTCTACAAAATACACGATCAGTAGTTTTCAACGGCGTCAAGGCAAGAAATAAAAAGACTAGAAACCATCACAGATCAGAGGAGACTATGTAGACATGCAACTGAGTGCGCGGTGGAATCCCAGTTTGGATTCTGGAGCGCAAAAAGGATTAGCGGGAAAACTGGTGAGATCTGAATAACGTCTGCTGCTTAGTTAACCATATACCAATGTTAATTTCTTAGGTTTCTTTTTTTTTAATACATGGGCAATCTTCATATTTCTTTCTCTTATTTGGGTTTGTTAATTTCTAATAGAAATATGGGTATTTTTAACTTTACCAGTGATTTCCTAAATTTTTCAATTGGTATTATATACCTTTCTATGTTTTTCCTAAGAAAAATATTTGAACAGGGACTTTCTTGGTGGTCTAGTGGTTAAGAGTCGGCCTTCCAATATGCAAATAAAGAAAAAAAAAAAGGGCCCACCTGCCAATGCAAGGGATGTGGGTCTGACTGCCGGTCGGGGAAGTAGAGTCCCACACGCCGTGGGCCAGCTAAGCCCACACGCCACAGCCAGAGAAAAGCCCGGGCATCAGGGAAGACCCAGCACAGTCAGAAATAAGTAAGATTAAAGCAAAGAATAACCGGCCAGAGTTGGACGGGTACTTTTCTTCCTCACAAGGATCTCCGTCCTTTGAGGATAGAGACCTTTTCCTTTCTTCTTTCTATCACTAGCACAACACTTTGCCAAAAGGATTCCTTATGACCAGGTGAAAAAGGTTAAAAAAAAAGAGAGAGAGAGAGAAAGAAAGAAAGAAAAAAAAAAGGCAATTTCACTTAAGAACAAAGCAGTAATTTGCTGTGTGTCTGTCATTATATCTGCCCATTTGTGGAGGAGGAAGCTGAGATTAGGGAGGTCACACTCCCGGAAACAGCTGGGGTTGGGCGCAAAACCCTGGTCTGCCTGACTCCAAGCTTGAAGTCTTGAAGTCGTAAGAATGTGAGGCTCACAGATGTGGAGGCTCCCCCCAAATCTAAGACATGTCTGCAGGGGAAGTGTCCCCTTGATGGTATAAAAATGTTGTGGCCTCTATTAGTTTTAGACAAACACTATTATCATGCAAGATGCTTACATCAGGGGAAGCTGGGTGGAGGGTACATGGCACTGTCCTTTCTGTCTCTGCAACTCTTCCATAAATCTTATAATTTTTCTTAAAAGTGGTGGAGAAAATATTGTTGCCTAAATGTAATGGGATATTCTGGATTGAACTCTTATGGGAAAACTGGAATATAACTTAGAATTTGGTTAAGTTTTATCCTCTTGTTGATATCTTAATTTTGACAAATGTCCCATGGTCATATAACTGTTAAAATTAGGGGAAGCTGGATTAAAAATATACGGGAACTCTCCATATCATTTTAGCAACTTTTCTGAAAGAAATTATTCAGATTGTTCAGTATAAAATTATTCTAAAATAAGAGCTTTATTCTTATTAAAAAAGAAAACCCAAAAGCCATAAAAATTAAGGGAAATAAACATTTTATATACAATTATAATTGCATTTGTAATGAAATAAATATAATCTTATTAAAATAAGGCTAACTTATTAAACCTTAATTCTTTACTAGATATCTTTTTAATATTCCATTTTATGAAGTAGAAGTAAGCACTTCTGCCAAGAGTGGTGGTCTCTAGGAAAAGCATTTGTACAACCAAGTTGCAAGCTAAATCTGCTTTTCCAGATAAACTATGGTTACTCATACTTGGGTACTTGGCAGGTATTTTCTCATTTCTGAAAAACAAACGAAGTCTTTCACTTGAAGGAGAACAACTAACAGTATCTGCTGCCAATGAAAAATTCTGAGATTTAGAATTCTGGAAAATTTGGATCTACCACTGTGAGCTGGAAGGCTTCCTGGTACTTAAAGGCTTTCTGATGAGATTGGTGGCGATATTAACAAATACAACTTGTTAATGAAATTAGTCAACATTAGCTCTGTATAATCCAGTGAACTAGCATTCTACAAATGCCTAAAATGACTAGTGCATGGTATTACAAATCATGTGTATTGGTTAAAAAAATTCATTCAAAATGCAAGTGAGACCAAAAATTTTCATATGATAGTACAAAATGCTTACTGATATGTTTTCAGATTCCACGTTGCAACTAAGCTTTAAGAAACTACCACTGGAGAACTCTGTGTATTAAATAAAGGAATCCAAGTATCTGAATTCAGTGTGCTGATGAATTGGGTGCTAATGCATAAAGCCACCATGTGTTTTGTTGAGCCTGTCAATGTTTTGTGTTATGTTTTTAAACAGGGAAATCAAGGTGTTGCTTTTTTATGAGGCAAGTTATATGTACTATTCTATTTGACAGGTTGTGCTGCCTACTGGAGCTTGCCTGCAGCAAAATAGTGAGGAAGGGCAGATCTAGTCACTGGCTTTCCGGGTGCTGGAGGTCCTCAGAGACAGCCAGCAGCATGGCCCCGAAGACACGAGCTATGCCTGCAATCCTGCTTCTGCGGCTTCCAGGGAAGATCACAGTCACACTGATCCCACAGATCTATGACTTCCAGACTCAGACCTGCTCTTAAAGCTGCTCAGAAGTCCTGGGGAGTGACTCTAGGAAGCTCCCCTTTCCCATTTCCCAGGGACCATTCCAGCCACCACCACACTCCTTGAGTCCCTAACATCATCTCCTCTTTCCTGTTGTAAGTAAGAACAATCAAACAGGATCCATCTTAACTTCCAGGCCATTCTTCCCATGTGGAGGCTCTATGCTTGTATACTCTGAAAAGTGAAAGTGAAATCGCTCAGTCGTGTCCGACTCTTTGCGACCCCATGGATTGTAGCCTACCAGGCTCCTCCGTTCATGGGATTTCCCAGGCAAGAGTACTGGAGTGGGGTGCCACTGCATTCCCCAGGAGATCTTCCCAACCCAGGGGTTGAAGCCGGGGCTCCCGCACTGTGGAGTCATGGGGGACCTCCACCAGTGACTACCAAGGAGTAAGACAAAGGCCAAATGCAGTGGGAGAGGGCAGGAGCCAGGGATGTGTGAGGGATGCAGCAAGCGAGGGCAGCCTCTGGGAGCAACTACAAAGGGAAAAGCGAAAATGGAAGAAAGAGGTGTATCTAAAGAAGGGGGACTGCTGAGGAGGTAGAAAAGGATGGATGCAATTCTCAGCTCAAGGAGCGCATTAGTTTTGGAATAGAAGCTGCTAGAGTACACGTGCATTAAAATACAGAAAGCTCCTTTACCTCACTTCACAAGAGCATTAACAGATGATGTATCCCTTCCATGACTATTTAAAGGCAAACTGAGTTAACACCAACACCAATTGTAAACAGACAGAGGGAAACTTAACTGCAAGAACTCAAAAAACTCTGCTCAGACAAAGTTGTAATGGTAGCTAACAAACCAAAGAAGACACGGAGTCCTAAACACGGCTAAATATGGGTCACAGGACGGGTCATGGGTGTGACCAGCTGCACCTCACTACAGGTCAATGTGGACAGGGGAGGCTGGAGGGGCCTGGAGAGGGCGGCTGACATGTTAACTGTGAAGCATAAAACTGAATCTTAAAATGGGAGGGTAAGCGCAGAAGGTATAAATCTTCACCCCCTCGGGGGCTTTATCTGTATTGGTAGTTCATGCCGTGGTCTGCGTTTCTGCCGTAGCCCCCTTGTGATGACTGACAGGAGCTGGGAGGGCCGCACGTGTACTCTAGCAGCTTCTATTCCAAAACTAATGCGCTCCTTGAGCTCAGAATTCCATCCATCCTTTTCTACCTCCTCGCAGTCTCCCTTCTTTAGCTACACCTCTTTCTTCCATTTTCGCTTTTCCCTTTGTAGTTGCTCCCAGAGGCTGCCCTCGCTTGCTGCATCCCTCGCAGAGCCTGGCTCCTGCCCTCTCCCACTGCATTTGGACTGTCTTACTCCTCCTCTGCAACCAGCTGGTGGACGTCCCCAAAGACTTCCTAGTTATCAAAGGCAAAAGAACTTTTTCTCTCTTTTGTTGTGGGTATTGGGGATGCAGGAGTCCTGGATATTTTTGAGACCATTATTTAGAGCTAAAAGTTTCAGAAACAGAAGGGTCACCTAGAGAGTTCACCCGACGCAAAGGACAGTAGGAGAGGCACAGAGAAACTGAAGATGCTTTCCAATGCTCTCTAACTACAAGTAGCAGGCCTGGACTTTGAAGCCAAGAAGCTGGGCTCCTGCTGGCTAACCCTCTCACTCAACTGCTCATTCAGGTCTCCTGTATCTTTTAATAATGTACTTCAGAGGCTTTCCCAGTAAGTACATACTGATCTTAGGGTTTAACAGCTACATTATATTCCATTGTACAGATATACTATATTTCATTAGTCACATTACTGGGTATTTAGACTCTTTTCAGTTTTGCTGTGGCAAAAAAAAGTTGTAATGCTTTCGTATAGAAAAAAAAAAAAAACTATCATTAGTCATATTTTTGTGTAGTACCACACAACAATACCCCAAATGATCTAGATAGCTATTAAAATACTCCTTCCTTGATAAGAAAAATAAGAAAAAGAATAGAAAAAATACTCCTTCCTTTTCCAACTATGTATCTGTATAAGTCTGGCTTTTTTGCATATAATTCAACCAAAGTAACGTATTTTAAAACAGCTTGACTAAAGCAGAAGATCTGAGAATCCAGTTACCTTCTATTAAGATACACGTGTGCTTAGCTGTGTCCGACTTGTGGCGACCCTATGGACTACAGCCCGCCAGGCTCCTCTGTCCACGGAATTTCCCAGGCAAGAATACTGGAGTGGGCTGCCATTTCCTTCTCCAGGGAATCTTCCCGACCTAGTGATCAAACCCGTGTCTCTGGCATCTCCTGCACTGGCAGGCGGGTTCTTTTTCACTGCGTCGCCTGGGAAGTTGCTCTTCTATTAAACCAGATGTTAAAGAGAAAAAAATCACAGCACGACTCTAATTTTTTTTGGTAAAATATAGTTATTTATATTATGTTAACATGTATCAAAGTTCATTATTGTTATTTGAAAATGAACTAATAAATATTTTAAGTTGTTCTCAGTTTTAACTTTTTACACTATAAATGGCAGCTGTAAACCAACTCAACAATTTTGAAGAGTGCTAAGAGGTCCTGAAAACAAAAAGTCTGAGAACTGCCAAGCTGGGTAAAATGTACACGAGCTTCTTTTCTCCAATGCGGGGGAAAAAAGCCAGACTCTTATTAACAGAGAATAATTCACACCACCGGCTCCAAAATAGCTAAGCTCTGCAGAGGCTGATGGGAGAAGGCAATGGCATCCCACTCCAGTGCTCTTGCTTGGAAAATCCCATGAATGGCAGAGCTTGGTAGGCTGCAGTTCATGGGGTCGCGAAGAGCCAGATACGACCGAGCAACTTCACTTTCACTTTTTACTTTCATGCATTGGAGAAGGAAATGGCAACCCACTTCAGCATTCCTGCCTGGAGAATCCCAGGGACGGGGGAGCCTGGTGGGCTGCCGTCTATGGGGTCGCACAGAGTCGGACACGACTGAAGCGACTTAGCAGCAGCAGCAGCAGCGGCGGCGGCAGCAGTAGTAGAGGCTGATACCCTATGAAGTGAATCAAGTGTGTTGACGTTTTAGTCAGTCTGTGCATTTAATTTTGCCCATCTATTCCCCAACTCCTAGCAAAAAAAAAATACAACAAAACCATCAAATCTCATACTTTGTGTTTGCCAAATCATGAAGCCAGTTTTTTTTGTTTTTTTTTTAAATGCCTTTGCCACCTTTAAGGAGTTTCCCTGACCATCAGCACCTCCATATTATACAAAGGCAAGTGGCTCACCTTCTATCAGATTCTCCTATCTTTTCTCCAGGGATACTAACCTTGAGTACATTTTGGAGACATAGTCAGGACCATTAGAAGTAACTTGTTTTGAATTCAGAATAAAAGAATAACCACCTGTGATCCAATAGGGATGTGCTTCCTGGTCTCCTTGACATGGTCAATTTCTCTGAGGGCCAGAGTTTCATAAACACAATCTGAAGTTTTCAATATTTGTTTATTGTGCTATCCAACCCCACATTTGCACTGCTAATGGATACACTCCAACAAAAGCTGAAAATGATCCACTGAGAGACAACTAGTTTTCTACTTGGTTGAATCTTGCATACTTTCTATCTTTTAAAATGCTAGTCTCCCAATAGAGCTTGGAATACCTGTCTTGTAACATAGCCACACATACTTCTTACCAAATCAAATAAAAAAATGGCTTCTGGAAGGATGTCCCTTCTGAAAGTAAATACAAGGGTCCTTATACTACAAAACAGCTTTATTTCACAGATGTGGCGACTTTGGAGTAGAAGTCAGGGAAGGCTGGAGGTGACTCTAAAGAGAATGATGTATCTAGTTAGTCAACCACTGACTGGGTGCTGAATCACATGGCTGGGTAGTGAATAAAGTTCCTTGGAGCCAAAGTAATGGGATAAATTCTAAATTCTGGCCTTAGATGAGTAAGAAAAGCCTCAGGGAAAACAGAGCAGAAAAAAAGAAATCTATGGGACTGGCAGATCAAAGAAAGCATAAACCATTTTCCCCTTGAGATCAATTTACCCATGTAGAATTATATCTACTTGTTAACTGTATCATAATACAAACAAATAATGCTGTGTGTAACTGAGGTCCATGTAACTCATATCAGTTACCAAAGCCCATCAGGGCCTCAAGACTACTAGACTATCCTATTTTGATTTAAATAAAATTAGTTCAATCTATCATCTCATGTAGGAAAAACTTGCACCCAGCCACTCTCTTCTGGATATTCACAGAGTCTTTCATTAGCTGCTTTCAGTTTCCGTTTTCTTCAGTTGTGTTCATTTACAGCCTCCGCTCTCTCACTCGTCTTTAGCACGCCGTCTATACACGCGATGCTATGTATGCTGGTGCCCCGTGGTAGATACCGACCTCTTCTGCCACCCGTGCAAAGGTGTGGGCCCTATCACACTTTTCCAGAAAGCTTCAGGAAGGGCAGCGGTGCTGGTGTGGAGGGAAGCGTCCACCCAGCACAGCAACTGACTTAGAGTGGAACAGAGATTAACCGTCTCTCTTTTTGGGAGTCTGTGGGAACTCTTCACCAGCTCGCTCTTTCTCTGAAGCTCCTACAGTGGTCAAGAATTCTCAGTATATGTGTAATTTTTCTAGGAGGCAGGTCCATAATTTTCCTTAGATTTTCAAAAACCTCAAGATCTAAGAACAGTTAAGACGTACTTTATATTTAGGTAAAAACATCAAAATGCACTCTAACAGTAAACAACTGCCTCCCCACTAGGTAACTAAATCAGTAATAGAGAAATGCAAATTAAAGCTATAGTAAAAGTTGCATTCTAATAGTAAATAAGGACACACCGTTTCACACCCATGAAAATGGCAATACTGAAGTCTGCCAATGCCAAGGACTGGAGCAATAGGAACTCTCACTTGCTGCTAGACTGATTCAACCACTTTGAAAACAAACTGACATTATCTTCTTAGGTTAACATTTAAACACATTCTAGACCCAGTCATTCTTAGAGCAGTTTTCCAACTGTTGGTTTTAATCTAATGGATCTTGAGTCAATTTAGTGGGTACAACCAGTATTTTATTTTAATAAAAGTAAATGGAATAAAATGTTATATTTTTACCTCATTACACACAAATAGTGCATTTTGTCTTATATTTCTTCCTATGGGGTCGTGGTTAAAAACACTTCCCAAAACAGACCTGGAGAAACACCTACACATGTGCATAAGGAAATGTGGAGGGGAATGTTCAAATTCTTCAGTGCTAAGATGCATTTTGGGCTGTCCTTTCAAATATTCCACTCCTTCTCCAATCTTCTTCCTAAAACCTCATCAATTCAACAAATATTTATTAAGTGCCTGTTTCTAACATAAATTCTTCTGGGTGCTGCTGATACAGAGGTAAGTAAACCAAGTAATCTGGGTTCCCACTGGTGGGGCTTATGACCTCAACATGTAAACATACATGGTCCTGAGCACAGTGACAATACCAGCCACTACCCAGAGAACTTTCACAGGTGAAATTCCGGGTTACAGTCACAGATTCAGGTCCCCATAAATGCCTCCCAGAGTGATACTGCTATCAGTGTTAGAGTTTGTTACTTTGGGACAAGAAGAGGTACAGCAGGAACTAAAAATTCCATCTCAAAACAATGTTCAGTCAGATATTATAAAACCTTAGAAAGGGATAAGGACTAGAAAAGTTCAGAGAATGAAACATTTACAATACACAATAGAACTCACAGGGCACCTGTAGCTTCCATAAATATACCACGGAAAAAAACTCTGAACGCACGGCACGGGCATGTTTTCAACTAGGCTGGGCTCTTTCTAAACTTCTCATGTCAGTTTCCTCTTTGGTTCCTCTGGTTTCCTTGTATTTGTTTTCAGACCTTTTGCTATTTTTTTGCTCTTTTCCTTCTACTATTCTGCAATGTGCAGCTATGGCACGGATTGGAGTGACGTCTAAGAAAAACAAGCAAAAGAGCTTGTCTTGACCAATTCCCATAACTACAGGAAGTTACTTGTGTAAGATGAAGAAACTCAGAAAAACCCAGGTAGTCAGTGAAGCTGTTCTTTCCCAGAGGTCCTTGTGCCACCACCAGACACTTGCCATTTCCTAGAGTGTAAGATCTATACAGATTAGGCGAGGATGGCCAAATGGGATAGTCCTGGGTCACTGTTTTATTCTCCTGTTTTCACCTGTCTGACCTACAGGCTTTAAGGCAAGTGTCCTTTGCAGCAAAAAAGACATCTCTCTATGATGGCTTGGTGTAGTCTGTGGTGCAGCATCCTACTCTGGGTAGAGAGGTGGGGCCAGGCTGCAGTTCTAGCAGTGCTGATGCCAACATTGTGCTGAAAGACCAATAAAGTGGACATTAAAACACAGCTTTCCAACTTTTTAGAGTCAGCCTCCTGCCTTCCTTCTAGGAAAAGCATTCTTATGTCCTGATATTCTTGGACAAGGCCAACTTTTTTACTTTACGCCTTAATGTTTAACTGTATTTGACTTATTATTTCTAAAATTTTATTTCTTTATTCACTGCACAGGGTCTCAGCTGTGGCGTGTGGAATCTTATTTGCAGCATGTGGGATCTAGTTTGCCAACCAGGAATCAAACCTGGCCCCTATGCACTGGGAGCATGGAGTCTTAGCCACTGGACCACCAGGGAGGACCTCCTTATTATTATTATTTTCAAAAATTTTGGCAAAGGCATTTATTTAGGAGAAAAAACCCACAAAGCTTATTCCACATAGTGTAATGCCTTTAGGACCATCCATGCTACTGACTTATTTTTTAATACCACTGTATGACTTTTCCGGTAAATAAAACTACAAATGAAAAAAAATTTCTTGCAGCAGGTGTGCTGATTTTTGGTTTATGAAATACACGCACCATAGCTCCAAGGAAATCATGGCATGATCTCCAGCACAAGCTGTGAGCTGAGGTACCTTCCAGAAGCATACACTCTGCTCTTCATTCCTATACTCACAAACCTAAGTGAAAGATCTGTTCACGGATGGGAAAAGAAGGGCTTTACTACGAAAATATAGCTCACCGTGTGCTCTTCTACTAATGACTATAGATCTTCTGCTCCACAGGGTTGTTTTGTATAGAAGAGAGAATAAAGCTTTTTAGAAATAGTGAGATTACATGGAACCTGAGGCACAGGAGTGGACCTCAGTGCCCACAGCAAGAGCATCAGCTCTTGCTACTACGGCAGTGGCAGATCTTACGGCAGTGGCAGATCTTACGGCCGTGGAGGGTCTCATGAGCAAAGTGCTGGCTTTGAAATCCACCTGCTTGCCTCTGATGACCCAGCGGTGAATGAGCTGAGAACACTGAAAGAACCACCACAGGGAAACAGATGAAATGTTTGGCCATCTTCATCCAGGAACGAAGAAATGTTTGGTGTAATGCTCTTTACCTTAGCATTAGAGTTTTTTTTAATGTTTATTTTATTTAGAGAAAAACATAAATCAAAGAATGAGATGGAGAAGGAAATCTTTAAAATAGCAAAATGGCTTCATGCATGAAAGTATGAGCACAAACCCATTCTGCGGCCTCCTCTGTGACGCTCACCTTCCAAATTGCTTACTCAATATTTATTGCTCATCTAATACACAATCTATGGGGAGCCTGAACAAACGCAGGAAGCTTTTTACCCATAAAGAAATGGTGTTTGGGCAGCATATTTGTATTCTGGCAACTGTCCAGAACTGCTCAGCATTGACAAATGGGAAACTGATGTGAGTTTCCCATAGATCCTCATTCATTTGTTTAATTAATGTTTGCTGACAAACCATTATGAACCAAGTACTAGACTGAGAAGAGTGAACAGATTTGGCTCGTGCCCTCAGGGAGTTAACCATCTAGTGAGGGACAAGAAAGGTGAAAAAATAAAACAGACAAAATCTATGTACTTACAAGTTGAGGTAAGTGCTACAAAAGAAAAGAATCAGGGACTATAAGAAAGACAGTGGGAACTGAATTTAAATTGAAGAGGTGTCTCCTGAAGTTCTTCTCTCCTCTAAATATAAGTATCTAAAATAAAATAATTTTTGAAAATCTATTACTTTAAACACCTTTCTGCCAGAAGAAAGATAAGGGCTTTATTAAATCATTTACGTTTTAAAAATGGTAATTAATGTACAAGGCACAAAATTCAAATTGAAAATATGCCTTCCTTCCCTCTTCTATCTTCTAGTTACCAAATTCTGGCTCCTCTGAGATAAATATTGTTATTAGTTGCTTGAGTATCTTTCTAGAGATAATACTAAACTAAAATGTAAGACAAGGCCATTCCTCTGAATTTTTTTTTTTTTGGAAAATATATTTATTTTTCATAAAAATGCTACTTTTACTAACATGTAATGAGTTTATTCTGGAGAAGGGAATGGCTACCCACTCCAGTACTCTTGCCTACAGAATTCCATGGACAGAGGAACCTGGCAGTTGACAGTCCATGGGGTCACAAGAGCTGGACATGACTTAACAACTGATACTTTCACTTTCAACGAGTTTATTACTACCTGAATAATTTCTTAGCTTTAAGTTCTAATACAGGAACAGATATCAAAAGCTCTTTGGGGTTCTCAGTAATTTGTATGCATGTAAAGAAGTCCTAAGACCAAACAGTTTGAGAAGCACTAATCCAGGCATGTATAAACGTACATCAGGGCATCTCTGGGGGTCCAGTGACCAGGGATCTGCCTTCCACTGCAGGGGATGCAGGTCTGAGCCCTGGTCGGGGAATGAAGATCCCGCATGCTGTGGGAAAACTAAGCCCACATGCTGCAACAGACGCCAGCGCGCCACAAGGGGAGGCCCACGTGTCACAACAAGCAAGACCCGGGCGCACTGCAACCAAGGCTCCATGCAGTCAAAGTACATTTCTTTACAAATGTATGTCAACTGTTCCCTTTTAACCCCACTAAACCCTGGCCCATCTCCTGCATTATTTTGGTAAAGGTTTTAGAGTACGTTTTGAGTAGACTGGCAACAAGATGGAAACCAAGTTACTTATCTGCAGCTACAATATGCTCTGGATTATTTGGCCTTCAACACATCACAGATTCCACCATAGTGACTGGCTAGTTGTTTTCCTACAGCACCTTAAACGTTCAACGTATTAGTAGGTGGAATTACTCAAAGCCCATAAAGAGTTTTCAGAAAGTAATTATATATATATATGATAGCTGAAGCTGAATGGCAAAGTTAAACACATATTTGTGGCGGGAGAGTAATGAGAGAATCTGTTTTTAAAATTAAATAACGCAGTAATGGTGGAGTACTTTTTATAGACTAATCCTCCCACAATCAGATAACAATGATAAACTCTGGATAAAACTGGAAAAACAAGTATTTAAAGGCACTAAAGAGCAACCAAAACCATGTAGAAAACTGGAATGGAGTCAATCATCAGAAAAAGGGACCCAGCTGAGAGAGCCCAGTTACATACAGAGCTTTGCCTGCAGGCAAGTGCCAGTCCCTGTGACATGGAGTGGCTACAACTCAAGTTGAAAACAGCATTTTCATGGCAGATCTACCCAAGTCAAAAGGCCGTGATAATACCTTACCTACTTCCAAGAGGGCTTCCCTGGTAGCTCAGCTGGTAAGGAAGCTGCCTGCAATGCAGGAGACCTCAGTTTGATTCCTGGGTAGGGAAGTTCCCCTGGAGAAGGGATAGGCTACCCACTCAGTTTTCTTGGGCTTCCCAGGTGGCTCAGATGGTAGAGAATCCGCCTGTAATGTGGGAGACCTGGATTCGATACCTGGGTTTTGAAGATCCCCTGGAGGAGGGCATGGCAATCCATTCCAGTATTCTTTCCTGGAGAATCCCCGTGGACAGAGAAGCCTGGTGAGCTACGGGGTTGCAGAGTTGGACACGACTGCATGACTAAACACACATACACACACGCACACGTGCGTGCACACACTTCCAAAGCAGAAGCCAGCAGTAATATTCATGACAGTGTTTTCTTCCCTCTATTACAAATAGAAAGATGTATGTTTTTTATGTCTGTTCACAAATAACTCAATGCTGGGCGGGAGGCACACCCGCAAGTTCAAGGCTGGACCCAGGAGTGCTCACCAGTCTTGACAAAGTGTCAACTGACTGCCAAAGGATCCAGATCAGTGGAACTTTCCAGTTCTCTAAGGAAGCAATATACAGTTGCCCACAAAATGGTTCCAGTATCCAATCAAAACTGGAAACTGAAAAGACTCAGACCAGGTTCAGAGCAACAAGTATCTTCTTCATGAAAGAGTCAACAGAAAATCTAACAGAAGTACTCTACTTGTGCCTCGGTCCAGGGTTTATGGTTTGGAAATCATTCTACTTCTTAAACTGCTTGCAAAGTTCATCCAACTTTTCCTTCCAGGTTTTCTTTCACAGGGGAGAAAAAAATCATTGCATTTTAACACAAGAAAGTGCTGACTTTTCTTCCTGCACCTCTATAACCCACAAATTTAAAAGAACACACACACACACACACACACTGTTCAAAAGCCTGTGTGAATCCTAAATAAGCCAGAGCATGTGTCAGGGAAGGAGAAAATAAAAGTGTCAGCAAGGGAACATTTTAGCTACAAAGTTCTAAAGGCAAACTGATACCTGAAAAAGGAAATTAACTTTATCAACCTTGAGATAAAGTTCATGATCCTGTTGTTTCAAAGGAATTCCCAGGCCCGGAGTCAGATCATAGACTCAATTCCCAGTTCAGGGACCAAAACAATTCTGGCCTGGAGATAGAGCGGTGAGGAGCCACCCGACACACCTCTGCTGGAGCAGCTGCTTCCATCTGTCCACTTCCCTCAAAAAGCTACTCCAAGGGCTGGATTTATCAGTTACATATGCTGATTGAAAAAGACGCACATTTCCCAGGCCACAATCACGGAAATAACATGCTGGCCCATTTCAACACTCACAAACAGATGTTAACCTGACCAGAGTCAATGTGAATCATCCCCCCTCACCCACTCTTGCTAACCCTACAGGTGAGCTGTCTTACAGGCTTTCTTGCTGCAAAACGACCGGCCATGTACTACGCATGCACGTTCAGTCGCTCAGCCGTGTCCGACTCTCTGCGGCCCTGTGGACTGCAGCCGCCAGGCTCCTCTGTCCATGGGATTCTCCAGGCAAGAAGACTGGAGTGGGTGGCCATTCTCTTCTCCAGGGGATCGTCCCAACCCAGGATCAAACCCGGGTGTCTTGCATTGGAACCTGCGTCTCTAATTTTACCACTGAGCCACTAAGGAAGCTGGCCATTTACTATAAATTTAAGATTTTAGAACCATTAGGAAAGATGTTTTGCTTAAAGAAAAAGGAAAATAATTAGAAAGAGGAGAGCTTTTCAAAAGAACACAGTGAGCATTAAAAAATCCCTTAAGCTCAGGCACAGAATACTGGCTTCTTTTCGTTTGTGACCCTCTGTCCAGCCTAAACTTGCTGTGTAACTGATCATGTGTAACAACTGATCATGAACAAAAGAGAGGCAGTTGGAACTCCAGCAGGAAAAATACACTTTATTTAAAGGGCCTGCTCCTCCTAAGACTGTTTTGATTAGAGTTATGAAGCCATTTTGTCCTTGACAAGGGAACCTTGACTTCCTCTACACAATTCACCCATTCTGGCTATAATAACCATTTCTATTTGAGAAGAAAACTGTTTTTATCAGATTTCTAAATATGAAGAAGCCTCTAAAAACACACTGTTTATCAGAAAGCAAAACAGTAAATAAACTAAATGTCTCTATAGGGAAATGGTTTTATAAATTATAGAACATTCAAAATAGAACACTATGCAGCCACTAAGAGAAATATCAAATAATCTATATGCACAACACGATATGTGTTAGTGTGTATATTTTTTTATTTTTAAGAAAAAATGGCAAAACCAATACAGTATTGTAAAGTAAAATAAAGTAAAAATAAAAATTTTTTTAAAAAAAGAAAAAATGACAAATTTCAGGAAAACAGGCTTCATGTAACTAAAACCAACTATTACATGTGAAAAAAAATCTCAAGCACAGATAAGGATATAAAGATTACTAAATGCTTAGGAAAAGGTCTAGAATAGAGCTATTCAATTGAAATATAATGGAAACAACAAATAAGAGTCACATATAATTTAAAACTTTATAGTATCCATATTAAAGAATGTAAAGGTGAAGTGAATTTTAATTATTGTATTTAACCCAATATATTAAAAATGTTACCACTTCAATAATGAAATGATACAAAAACTGAGCTAGTTCGCCTTTTTCTCCTAACTGTTCAAAATTTAGTGTATATTTTATACTTAAAACACATCTCAATTTAGAGTAGCCACATTTTAATGCTCAGCATTAAATGCTAAGCATCAAATATGCTTAACGAGGACTGTACTGAACAGAGGATGTCTAGAAAAAGAAACATAAAATTATTAACTTTCATTTTGTTTTCTGTATCTTTCTGTACTGTTTGAACTTTTTAAGCAATAGTTTAAATTGTTTTTACTTTCATGATTCTTAAAAAAGTGACTGTTTAAATATAAAAATAATCAAGACAGATAAAAAAACCTAAACACACACCAGAACAATGAGGGAAAGAAAGGAGAAACCATCTCAACCTTAGGATAGGGAAACTTCTAGGAAACAAAAAGCACTAACCATTAACAAAAAAAAAAGATAAATAAACTGAACTTGAACAAAATATAAAATTCCTGCTCATCAGAACATACCATGCAGGGGACACGCACGGGTGCAGTCTCTGGTCGGGGAAGACCCCACACGCTGTGGGCAACTAAGCCCGTGCTCCACAGCTACTGAGCCCAAGCGCTACTGGAGCCTGCAAGCTCAGGAGCCCGTGCTCCGCAACAAGAGCAGCCGCCACAGTGAGAGACCCACCACCACGACGAGAGAGAAGCCCGCTCGCCACAACCAGAGAAAAAGCCCGCATGAAGCAAAGACCCAGCACAACCAAAAACAAGTAAATGAATAAAAAAAGAACAAACCACACACCACAATGGCCAAGCGGTAGAGAACTCACTGCCAATGAAGAGACACAGGTTCAGTCCCTGGTTGGAGAAGATTACACAAATTGTGCAGCAAATAAGCCCATGTGCCCCAACTACCAAGGCCTTCACGCCCTGGAGCCTGTGCTTACAGGAAGAGATGCTGCCAAGAGAAGCCTGAGACCCACACCTAGAGAGCAGCCCCCACTGTCCGCACCCAGAGAGCGGCCCCCACCGTCCGCACCCAGAGAGCGGCCCCCACCGTCCGCACCCAGAGAGCGGCCCCCACCGTCCGCACCTAGAGAGCGGCCCCCACTGTCCACACCTAGAGAGCGGCCCCCACTGTCCACACCTAGAGAAAGCTCTCACTGTCTGCACCTTGAAAGTGGCCCCCACTGTCCACACCTGAGAAAGCCCCCACTGTCCGCACCTAGAGAGTGGCCCCCACCGTCCGCACCCAGAGAGCGGCCCCCACTGTCCGCACCTAGAGAGCGGCCCCCACTGTCCGCACCTAGAGAAAGCTCTCACTGTCTGCACCTTGAAAGTGGCCCCCACTGTCCACACCTGAGAAAGCCCCCACTGTCCACACCTAGAGAGCAGCCCCCACTGTCCGCACCTAGAGAGCAGCACCCACTGTCCGCACCTTGAGAGCAGCCTCCACTGTCCGCACCTGAGAAAGCCCCCACTGTCTGCACCAGGAGAGCAGCCTCCACTGTCTGCACCTAGAGGAAAGCCCCCACTGTCTGCACCTAGAGAAAGCCCACTCACAGCAACAAAAACCCAGTGCAACCAAAAATAACAAATAAATATAATTGTGAGCTAAAAAAACATAAAAGAAATACTCAGTAATAGCATTTATATCTGACAAAGTGCACATATCCATAAGAATTCCTACAATTCAACAAACTGATGAACAACTGATAAAAAAATGAGACTGGAGGACACATTTCACAAAAGAAGACATACAAATGGCCAATAAGCACATGATAAGATGTCATTATTATTAGTCTTCAGAGCAATGCAAACGAAAACCCACACCCACCAAAATAAAAAAGACTGTCAAAACCAAACGTGGACCAGAATATGGACCAAGTGGAACTCTCACACACGCAGGCACTCACTTTGGACAACTGTTTGGCAATCTGTTTTTCACATTAAATATACACCTACCCTATGACTTAGCAGTCCTACTCCCTGTTATTTATTTACCCGAGAGAAATAAAAATACATGTCTTCAAAAAGATTTGGAAACAGCCCAGACGCCCATCAACAGGATGGATAAACTGGCAAATTCTCACGGAATATGGAAATAAATGGAAAGAAATGGACGTGACACAGTAACACGGGTGAGTCTAAAAACATGCTGAGTAAAAAAGCCACAAACAAGAGAGTTACACGCCATATGACTGATACACATCGAATTTTGGAAGAGGAAAACTAACGTATCGTAATAAAAATGGGTGGCTGCCTGGGGCAGAAGGTGTGAGGGGAGGGGGGAAGAGAACCACCTGAGAGAAGGCAGGAGAAAGCTCTCTGGGGAGACGGAGTCACAGCACACGGACCTCATTTCAGGAGGGGCTACATGGACATATACAACTGGTGTAACTCACTGAATTGAACACTGAGGCTCCTATGATAACTATCCTATATTCCGTTAAGAAAGTCAAATTCTGTGGGGAACCAAAAAGTACTCAACAGAGGCTGTTTAATACATCTTCTGAATAGATGAAGACTCAGAAAATAACGAAGCTTAGAATATGGGGATTGTCACTAAAATGCTCTCCACCATTCTTGACTTGAGTTCACCTGAAATGTGATGAAAGGATACTAACAACAGCTAAAATGATATCCTTATCTCTCTACAATCTTGCCTATTTATATCTCACTCCTTTCTTGCAAATTCTCAATATATAGCTATTAACAAGGCATCTAGCTGAAATAACAAAAAAAGAAAAAAAGGATGGCAAAGAAGAGAAGAAACTAAGTATGAGAGAAGATACAGAAAGATCTTCCTGTGTTCAAGTACCATCTAGTCAATTTAGTTTCAAAGGAGGAAAAACATGAACCCATTAAATATGCTCTTAACTGAAAGTCAGAGAAATCATTCAAGAAGTCTTTTCCCACTGGCCATCCCCAGTTCATTCAGTTCTATTTTTTTTTTCTTGCAGTAAAAACTGTTAGAAAATCCCCAAAGCAACAGAGAGGAAGTCACCCCAAATTGCCTTAGCAATAAATAGGATATCATGCCAAGTGGCAGAATGTGTAGCTCAGGTCCCTACACGGCTCCTATAGCTACTCCATTTACTGCACACAACTTAGATGGCAGTCACCAGCAAGAGCCTGAACTCTTTAACATTAACAGTGCACATTATACAACAAAATCCTTTATGCACATTTTAACCCAGGGAAAGTGAAAGTGTTAGTTGCTCAGTCGTGTCCAACTCTTTGTGATCCTTTGGACTGTAGGTCACCAGGCACCTCAGTCCATGGGATTTCCCAGGCAAGAATACTGGAATAGGTTGCCATTTCCTTTTCCAGGGGATTTTCCTGACCCAGGGATCAAACCTGGGTCTCCTGCACTGCAAGCAGATTCTTTCCTGTCTGAGTTGCTGCTGCTGCTGCTGCTGCTGCTAAGTTGCTTCGGTCATGTCCGACTCTGTGTGACTCCATAGATGGCAGCCCACCAGGCTCCCCCGTCCCTGTCTGAGCCACCCAGTACCTACACTGAATGGAGAAAACCACCAAAGAGTTATCCATCAGGAAACTCAAAGTTAAATGCAGGAAAGGCTAAGGGAATACCATGTGCTTCCTGACTAGAAAACAAGGCTTCTAGGTACATATCAGAGCTTTTGTTCACTATACAAGGATGTGAATTGTGAAATGTCTTGTTATGGAAACAACACTTTTACAACAAGAGGACAAGTCAACCTGTAATAAAGGAAATAGCAGGAGTTGTGAAATAAGTCTTGTGGAATGAGTAAGGAACTTCCCACATGTCTATGCTTGAAATATGACATGATCAAGCTGAAATGAAATGTCATTCTAATCACATAAATAGACATTACAGTTTGTTTCAGGGGTCAATCACTTGCTGAACACAAGCTGTAGAACAAAAAACATTCTGCTTTTAAGATTAAGACTGATAGGAGAATACATATAAGCCAAAAAAAAATGAAATCTCCTTAGATCTGAGTTTACCTAAGACTTTTTAAAAATGCTGGAGGCTGGAAATCCAAGATCAAGGTAAGACCTCTCTGGTTGGCAAACAAATACCTTCTAGCTGTGTCTTCACATGACTCCTTCTCTGTTAATATTTGCAGAGAGAGGTCTGGTGTCTCTTCCTCTTCTTACAGGAGACTGATCCTTTGGGATGAGCACCCACCCTTATAACCTCATTTAACATTATTTACTTTCTACCTTATCCCCAAATACAGTCACACTGGGGGTTAAAGCTTTAAAATACAAGTTTTTAAGAGGGAGGGAAGAACACAATTCAGTCCATAACAAGGTTTAACAAGGTTTGATACGAATTCCTATCAAAATCCCAGAGTTTTTCTAGACACTGACAAAATTGTTTTAACACTTATTTGGAAAGGCAAAAGAACTAGAGAGTTTTTTTTAAATACTTCTGAAATGAAATAATGAAGTGGGAGGAATCAGATGACCAGATTTCAAGATTTATTTTATAGATCAGTAATCAAGATTATGGGATAGACACATGTCAATGGAACAGAGAACCCAGAAATTAAACTACACAAATAAGCCGAATCAATTTTTGACAAAAGGGCAAAAGTAATTCAAAGACAGCCCTTTCAACAAATGTTGCCACAAAGAGGATGACACAGGCAAAAAATAAATAAAATGAAACAAAAATTTAAAAAATCATCCTTGACCTAAATCACATGCCTCATGCAAAAAATAACTCAAAACAGTTCATGAAGTTAAATGTAAAACATAAAAAAAAAAAAAATCAAAGAAAAATCTGTGGGATCTAGGGCTAGGCAAAGCATTCTTAGACTTGACACCCCAAGGAAAATCCATAAAAGGAAAAACTGATAAACTGGACTTCATCAAAATCACAAACATATACCCTGTGAAAATCTTCTTAAAAGGATAAGACAGCTATACATTGGAGGAAAGGATCTGCAAATTTAATATCTGATAAAGGACAAATATCCAGAATTTATAGACAACTCTTAAAACTCAGCAGTAAGAAGTTCAAACAATCCAGTTAGAAAATGGGCAAAAGACAAGAACAGTCATTTCACCAAAGAGGATATATAGATGGCAAAAGAGCACATGAAAAAGTATTTAACATCTTAGGGAAATGTATTTATATGTCATTAGAGAAATATAAATTAAAATCATAATGAAGTATACTACACACCTACTGGAGTGGCTAAAATAAACAATAATGACCGTGCCAAATGTTGATAAGAATGCAGAGAAACTGAATCCCTTACACACTTCTGGTGGAAATGTAAAATGGTGCAGCCCCTTTGGAAAAGTTGGACAGTTTCTTATAAAAGTATACATTCAACTACCATCAGTTCAGTTCAGTCGCTCAGTCGTGTCTGATTCTTTGTGACCCCGTGGACTGCAGCACACCAGGCCTCCCTGTCTATCACCAACTCCCAGAGTTTACTCAAACTCATGTCCATTGAGTTGGTGATGCCATTCAACCATCTCATCCTCTGTCGTCCCCTTCTCTTCCTGCCCTCAATCTTTCCTAAGATCAGGGTCTTTTCCAATGAGTCAGTTATTCAGGTGGCTAAAGGACTGGAGCTTCAGCATCTGTCCTCCCAATGAATATTCAGAACTGATTTCCTTTAGGACCGAATGGTTGGATCTCCTTGCAGTCCAAGGGACTCTCAAGAGTCTTCTCCAACATCACAATTCAAAAGCATCAATTCTTCAGTGTTCAGTTTTCTTTACAGTCCAAGTCTCACATCCATAATGACTACTGGAAAAACCATAGCTTTGACTAGATGGACTTTTGTGGGCAAAGCAATGTCTCTGCTTTTTAATATGCTGTCTATGTTGGTCACAGCTTTTCTTCCAAGGAGCAAGCATCTTTTAATTTCATGGCTGCACTTACCATCTGCAGTGATTTGGGAGCCCCCCAAAATAAAAGTCTCTCACTGTGTCCATTGTTTCCCTATCTATTTGCCAGGAAGTGATGGGACTGGACGCCATGATCTTCATTTTTTGAATGTTGAGTTTTAAACCAACTTTTTCACTCTCCTACTATATGGTAGTTTCACTCTCAACTACCATATGACTCAGTAATTGACTCGCTCTCAGAGCATTTACCTCTGAGAAATGAAATTTTAATTGTGGTGAGAAGAATAATGACCCCTCTCCCTGAAAGATATTCACTCCCTACCCTCCTGGAATCTGATTTAGCTACCTTATGTTTCATGGCAAAAGGGACTCTGCAGATGTGATTAAGGGTATGGTCCTTGAGACAGTGGAGATAATCCTCGATTATCAGTGTGGGCCCAATCTAATCAAAGAAATCCTCACAAGCAGAGAACCTTTCCCAGCTAGGGTAGAGATGAGATGAAAGGAGGAACAGACATTCCTAGCTTGAGAGGGAATCAACCAGCTACTGCTGGCTTTGAAAACAGAAGCGGGCCATGAGTCAAGGAAAGCGGGTGGTCTCTGGAAGCTGGGAAGGCCCACAGCTGAGAGCAAGAAAATGAAGCCCTTAGTAGTCCTACAATCACTAGGAACACAGATCTGCTTTGATTTTAGCATGGTGAAACCATGGTGTTGGGCTTCTAGTCTACAAAATTGTAAGACAATAAATCTGTGCTTTGTAAGTAGCTACATTTATGGTAATTTGTTATAGTAGCAATAGAAAACGTGTTCACACAAAAATAACACACTTATGTGAGTTCCCTGGCAGTTCAGGGGTTAGGACTCAGCACTTGCACTGCTGGAGCCCGGGTTCAATCCCTGGTCAGGGATCTAAAAGCCAGCAAGACACATGGCGTGACAGAAACAAAACAAAACACCCCACAAATGCACATACTTAACAACCACACAAAACCTGTACATGACCATCTGTAGCACTTTGTCTGTGATACTGTAAGATGTTACAGTAGAGGGATGCTGGGTCAAGGATTCAAGAAAGCTGTTATTTTACAAACTGCATGTGAGTCTACAATCTCTCAAAATAGCAAGTTTAATTTAAAAAAAAAAGGTATTGGATTACTCATCAAAATCCAGGAGGATTTAAGAAGCAAGTTCAGAAGCCGGAAAACAATGCCCCCAAATCACACCACAGATGTAGACTGGCGCTGCTGTCTGGGGTCCCACACATACCGCAGCGGCCACCCCTGTATGGGCCCAGGAAGATCTTCCGAGTTCTCTGCCTCTGCCTCACTAGGCCTGGACGGAAAATCCTGGGCAGGTATCTGACTCAAGAAGCCTAGGTTCCTGACTGAAAACTAGCTACAAAGAACACTGGGAAATCAATAGTTTTGAATATTCGGCTCCTTGCCTCCCATGAAGTGTGGCATTTATGAAATGTCTTGCAGATTTCTGAGGGGGTGAGGCACCAGACAGACAAAAAGAAGATCCACAATGCCTGGTGGTAAAGATTTTCAAAATAGACATTAAGATGGAGCTGGGAGCAGGGCGGGGGAAGGTAACAAATAAGACTAATATGAGTATGAGGAAAATTCATGGATGCTTTAGAAAATGTAACAAAAAATATTCCCAGATATTTTGTTTCTGAAGAGAACAAGGAAAATCAACAAAGGGAGCAATGTAAATAGCTCAAAAGAGAGAAGAAAAACAACAGATATTTAAGATATACAGGATTTTAATGGTGAAAATCAATAGGGTTTGAATAGGAGAAGAATCAGTTTATATCTGATATGAAAGAAAGTCATCAAATGTGTTTTTAAGGGTTACTGGGTATTTCTTCCTATGCTCAGAGTGGTCAGAAGTATTTCCTTTGAGTAACTTCAAATTCGCCAATTGTAATGACCAACTTCGTACTAGCTGCAGGGAAACATTTTTTTAAAAAGAAATACAGGGTATCTGCCCTTAAAGAGGGGCTTCCTTGGTGGCTCAGATGGTGAAGTCGATCCTTGGGTTGGGAAGATCCCCTGGAGAAGGAAATGGCAACCCACTCCAGTATTCTTTCCTGGAGAATCCCATAGACAGAGGACCCTGATAGGCTACAGTCCATGGGGTCCCAAAGAGTCGGATATGACTGACTGACTTCTCACAATGAACTTCCAGTTCAGGCAAGATGAATGTTTAATATAACCTAAACATTTTCCAATAAAGACCTAGAAACACAAGATTTAAATATAACAAACGACCAAACCTTATTTTAAATGCATAGTTAAACCCGAGAGAAAGAAAAGGGAAATGCCCAGGGTGCCAGGATCAAGGAAGGAACTGAGGCCACAGTGGCAGAATATGAGCTGATTTAGTAGCTACAGGAGCTGAATGCGGTGGGGAAGGAGTTTCAATAACTTCTGCCCTGGGTTTTGCTATCCACATGCTAACACGACTAGTCTCGGACTTGTAAAAGGTGGAAAACTAGAACTAAAGTCTCAAATAAAACAGAAATTATGTATCCTCAGGGAGAGGACAGGCTAGGAAAAGCTCACCTAACAGCCTACAGAGCAAACAAGAAGCTTCTCTCTGCTTGGACAACAGGGAAAAGGGAGGGGGAAGCATCTCCTGAGAACTGGGGCCCTGGGCCTGTTATCACACGGAGCTGGGATTCCTAATTATTCCAGTTATGATAGCTGAGTGTTCCAGAAACTTCAAAGCAAAGAAAGAAAAAAGGAAACATAAAAAGCCAGGGCACTGAGAGGAGAGTTCATTTCACTTTAGAGAAATATAATTTCACTAGGCCATATGAGATCACACCAGACAAAAGCTTAGTAAAGATGATAAAGAATACTAAACACAAAGGGACATAATCCACTGTAAGAGACAACAGATGAGATAAAGACAGCTTTAGAACTTCTGGTAAAAGAACAACCAGAAACTATAAAGGAAGCACACAGAAAATGATAATAAATATAAAAGAAAACCTCAAAACCATATGACCCTATGAGAAAAAAACCAAGCAGATTTGCAAACAAATCAAATAAAAATTCTAAAAATGAAAAGGAAACGTACTTATTGAAATGAAACTCACTGAACAAGCTAAAATAGCTTAGACATAGCTGAAGAAAAAGTGAAGAACTGGGACACTGGAAACAGCCGGAAGGCAACTCAGAGATACAGTGAGGCGAAAAATACTGGAGAAGTGAAGCGATGCGGAGGACAAAATGAAAAGAGCTGCATACAGGCATTCTAAATGGTGGTGATAAAATGCAAACAGACAATATTCAAAGAGAGAACGCCTGAGAAATTTTCAGAACTTTCAAAAGGCATGAATTTTCAGATTTAAGAGACAAAATTAAATCTCTACCATCCACACAGTATTGAAACTGCAGAAATCCAACCTCAAAGAAAAGATCTTAAGAGTTTTATTCTTTTCAAGGCATAAATAAGGAAGAACAAAATAACTATACTTCATGGTCAAATATTGAAAGGGCCATTAGTGGGACAGGAGTACAGAGAGAGAGGGTCTGTATCAGGACAGTGTGTGAGAGGGCAGAGCTGGGCTTGAACAATGGGTGGGATTCCCACAGATGGGAAGAGATGAGGGCACCTGGGGTGGGGACAGGGGGTCTGAATAAGCTGACGAGGCAAAGGGAAGGACCCTTCTCTGGCTGTCAAATAGAGTACCTGAAAAAAGTTCGGTTTGCTGGAACTAAAATCCGTTGTTCACTAATATTAGGCTAAAGAATTTGAACTGAATAGTAGGCAAAAAGAATCAAATTTTTGAGCAAGTGATAGGATCTAAGCTGAATCATTGCCCCAAATCTCTTATTCCAGAAATGGCATCCAGGGTGGATACAGGAAGAGAGACCACAGTCTTTTAAGTAAATTTAGGAACCAATTATAATAGTCCAAGCTATTCAAAGACTTTAGAAAATATTTCAATTACAAGACAGATGATGAAGAAAGACAGACCCAGAAAAGAGGCAATGTCAGTGAAGATGAAATGTAGACAGAAGGCATGAAGAGAGAGAGGGAAAGAATATAAATGGATATTCAGAACATTCTGACGGTGGAATTAAAAGGACTTAATGGATTGGGCAGGTGGGGGTAGGGGGCGGATAGGAAAAAGAAAGGGAAGAATTGAAGACGGCACTGAGGCTGGGATGACTGATTTAGGAAATAGTGGTGGTATATTCTTTCTCCAGAGACAGACAAGCAGTGTGGCCCAGCAGGCAGGAAAAATGACTAGAAAGAAGCTTTAGTTTAGAAGCTCTCTCTGAGAAGCTACTTAGCTTCCCGGCTCCATTTCTCCAGTACTGTGAAATGGAAGCATTTAGAGAAAATGAATTAAATGCTGGACCACTGTGGTGTCAAGAGGATTCAGAATAAACTTTAGCAAGCAATGGGAAACATGGGTCTGGAGCTCAGGAGAAAAGCAGTACCGGATGGACAGAGGACCACCAGCACTGAAGAGACGGTCAGAAGAGGCCTCTGAACCCTGCGGATGCGCCACACACACAGGAGAGGCGGCGGTGGGGAGCTGAGCGGTGTGTCAGTCTTAGCAGGAAGGGGCGTCCTGAGATAGTGTATCGTAAGCAGATGACACACACACTGGGAGAAAGGAGATGTGTTCCATTTTCCATTGCCAATCAATCCCCCCAGGGATTGATAAGTGTACGGAAAACAGAAGCCCTTATGCAAACTTTCCCTACTCCGTCTGAGAAGCACTGATCCTTCGCTTTCATTTTGGTGCTGACCAAAGTCCTATTTCAAAGGCGCTTTAAAAAATACATATATAACTCCAGTTTCATAAAGACAGATACTTCAAAAGCTAAGCTTTTGTGCTGAAATTCTACCTGGCTCATTCTTCTATGATACTGTAAAACACATAGCTGATTGCCCAAGTTAGCCCAATAAGAAAGTCGCTTCATCACAACAAGACTGAGAAATTGAGGTCCAGACAGGTCCAACGTAAACTTAATTGGAATGACTTTCTGAAATGCTTTCAAAAACTAGGATTTCATTAACCCACAGCATATACAGAAACACAGCTGGGAAGCAGACATGATGCCTGTGGTTAATGCTCTAAAGGAAACTCCCTCAAATCTTTTCTTTGAAACTAGTTACATGAGACAAGAGTTCAAGATCAAGAGTTTTATACATGGGATCCTCTGGACCTTTCTAATTCTCACTTCAGATAAGACATGTCACTCTCTGACTATAGAGAAACTCTTCTCTTTTGGTTCCTACCTCCTACAGTTTACCATCTCACAAGCAGCTGGGGCTGAATGATCCCAGTTTAAAGCAAAAGCCAATGCAGAGAGTGGATTGCTCTTGCTCATTCTCAAATAGGCAGCTACTGAAACTGCAAGCATTGCAAATTCAAGGGAAGTCTAACTTTCAAAAGGCTGCGATATTGTTTATGGTCATAACTACCCAGAATTACTATTAATATATCTAAAGATTAACATTTATTCAGAATCTCCCATTTTCTTAATGATATAGAAATATTAGCTTAGGTTAGAAATTTTAAATTATTTTGAATGAAATTTATCATAGGTTCCCTTGGATAACAGGGTTTTGGCAAGAATCCAGGGCTAGTAACTGACAATAGTTCAGTGCTGGACCTCACATCAGCCTAATTTTCAATCCCTGACCAAAATAACCAGAACAAAGCTACTCAGCCTCTCCCATAAGAAAAACTCCCCAATCCAAATAAAAATATTTATCAAATATGCATCTTTCTATTTAATCATACTGCTAAGTCACTTCAGTCGTGTCTGACTCTGTACAATCCCATAGACAGCAGCCCACCAGGCTCCCCCGTCCCTGGGATTCTCCAGGCAAGAGTACTGGAGTGGGTTGCCATTTCCTTCTCCAATGCATGAAAGTGAAAAGTGAAAGTGAAGTCGCTCAGTCGTGTTGGACCCTCAGCGACCCCATGGACTGCAGCCCACCAGGCTCCTCCGTCCATGGGATTTTCCAGGCAAGAGTATTGGAGTGGGTTGTCATTGCCTTCTCCGCTATATAATCATAACCTCCCACCAAACAGTAGCAAGATGCCTGTATCAGAACATGATCAGAATGTCAGAATCACTGGCTGCTAAGCTTAGGACAAATGACATTCTTCACTGACATGAAAACATTTGGGAGTAGTGACTTCCACCACTAAGGACACAAAGAGAGAATGCTAACACATAGCATTTTAAAGAATCTATGATATACTACAGTCCCTAAACTGGCTCACAATTGCTCTCAGCATGCATAAAACTCAGATTTTTATCTGAACTCTTAAATGACTGAGAATTAATTAACTTTGATGATTTGATATAACATGGAGACAATCTAGAGGCGATACCAAAATCTTGATTTTCTCCTTCTCTAACATTTGACAAGGGCACCAACATGCAACACTAGCTTAATTCTTGGGGAAAAAAAAAAAGTGTTTCTGATAAAAGTTTTCAAAGGAGGGGGAATTTTAAGCCACAACACAAACCAGTAGGTTAAGAGGAATCAGTTAACATGATTGTGGAGAAACCTTTGGATACTAGTAAAGCAACGATGTGCAGAAATGCGCCCTCCAACTCACATAACACTGGAGATATCAAACTGTTGTTGCCTATTTGGCAGTACCTATTAGGATTTAAGATGCATACATTTGACTCAGCAATTCCACTTATAAGAAATCTGTCTTCCAGAAATAACAGCATAAGAATATTAAAAAAAAAAAAGTATGTACAAGGATTACTACAGAACTATTCATAAGTGCAAAATTTGGAAAACTAAAAGTTCACCAATAAGGGAATGGTTGGTTATTCAAATTATAGAATATTCACACAACAGAGTATCATGCAGGCATAAAAAAGAATAGACGTTTATACCGGACCTGGAAAGATACTCAAAATAAGACTGTTTAAAAATACAAGTTGCAGATTAATGAAGAAAGAACAAGTCCATTTTTGTTTTAATGTATATATATTATAATATATTAGCATAATACAGGGAAGGATTGGAATATAACTGATAACTGGCTGAAATGATTAGCCTCTGGGACTGGGAATGAAAGAACTCAAGAGAGGAAAAAATCATTTTCCACTTTCTAAGCACAATGGTAAAATTTAAAACAAAACAAATTCTCTAATAAAAGAAAAATGTAGAAACTATATATAAAACATAAAAATATTTCATACCAAGAGAGTAATCTCATATCATTAGAGAAAAATGTACATTACACACTTATATACCCAATCTTAGGAATGTTTCCTTCTCCTGGGATCTTGTCAAAGACAAACTATCTTAAAAAGACAATCTTAAAAAGACAAACTATCTTTTCAGGGGAACTCTGCCCTCTAGTGTACACTGAAAGAAGCTAAAGCACAAGAAGCAACTAAAATCAATAAATTCATGTTATAACCAAAATATTTCCACTTCATCCCTATAGCATCACAACTCTCTCCTTAAATGAAGGCCTCCATGTATCTTTTCCAAATCAATTTCCTATTATCGCACCAACTGAACTTCACAAGAGTCATAACTTCAGCTACCTACCCTTTCTATGCTTCCCTACACTCCAAGAAGCACTCAAAGCATCTTCCTTCCCTATTTCACACTAAGAGAAATTTGGCACAATCAAGGGTATAGGAATACAGAAAAATAAAAAATTTAAATTTTATAACACATATAGGTATCTGGCTCTTAGACTTGTTGCTGCTTTAACTCAAGGGAAAAGGCAAAGTTTTTAAAAAGGAGGTTGCTCTGTGGAATAAAGCAACTCCTTGATAGGACTTTCTAAGATCACTAGAAGTTGTTCAACTCTGGGCAACCTGTAAAACCAAAGGGACATTTCCTAGAGGCACAGTATTTGTTGTGAGCATTCAATCCCATCCTAGTGACTACAAAGGAAAAATGTCCTTGCTTTGCAGCTTTTCTATGTTTGGGTTCTCATTCAGATGCATGAATTACTTGATCCAAATGTCAGAAAGTCTCCCCGAAAAGTGAAGGGTGGGGTGAAAGGAATATCATTAATCTCTCCAGTCATAATTCTTTCAGTTAGTAGCCTGACCTGGAACAATCTCTTCAAATCAAGAATGTGCATGAGATGAGATGACCTGTAATAAATTCAAAATATTCCAAGTAGTCATGGGGAAATCTTAAAAGAATTGTTTAATTTCAATTTCAAATCCACTTACCCTATACCTGCAACAACTGTAGAGTATACCTAAAATAAAATTTAAGAATAAGCTAAAACCAAATGAAGCAGAATATAAGCATCCATTGAAGAACATGTAGGTGAAAGTCTGTACAGGGTTTTCTTGCCCCAACAAAAAGCAGCATTCTGGAGCTGGTAAGTAAAGTAACAGCAGTACCAGTGAGGCTGATAGAATCAATCATTTCCTCTTAAAAGCTGTTTCTAGATAGTCTTATTCTGGAAGAAATGGTTGCAAGAAGAAATGACCTTAAAACAAGCCAAACAAGGATATCTCCTACTTGGGTCCCCTGGAAGCTTTCCGCAGTGTAAGATGCAGACCTCAGCAGGAGTCCACTGCTGCTGCTGTTCAGTCGCCAAGCCGTGTCCGACTCTCTGCGGCCCCATGGACTGCGGCACGCCAGACTTCCTTGTCCTTCACGACCTCCTGGAGCTTGCTCAAACTCATGTCCATTGAGTCAGCGATGTCATCCAACCATCTCGTCCTCTGTCGCCCCCTTCTCCTCTTGCCCTCCATCTTTTCCAGCATCAATCAGCCTCTTTTCCAATGAGTAGGCTCTTTACATCAGGTAGTCCTGAAGTATTGGAGCTTCAGCATCAGTCCTTCCAATGAATATTCAGGGTTGATATCCTTTAGGATTGACTGGTTTGATTTCCTTGCTGTCCAACGGCCTCTTAAGAGGCTTCTCCAGTATCACAATTTGAAAGCATCAATTCTTCAGTGTTCAGCCTTCTTTATGGTCCAACTGTCACATCCCATCCATACATGACTACTGGAAAAAGCACAGCCATGACCATCCAGACCTTTGTCGGCAAAGTGGTGTCTTTGCTTTCTAAACAAAGCTGGAACTCATTTTTAAAATGTGCTAGCTCCTTCAATTTCATGAGATAAGGCTGAGATTAAAATATAATACAGGAAACCCGACTAGTCATGGTTAATGAGGAAAAGGCTTACAAAGGAAACGGGATTAAATAGTCATCTCACTTCCTTCAAAAATAACAAAACACAAAATAGCTTTAAAGGGTCCTTCATCAGTTATAAAGCTGAAGAGATACTTTTAACAAAAAAGGTTCAATTGAAAATAAGGAGTGGTTGTAAGGCACAGTGGCTGGAGTTCAGGTTTTGGTCTCACGTAGAACTAGACTGGAATCCAGGCTTCACCATCCATCCACTATGTACTTTTAACAAATTAAGAGCACCTCCCTGAGTTTCAGTTTCCTGATCTGTGAAATGGGCACAAAGTTAGCACCTATCTCTTGAAGTGTCCATGGGGAGTAAATGAAATAATAAATGTACATTTAGGACTGTGTCTTAAGTCTGGTAAACTATCAATAAACACAAACTACTTATTCTTTTAAAGCAGATAAACGTTTAACCTACAATCTGAGAAGGCAGTAAATCTGATACTTAATCTAGAGAACGAGTTGGTTCCAAAAGGTAACTGACTTGACCATTAAGGGGGAACACGGGGCTCAAGCATGTGACTACAGGAACCAGGCAGGCAGCAACACTGAGGAGCGTGAACGGGAATGGGCACAACCCGTCGGCTCTGCTCCAGTTCCTTCCTGCTGTCAGCAAAGAGCGGGGGCAGGGGCACAACCTGCTTCTGAAGAAAAGCCAATAATCCAAGGTGTTGTGCCAACTCTCCTGATTTTTAAATGCTGGTCAAATAAAACATCCAAGGACAGATCTGATTCATCAGCTGTCAGTTTGTGAATGTCTACCCTGGAGGAGTCTCAAACTGGAAAGTGAAGGACCCCAGCTCCCTAAAACAGTATGCCACAAAGGGGACACTACTGGCATTTTGGGAAAGAAAATTCTCTGCATAAACTGTCCTAAGCACTGCAGGATATTCAGTACCCCTGAACCCCACCCACTGAGTACCGATGGTCTCAAGTCACGTGGCACCAAAATCTCTCTCTCACCACACGCTCCTGAACACCCTCTAATGGCAGAACCACATCCACCAAGAGCGACGAATTCATATCCAAGCGTGAAGTCATGAGCATCTATTTACAAACAGCAATAAAACAAGGGCAGGGCCAGCCCTGAGTCAGCTGAAGTAAAATCCCAAATTATCATCCAACAGGAAATCTCACTAAGTAGAAAGCTTAGAGCTGGCTGTGGGAACAAACCAAAAGTCTTAACCTCTCTCCTTACGTCCAACATGAACTATGACAAAAGGAAATTGCCTTATTTTTTATCTGGCCATTTCTTTTATAATGTTATTGGACATTACAGCTTTCCACCAGTCTCTTTTTCCTACAGCAGAGCTTATAGAACTACACATGCTTTAAAAGAAATCACGGTCAAAGGAACCTCTTGGTAACACGTGAATTCTCCTCTTATGGCTCCTTGTCCTATCCAAAGCTGTGTCCAACTTACCACATGACCCAGAAATCTCATGCCCAGGTTCATACACATATCCCTACAAAAACTCGTACATGAATGTGTGTGTGCGCTCAGTCACTCAGTCGTGTCTGACTCTGTGTGACCCCAGGGACTGTAGCCCACCAGGCTCCTCTGTCCATGGGGATTCTCCAGGCAAGAATACTGGAGTGAGTTGCCATGCCCTCCTCCAGGGGATCTTCCCAACCCAGGGACCAAACCCAGGTCTCCTGCACATGAATGTTTAGAGAAGGATTATTTGTAATAGTCAAAAACAGCAAACAATCCTGTGTCCATCAACTAATGAATGAATAAACAAAAAGAGATACAGTCATACGAAGGAATATTATTCAGCCATAAAAAGGAATGAAGTACAGACACAAGAATGGGCCTGAAAAACATTACGCTAGGGACTTCCCTCGTGGCCCAGTGGTTAAGACTCCGAGCTCCCAAAGCAGGGGGCACGGGTTCCATCCCTGGTTAGGGAACTAAGATCCCACAGGCTACAGAGTGCAGCCAAAAAAAAAAACAAAACACATCACGCTAGTCAAAGAAGCCAGACACAAACCAAGAAATGCTGTATGATTCCATTTATATGAAATGTCCAAACAGGCAAATCTAGACAAAGAGATGGATTAGTGGTTTCCTGGTGGTGGGGAAGAGAGAGGTGTATAAAAATGGAGACAGACAGCATTTTGGGGGAAGTGCTGCACAATGCTGAATACACTAAAAACTAAAAATGGCATAACTTAATTGGTAAATAAATACAGTTCAATATAGCTATTTTTAAAAAGAGATGAGGTACATCCAATTTTAAACTATTAAGCTAATACTATTTGTTCTCTTAAAAACGAATATGAAAGACATCACAGGTCATGTCTAGAATGCCCATTTTCTTCAAATGATCTTAATTATAATAATTATATACAAATTAGAAATGTTAATAAAATATTTATAAATATATAAAGATTATAAGTATATAATTAATTGTATGCTGCTAAGTCGCTTCAGTCGTGTCCGACTCTGTGTGATCCCATAGACGGCAGCCTACCAGGCTCCCTCGTCCCTGGGATTCTCCAGGCAAGAACACTGGAGTGGGTTGCCATCTCCTTCTCCAGTGCACGAAAGTGAAAAGTGAAAATGAAGTCGCTCAGCCATGTATGACTCTTAGCGACACCATGGACTGCAGCCTACCAGGCTCTTCCGCCCATGGGATTTTCCAGGCAAGAGTACTGGAGTGGGTTGCCATTGCCTTCTCCAATTAACTGTATAATTATATAATTATGATTATAATTAATTATAATAATTACTAGTAAGCACTTACTTATGATATTTATTCTTTTGAAACAAGCTGATTCTCTTCTTCTGGGAAGGGTCCTTCTCTGGCATTCAGTAACCTCATCATGTATAACTACTCACAAGCCCACAGGTGCGTGCCACCTGATCAGGCATTTCACAAGAGCATCAAACCTGGAGGTGAAGTCAGATTTTTGAGGTAGCCTGTCTTATCTTTTGCTACTGATATAAATATATTTTTTGTGAATAATTCGGAGGTCCTTTCTTCACTGTCAGGCAAAAAACTTGGAATATAATTTTATCTAGCTTTGAGATGGTCCTCTCAATGGAGAAGGCAATGGCAACCCACTCCAGTACTCTTGCCTGGAAAATCCCATGGATGGAGGAGCCTGGTAGGCTACAGTCCATGGGGTCGCGAATAGTCAGACACGACTGAGCGACTTCACTTTCACTTTTCACTTTCATGCACTGGAGAAGGAAATGGCAACCCACTCCAGTGTTCTTGCCTGGAGAATCCCAGGGACAGGGGAGCCTGGTGGGCTGCCGTCTATGGGGTCGCACAGAGTCGGACACGACTGAAGTGACTTAGCAGCAGCAGCAGCAGCAGTAGCTTTGAGATGCTCCTCTCAATGTGACTGTAACACTTTAAAAGTAAAATGGCCTAAAAAAATAAATCAACATACATCAGAAGTCTGACTGATCAATAATGAGATTCAGATCAAAAATTAAAAACTTTTCCAACCCAGTGCTGTGGCTATGTTTGATTTTTATTGCTTGAAGTAAAATGCTCAATGATCTCTATCAAAAGACTATATATTGAAACTTAAAAGTCAACAAGGTTTTATTAACTCAAGTCCAAAGAGTTTGGGAGAGATCAACGGCTCAGACAGACCCTGCTGTATGAAGTGAAGGTCCTGGGGATGGATGGCTCAAATACACTCAGTGCCAACAGGTCTTCAACCAGCAGTGTGACACTGTGAGGAATCCTCTCTCTTCTATTTTTGGGGCAAACAGTGCTAACCTGATACCACCCAGGATGATGTCTGAGACTCAACAATGAAGCCTTTTTTTTTTCCCTCAACAGATCGAGATGACAACACAAAATTACACAGGAAAATGATGTCTTGAACCCTTATGTTTTACTGGTTTAGATCATTTTCAGTCTATAAAGAGGAATCTAAAACAGTAAGCCCTTAATCAAACAAGTTAACGGCTCTGGCTGGGATCATAAACTTGAATGGGACTAATGGTTGCCCACTGTTGGAATCGAGTAAGTAGTAAATGCTGGGTTGAAGACAAGCAGTGAATGTACCGGCCAAACACCCACAAACACTGACAGAAGCTGGATTCAACTGGTCACCAGGGCTGGAGGGACGTGGAGGGTGAGAAGTGGATCGAGCACTTAGAGTAACAGGACTCGGAGAATCCAGACACGGCAGGAGGAGCGTGGTGCTTCTTCTACCAACTGCAGAGTTAACTGTCATCTCTGATTCCTGCCTCCAGTGAAAACTGGATGTTTGGTTTACTCTATCCCCAAAGTATAAACTTCAGATTTTTTAAGCCAAAGCAGTGTACTATTTTAAACATGTGGAGGAAATGCATTTTCAGTTACAAATGTTTGCTCCTGTGATTCTAGCAAAGGATGTGGGACAGGATGTTTTACTCTCCTGCTCTGGTTTTCCTGTATTGCTTAAATCTGTTTAGAGAAGAGAAAAATAAACAAACAATGTGTTTCTCCTGGGCAACCTCTATTAACTGAAACAATTCCAACATTGAAAAAAAATTTTACTGCGTTAAATAAATTTCACTTAATAAATCTGGTTATCTCCTGTAGACTCTTCTGCAGACTTTCCACACCATGTGTGTGCAGCCTGCAGCACATACTGATGTCTGCACTGATAAAATGTTGCTAGACACCTCAGATCAGCTGAATTCCTTTTGACCCTGTCTTTTCCCAAGCACAACGACCACTGCGGACATTTTTGAGATAAACCTCAGAAAAATTATCATGTCAACTTTGAAGGTCATCTTCTGGATTTATTGAGACATTCAAAGTCAATGTATCATTAATGAAATGTGTCCCTGTTTTCATGTACAAACTGTGAGGACTTTTTTACTCAGTCAGACATATCCTTGTAATCTTGTTATGTTTCACTACAGCTTTCAAAGAAGCTCAGGTTCCACTTTACCCCTTTACGAAGGAGTGAGTTCATTAACCTGCTAAAGGATACGTCACCGGCTGACCCATCTGGAGGCCCCTGCGTCCGTCTCCACACTGCTCCTTGCCCCAAATGCTGTCCCGTATGGGTGTATCGACAACAGACTCTCTGCTTGGTCCAATCTTAGTCAGGCTCCTTTGAAACCTCTTCTCCATGAGGTCTCAAACTTGGCCCCCCTCCTTGTTGGGCTTGCAGAGCTCAATTTTAGCAAGAATCCTGCTAAATCAGGTTAAACAGAATCGCCCACCCGTGATAGCTGATCACGCTCAGTACTGAACAGTTTCCTCAGTTGCCACCTTTGACGTATAAGTCCTTGGCCTGCCTTCAATGAGAACCCTGTTGGGTCAGTGAGCCAGAACCCTCTCACCGCTGCTGTCGCCCTCGGCACTGGCCCATCCACAGACGCTCCTCCCAGCCCTCACCTGCTCCCTGGCCACAAACCCCAGCTCTTCGCTGCATGCAAAATCAAGCCTGAAAACTATAACGAGGCACACACGAGTCAGAACGGTCATCATTACAAAATCGACAAACAACAAATGCTGGAGAAAGCGTGGCGAAAAGGGAACCGCCTTGCACTGTTGGTAGGAATGTAAACTGATACAGCCACTACGGAGAACAGCAGAGCTTTCTGAAAAGACTAAAAACAGACCTACCATGTGACCCAGCAATCCCACCACTGAGCATACGCCCAGAGAAAACCATCATTCAGAAAGACACATGCACCCCAAGTGTTCACTGCGGCACTATTTACAATAGCCAGGATGTGGAAACGACCTGCACATCCGTCAACGGAGGAATGGATAAAGCAAACGGGGCACATCTGTACAATGGGACATTAATCAGGCAGAAAAAGAAAAGTGAAGCCGAGTCCCGTGTAGAGATGGCTACGGACCTAGAGACTGCCATACACAATGAAGCTAAGTCGGAAAAACAAATACCGTATATTAACACGTATGTGTGAAATCTGAAAAAATGGTATAGATGATTTTATTTACAAAGCACAGATAGAGACACAGATGCAGAGAACAAACATAGGGGATACCAAGGGGGTAAAGCGGGGGGAGAGGATGAACTGGGAGAATGGGACTGACCTATACACACTAAGACACTATGTATGAGACAGGTAATAATGAGAACCTGCTCTACCGCACCAGGCACTCTACTCAGAGCTCTGTGGAGACCTAAGTAGGCAGTAAACCCAAAAGAGGGGATACATGTATACGTACAACTTTGCTATACAGCAGAAATTAACACAACACTGTAAAGCAACTGAACTCCAAAAAAATTTTAAAAAATAAAAAGTTAAGCCTGATCTTTCTCCCCTACTGTGACAATTGTTAATACCTACTGTAATAATCCTGAATAAATCTTCCTTGCATTTTAACAAGTAGAGGATAATTTTTTCTTTCATGAGCCTCATTGGCCAATGGAGTCCCCAGCAGAGAAAGGATGGAGGGAGGAATGGGATATTTCGTTATTTATTCCCCTGGATGATCCATCACTCAAGCAAAGCTCTCAGCTCCTGACAGGAGGTCCTCCTTATCCTCACTGCCACAGGCTGCTCCCTGCCGCGCCCCTCAGGTCGAGGGGTGGTGATGGAGCCTCATTATTACTAATCCCAAGGATACCGCACTCTCACTATCTGTGCAGTCTTTCAGTACACTGTGAGTTCTTAAAATCTCCTAGAGGTGTCCCAATTTGAGGATGCCATCTGTTTCCTTCTGGTTCCCACTAAAACAGCAGATTTCTTATCTTTGAAAGGTTAGTAGCTCTTTCTAAGAAAGCAAGGCATGAATACAGAATACAGTCAGATTTTCATGACTGACTCAGTGACTTAAACAAGGTGACCTTGCCAAGATGCCACTTCTGCCTCCTCCGGTTATCTTTAGAACTATGGTAATAGTATTTTCTGAAACATGTTGTTTCCAAGTAGAATCTCAAGAAACACCCAAGGAAGCTAGAAATAAAAATTATGCTACTTGAAATTAACTATGCTAGAAACCTAAAGCAGAAGAAACTCTGACTTTATTTCCATCCAGCATTTAATCCACAGTAACATTCACAGTAACACTTTCAATAAATGCAAGAGGCATTGTTTAATAATACCAGATACAAGCCTGTTGACCCAGAGATAAGCCTGCAGAAGGCTGATTCTATATGTAGTCTAGCACAGTATTAGTTAAATACAGGTTGTAAGAGATTGTGAAATTGATTCAATGGGTTATAACATTCTTTCAAAAGACATATACTATACATAGGTCTCCCGCATTGCAGGCAGACGCTTTAACCTCTGAACCACCAGGGAAGCCCTAATAATCACATAATAGGCATAAAACAGAAGTCACCATACATATCTGTATTTATGGATAGACTAAGTCATAATGTGGGGCCTCCCTGGCGGCTCAGACGGTAAAGCACCTGCTTGCAATGAGGGAGACCTGGGTTCGATACCTGGGTTGCGAAGATTCCCTGGAGAAGGGAATGTAGAAGAGAACTCCACTCCAGTATTCTGGCCTGGAAAATTCCATGGACAGAGGAGACTGGCAGGCTACAGTCCATGGGGTTGCAAAGAGTTGGACACGACTAAACGACTTTCATTTCACCTAAGTCATAACGTAAGATGTTTTTCTTATTGTGAGTGGCAGTCAAAAAAGTCTGAAAGCCACTGGTCTGCAGAGAACCCCTCTCAGACAATATAATAACTAGAAAGCCAAAAGCATGCAGTTTCAGCTTAGAGCCTCCTATTTTTATCTCAGCCCTCGTAAAAAAAAAACACACACACACACAAAATAAAACTTTACCGTTTTAGGGGGAAAGGACGAAGCAAAAACTGAAAGGTCAGCAAATCAACTATAGGTGACTTGTTCCACCCTAAACATCTCAAGAAGAGAGAGCTCCACTCAGGAGTCAGAGGTGATCAGCGCTGTGATGGGAGTGAGTGGCCCATGTTCACTACTCTCGAGGCGAATGCCCTGACTCCTCCTACTTAACTGTCACCTTTACTTCTTACACGTAGATTAAGAAGAAAGAAATTTTTCCTTCTTCCACGGAAAGAATTCTAGTCTTCAGCTCAAAATAACTCATGTACTATGGAAAGTATGAAGGGAGAAAAACTGTTAAGTTCTTGACAATGTGCTAATAAAATTATCTGTAAGTCAGCCTTGACCTTTTTTTGTTCTTAGGAGATTCTTAGGAAGGAAGTATTCAACTCAAATCTTTATTACATGTTATGATGAACTGCTGATATTTACACTCAAAAACCATTTTTTAAATGTGAAGTCTACTCTATGTTCACCTCTGTGGCCAACACTGTAAACCAGGACTTTGCTCAGAGTCAAACAAGAAGCCTGCATCCTCCATTCTGCAAGTATTTTTCTCTGCATCCTCCATTTTGGCAGGTATTTCAGCAAAGACAGAAGAGCAGCATTCCTGCTCTCAGGAAAGGAGCCATGAGAGCTGCAGGTGAGGGCGCCCCTGTTGGGAAAACAGCTTCTCCCACGTGCCAGGTACACCTGGGCCTGAGACTAGGCGACTCACCCTGACCCGGCAGGAGGTGATGGCACTGCTGAAGGGACGTTAGACTGGGGCTTTTCTTTCTCATTTTGCTTGAAGAAGGATTTGGCTTCTTTAGATGTGGCATCCACTTCCTTAATCACCCTGTATCAAGGAAAGAGACACCAAGTTTACAAGCGGAAGAAAAGGGGAGAACAAAATCTAATAAAAAAGGCATAAAGAACCAAGGAAAAAAATCACTGGGCTTTCTGTAAGCTCTGGCTGCTGAGTGTTATGGTAAAAATTTACTTCAACAGTTCTAGACAGACATTAGCCCTTATTAATTAAAAAAAGGAAACAACAGCAGATGGAAATCTGATGTCTCTCACACCCCCTCCATTACTTTCTGTCACACGACCGTCACTCTGAATCAGAGCTCACGTGAGATCACCAAAGTGAGGACTGAAGGGCCTCCCACTGCACCTCACGCGCATATTAGTGCTCACGCTTAAGTCAAAGTGGGAACAGGGACGTGGAGTAATTGCGAGGAACACACTGGCATTATTTCAAGGAGAAAAGCAACAGTATAAACAATTGGGATAACCCTATAGAAGGCTCCTGTTCTGTTCCTAAAACAACCCAAAGATGAAACAAAATTCCTTAAAACTAGCTACATAGATAGTGATTTAGGAGTGAAAGTTACCCGATTGAGAACCCTGTCCAATTTCAAATCTAAGAAAACTGCCCTCAATAACACTGAGTCCTAAAGGATCAAATGAAGATATGAATTTGATGCCAGAAACTTCAGATAAAGACGGGAAATGCCTTATGTCTGCCTTGGGTTTCCCAAGCGAATACAAACGTCTGAGGAATTTTGTTTAACTGCAATCTGTCTGTCGGAGGGTCCAAGATTATGGGGTTATTTTGAGTGTTCAAACAGGTCATTCACAATAATGATAGACAAATCCTATATTCCAGATTTGCAAAGAACAGAAGTCCTTAGCTTTTCTTTTTCCTTCTAGGCTTCTTGGGACTAGAACCAAATTTTTATATTAAGAACTATCTTACTCTGGTACTATTTCACCATCACAGGTAGTACAAAATGAGAGTTTTACATTTAAGAATCTTTGGGATTTCCCTGGTGGTCCAGTGGCTAGGGTTCCATGCTCTCAATGCAAGGGGCTGAACGTTGATCCCTGGGCAGGGCACTGGATCCCACGTGCCACAGCTAAAAGATCTCACATCCTGCAACTGTGTGGATCACAACAAACTGTGGAAAATTATTAGATGGGAATACCAGATCACCTTACCTGTCTCCTGAGAAACCTGCATGCAGGCCAGGAAGCAACAGTTAGAACATGGAACAACAGATTGGTTCAAAACTGGGAAAGGAGTACATCAAGACTGTATACTGTCATCCTGCTTATTTAACTTATATGCAGAGTTTGTGTGTGTGCTCAGTTGCTCAGTCGTGTCTGACTCTTTGCAACCCACGTTGCCCGCCAGGCTACTCTATTCATGGGGATTCTCCAGGCAAGAATATTGGACTGGGCTGCCATGCCTTCCTCCAGGGGATCTTCCCAACCCAGGTATCAAACTCAGGTCTCCCACACTGGAGGTGGATCCTTACCGTCTGAGCCACCAGGGAAATGTGAAATTCACATTTCACCATGTGAAATGCCAGGCTGGATGAACCACAAGTGAGAATCAAGACTGCTGGGAGAAATATCAACAGTCTCAGTTATGCAGATGATACCACCCTAATGGGGGAAAATGAAGAGGAACTAAAGAGCCTCTTGATGAGGATGAAAGAGTACAGTGAAAAAGCTGGCTTGAAACTCAACATTAACAAAAGTAAGATCATGGTATCTGGTCCCATACCTTCATGGCAAATGGAAAGGGAAAAAGTGGAAACAATGGCAGATTTTATCTTCTTGGGCTCCAAAATCACTGCAGCCATGAAATAAAAAGATGCTTGTTTCTTGGAAAGAAAGCTATGACAAACCTGGACAACATATTAAAAAGCAAAGCCATCATTTTGCCAACAAAGATCCGTATAAGTGAGAGATATGGTTTTCCCAATAGTCATGTAGGGATGTGAGAGCTGGTCCATTAAGAAGGCTGAGCGCCAAAGAATTGCTGCTTTTGAACTGTGATACTGGAGAAGACTCTTGGACAGTCTCTTGGGACTGCAAGGAGATCAAACCAGTCAATCCAAAAGGAAGTCAACCATGAATATTCACTGGAAGGACTGATGCTGAACCTCTAAAACTTTAGCCACCTGATGCAAAGAGCTGACTCATTGGAAAAGACCCTGATGCTGGAAAAGATTGAAGGCAGGAGGAAAATTGGGGAACAGAGAATGAGATATTTAAATACCATCACCGACTCAATGGACATGAATACGAGCAAACTCCAGGTTAGAGTGGGGGACAGAGAACCATCGAGTGCTATAGTGCATGAGGTCTAAAAGAATCAGACTCAGTTTAGCAACTGAACAACAACTGCTGTCCTAAGAAAGTCTCTCCATAATATGTCAAGAGTCAAAAACAGAGGGAGAATCTATATGATAGATTAGACCATTATTCCCCAAATAAATACTCCTTCCCTGTTGACCAAGAAGATATTCCCCAAGCCCCACAGATGATGAGCTTGGATATATGACCTCAGTGGTCAATGAGATGTTAACTGATTTGAGAGGAAAAGAAGCTTTAAACGTACTTGTGCTTTTTTACTTGTCCCTTGAATTCCTCCCTTTAGCCATAATAATATACCTCAAGAAGCTGCTGGTCTAAGACAGCGGAAAGACACACGCTGCCAAAGTCGCAACCCAACCAGCAGCTTGGACATGAGCCTAGATGAACTGAACTCCAGATATCTAGAAACACATGTGTAACAACTAAACGGGTATTACTGTATACTACTTTTAGGGGGAACGGTCGGTAGCATTCCTGTACCAACAGCTAACACATTTACAATTCATGAGTAAGAACACTGATATCTAAGGAGCTAAGTTACTTGTTCTCATCTAGAGATTAAGCAGCAATGCTAGAGAGAATCTTTTAACTCTACTTTCCAAATATGGTTGCCATAAATTTCCCAGCTCCCATGCTGTCCAGAAACTGACACTACCCCAGTGAAAAGAGAGGGTATGTCTCCCCACTTGGAACTGAGCGGGCCTTTGTGGCTGCGTCAGCTTACGAGGTTCAGGGGAAAGGGCACTTCTAAGACTTGCTGAGAAAAGTGATACAGAGCTTCCAGGTGGCTGTCTCTCGGAATGCACCTCTAAAACCCCACGTTACCACATAAAAAGTCTGTCTGCCTTGAAGCCTCCATGCTGGAGAGAACACATGGGAATACCGCAGGGAGAGAGAGATATCTAAGGAGTCTGTTCCAGATCCCAAGTGTTTGAGTCTTCCTGGCCCAGACACCAGACAAGGAAGTAATTAAACCATCAAAATGGTCCCAGACCAGCCACTAAGCCCAACTGCAAGACAGGCTCTGCATGAGAGCCATCTAGCTGAGTCCAGCCACCCCATAATTAAGAGAGATTATGATAAAATAATGGTCTCAAGTGGCTAAGTTTTGGGGTGATTCCTTACACTACAATAGAAAAAAAACAAAATAAACTTTTGTCCAAACCTGAGAGTTGCAGAGTCCAAGAATACTGGCCTGGAAAGTTGCTTTAAATCTCCTTGCCCTGGGCAGGATCTGGGGAGACCTAAGATGGTTCATGAAGAGAAGTGGGATCTTTCACTTGGAAATGGTGGTCTGAACACATGCTCTACTTTCTATTTCCTACCAAAACCCTGCCAAATAGTGGTAATAAATTTACAAAAGCAGAACTACACAAGGATAAGAACAGGAATAATAAGAGAAAGATATCAATTAAACTTTTGAAGGTAGAAAGCAAACTTGGTCTGCTCTCTCAAGCTGTAGCCATGTGGAATGGCCAATAAACAAGCCATATCACCTACAAAGGTTCAGGAAACTGAGATACCAGGAACCTTTGAAGGTGGAGGAGAGGAGTGGGGTTAAAACCAACTGAATGTCTGTATCAGGAGCACCTAGGTCCCAGATTCCCTTCTCCACTGGGTACCACAGGCTACTGACCCCAACCAATCCAGCAGAATCCATTACTTGGCAGAAAGATGAGAAACCACCGAAGTTCTAGACTCAAAGGGCAGGGCTGAAGTTTCAAGACTCATTCTCAAAACAGACAAATTAAATGAAAATGTATCTACTCAGATTTCCCGTGCCACAACCCCCCCAAAGGTTATGTGTTCCCTATGTGTTCGCATGCGTGTGTTATTAGATGGAGCTGCCACCTCACCTGTCCTGGACTTCGCACCAGTAAGAAACAAACGTGCTACGCTACTGACGTCCTGGGTTTACGCCACTTACTATTACACCAATTTAACTGACAGGAATTTCAGAATAAGAGAAAATATGGGAGGTTATCAACAAAAAGAAAAATTTCCTAGAAGGATGAGTTTCCACAAAATGGTTGTTCCACAGAACATCTGACCCAGCAATTTACTTTATTTCTTTATTTAAAATAAATATTTTGACCGTACCAGCCATCTTACAGGATCTCCGTTCCCCGTCCAGAGATCACATGCAGGACACAGCAGGGACAGCCTCAAATCCTAACCACTAGGCTGCCAGGGAACTCTCATGACCCCACAGTGTAGAAGGTCCCACATCAAGGCACAGCATCATGAAAGTTCAGAAGGCTAGTGATGAGAGAAGATACAAATCATGTGCCCCCAAATTACAGGGAGAGTAAAAGAAGCCTTTATGCAAAGTATGCTTTGTTTTCTTATTTTACCACAATATGAACAAAATGTTTCTGCCAGCAATCTAAGACAACTGAGTGGACATTATCTAAGAGAGCAAGCTAGGTGCAGGCACTGTGTTACACGTGAGACACAGAAAAAGCTGTAACATGGTCTCTGCCTTGACTGGCGCACAGTCCACTGGGATAACCAATCACGAAAACAAGTCGTAATGAAATATGATACGTGGTAAGTGCCATAAAGCAAGCAAAGAAAAAAGGATAAGCTGTGGGGAAAAAAGTATAAGGAAAAAGTATCTCTATAAATTTATTACTGTCAAAATCTTATTCATATTCACTAGGGAAAAAACTTCTATCAACTGGAGTATTTCTCTCAGGGATTCTGGTAAAGGACACAAAGGAGTACCAAGCAGACTACTGCACACTGAGGCTATGTCTAGAACTCCAGTTTAACAAGCAATGAGAAGAGATCTGCAGGAATTCCCTGGCGGTCCAGCGGCTAGGATTCAGTGCTCTCACTGCCAAGGCCTGAGGCCAGTCCCTGTTCAAGACACTGAGAGCCCGTGATCCATGGGGGCAGCCAGAAAAAAAAGAAGGGTGGGGGCAGCTGTCAAAATAACTTCAAGTAAGAGAACAGTTAAATTATAGACCGTTTCTAATACACAAGAGGGATCCCTGTGAGGAAAAGGCCCACCAATAGCAACAGCTAACTGAAGTGCCATCAGCAGAAATTCCATCTTAACTTCATTTTCACTTAATCAGAACTTCCTGAAAAGTCTTTATTTAGCAGAAACTTTCCATGACTGGCCTCTTCCAAAAGGTGAATCATTTAGGAAAGTCTGAGCTAACTGGCTCAGCTGGTTATATGATAAGGAAGGGTAAAAAAAATTACTATTTTTCCTCATTCCCCAGTGTTAATGAGCTACACATTTTCCAAGTGGAGAAAAACTGAAACAAAATAGTGAAAACTCAAAATTTAGCATTTAAAACATATTAAGAAAAAAACTAAAACACCAGTCTTTGCTAATACTACCTTATGCTTATACTTATAAATTCTTCCCAGTCATTATAGCTCTTTCTCACGTTTTTTTAAGATGTAGTAATGCTCTTAATTGATATAAAGACAGAAAGAGCAGAATAATGACATCAGGAGATTAAAAGATATGCTCAAATCCATTTACCAAGTTTGCATCAATTTAAATTCAGGCCCTCCAAATTCTTACATAATGTTCTTTATAATACATAAATTTAACTATAAATACTTTAAGTTAAAAAAAAATGCTGCCAACATGCCAATTATTATCAGAATTTTTGTTTAGGAAGAAAAATTCCAGAGAACTTTCCCTTAGCATGTTATATGTCTCTGCAATATATATGTTTAAACAAATAGGCATATATACTACCTTAGAATATAAAACATATAAATATGTGAGTGTGTATATTTATTGGGAAAAAAAAGCATTTCCTTATTCATATTTGTTTCTTTGATAGACACTGGGCTGCCCTCTTCTGACAAATGACAGAAACAGCAGGCTCCCTGCATACTCATCCAGTATTTAAAATCATGATGCATTTGCTTAAAAAATGAAATAGGGGAAAGAAAATTTTTTAACAAAATTTGTGTCAACTATAAGTATTAATAAATCCACAAAGTTTAATTCGGTTAGGAAATTTAATGATTCTTCATAACAACAGTTATTCACCAGCTTTTCTTACTCCGTCAAGTCAATGGTAGAGTTATAATAAATCTTTCTCAGATATCCTGTGTGACACGTGGGAAACAACGCAAGCCAAGAAAGATGTCCAAAAATGTAAAACCTATATTCCTAATGATATATTACATTTTCCGTATTTTCTGTAGGACTTCCAAACATTAGAGGCTCACCATCGGTGTTCTACCACCCTCTGTTGGACAACTCAATAGTTCCCAGTGGATTTCTGGCAGCAAAATACATGCTTAATTCACACCAAGATTTATTTAATGGATCCCAAAAAGGATTATAAGGGAAAAGACTGTCTTTGTAATGGTGAATCCCTACAGATATTGCCTAAGCGGTCTAACTCACCAGCACCAGTGCTGGGTGGTAATGATGTGACGCGCTGAGGAGGCCAAATCATCACCAGGGTAGTAGTTTTGTCTAAAGTGATTAACAGGAAGCTAACCATGAGGAAGCAACGCACCCGCCGAAACTGAGAGACATTCTGCCACACAGACGGGCTCTTCACACTAAATGCAGAGGGTAATCCTGGACTGAATTTTGGACTGGACAAGAAATACAGATACTAAGAACACTTTGGAATAACTATGGAAAGATCTGACTAGAATTGTACATAGAGCTACCAAAAATGTGAGCTGCAAACTACCTGCTACTGGTCTAACAAAAGACAGGAACAAAAACTGTGAGTATTTAAAAACTCGCCCAGAAATTTGATAATGTCATAATAGTCAAGATATGAAAGACGAGCTCACAGCATTAAACAGAACATATACCAATTATTGCAAAGTACTCACATGTGATATTACTGCATTAGTCATGTGCAGTTAGACCATACTACAGTGAGAAAGTTTAGGGTTATTTTCTCAATTAAAACCCCAAAAGGTGATAAAATGTAAGCATTTCTCTTTACAAATTGTTATTTTTATAATCATTTTAATTTTTAATAACTAAGAAAGTAAAACTGTTATAATTTTTTAATCCTAATTTGCTGATGGCAAAAAAAAAAAACCCCACACTGTATGTCTCTGCAAAAAAAAAAAGCTCTTTTTCTTAATATCTTTTCTGAATGCAGCAGAAGTAATAAACCACACGATGATAACAGAAGTGACTTCAAAGAAATGAAGGGCAACTGAGGTGAAGCTGATTTTACTCTATGAGCCCTCACACACTGGGCTTGGTTTTCGATCATACAGGGCTTAAACCACAGTGAGTTCTTTGCAGAGATGTTTTAGCTAGTAAAGCAACAAATTCACAAAAACTTCTGCAGCATTTACATATAAAACGTGACTAAATAAGCTCAAAATCAAAAGAATTATTTGAAAGAAACACTACTAAATTCAAAAGTCAATAGAAACAGATGCAAAATTCCATTCATTAGCATTGTGGCCTTTTGGGAAAGAAGTACTTTCTGTTGCTAAGCTAAACAGAATAAACCATTCCTAGGACATTAGTAAAAGACCATATCAATGATGTTTGCTTGGAAACCTTGGTGAATCTGTGACAAAGGTAGTTCAAGTTTAACTTTCCAATGACACCATGGCTTGAAGTATTTGGGATCTAGCTTATGATAAACTATGACAAAATTAGTTAGCAAAGTGTTTCTTCAATGCAATTTGAAGAATGACAAATTACTGCTGATATGAAAATTATTTTAATATCTGTGATTTAAACATGAGGGTGATATTTAAAAGTCTTTTTTTAAAATCAGTTTCTTGTTAATAAACATTAACTGACAGCGATCTGTATAATAAAAGTAGGATCAGATGACAACAGATGAAATTCGAAGTGTAAGTGTTTGCAAGAACAAGTTCCGATGACATAGCTGCAGGACAGGGAAATAGTTTAGATCAAGGAGTCTGTGCTAGAACATAGATCAATATACTGCTTCCTTCACTGAGAAAAATCTTCATACAAAACAAAAAAACCCCACTATTCTGAGCACAGTAGGAAAGCCTGTGAATCACGTAAAGGTAATGCATTAAATTTACAAGACTATATTTGATAAACTGAAAGCTGATCATAAATGTGGATATATTATATATGATGAGGTACAATGGTTATGAAGAAAGCGCCATACGAATGAACCACAGAAAAAATTTAGTGCTTCCAAAAGAGAAACAGTAACCATATGGTCCCCAGTTTTAAACATCTCAATTAGATAGTAAAACATGCTTATCTGTCTGCTTTGTTCAGTGTTTTTTTTAGGCTTTGTTTTGTTTTTTTGAGGGTTGGGGGGCTGTGGCAGGAACCTTGAAGGAGATTAAGTTTCCTGACCAGGAATTGAACCTGGGCCCTCAGCCGTGAAAACAGAGTCCTAATCACTTGATCGTCAGGGAATTCCCAGCTTGGTGTTTTCAACAATCTTAGCACTTTCATACAAGGATGAGACTGAACATATTTTTCAGAAGCAAATAAATAATAAGAGCAAAAGTGAAAAATAAAAGCCTGAAGAACAGTGCCTGCAAATTAACATGTTTGATAGAATATTTTGAATTGTATTTTCCATAAAAAAAAAATCCACACATAGAGAATTCACGAATCCAGAATTCCTTTTTCCCATTGAAATGACTTAAATTTAATTATATAAAAAATTTAATTACAACTTGACAGGATAAACGACTAGAACTGACTACTGATGGAACATGTAAGATGAAATCAGAAAACACAGTTATTACTAATCATTTCATGGGGGACCTAAATCAGATCATTACTCTCTATGCCTTAGACTTATATAGTGCTGTACATCAATTACTTCTTCAATAAAACTGCAAGAAAAAAAAGTTATTAATGACTTCATTTGGAAAAAGTAAAAATGAAAATCCTGAACTCATTGAGAAATGACTGCCTTAAAATCCACATGTCCATCTCCATTAATTTTACATTATTGCAGATTATTATTTAAACTATCTGCAGTGAAGGACTTGGACATAAAACTTTCAACCTGTTGCAGAACAGTATTATTGTAAAACACAATCAAAAGAAATTATTAGAAAAATAAATTTAAAAGAGATATAATACAGCCTTTTGAGATGGATTTCTTTATGATGAATATTATTTTTTTTTAAATTAAAAAGACAAGGAAGAACACCAACACAGAAACAGTAATTTACAAATACATAATCCTCTAGGAGTAGGGCTGTCACCAATCCCATTTAGACTAGATAATTAACAAGAAAGAAATAAGCTATTTTGACACATTAAAAACTGGAAAAATTAATATAAACAGTACTTTTTCAAAGTATGTGTCTAGATATTAAGAACTGATACTCTACTCTTAGTTTCTTGTTTCAATTATATAATTAAAGTGGATTCCTTTTATCAATCACTTACACTCACACTTTCAATGACCAACATGTAGAGTTACTGGGAATTCCCTGGTGGTCCAGCAGTTAGGACTCAGTGCTTTCTGCACTGAGGTTGGGGTCTCAACCCCTTGTCCAGGAACTGAGATCTCACAAGTTTTTTTGGGTACAGCCAAGGGGAAAAAAAAAAAAAAAGAATATAGTTGTATAACTCTTTTCCCTCTTTTCCTTTTCTTATTTATGTTCATTTTGATTGTATAGACTGAAATGTAACTTTATATCTGCATGTTAAATCTCATTGTTAAAAGTGTGAGCTTGCATTTTGTATCTTTTTAACATACTTTTCTAATTCCTTTTGCTGTGTTTTAGGAAAGCATTGGTCTGCAACAGGCTGAATATTTAAAATCAGGATCCTTCACTAGAGTGAGTTGAGAGAATAATCTGTATTAATGTGAAATCTACTGGATGTGAGAGTTACACTGAGTCACCATGGAAAATATCTTTGTTCTTAGGAAACAGGAATGAAGTATTTAAGAGTGAAATGTTATGAGACCTACAATTCTTAAAAGGTTCAGACAAAACAAAAAGAAATACTGATGCAGGTGGGGGAGAAAGAGGCAAAACATTTACAGGTGGTGAATCAGTATGACAGGCATATGGATGCTCATTGTAATACTATTCTTAGAACACTTCTGTAAGTGTAAAATTTTTGAGAAGAAAAAAGGAGAAAAAAAATAACACAAAAAGAGTGGAAATATCTATGTATGTGTGCTGAGTACTCAAGTCGCTCCAGCTGTATCCAACTCCTTGTGACCCCATGGACTGTAGCCTGCCAGGATCATCTGGTCCATGGGGTTCTCCAGGCCAAAATAATGGAGTGGGTTGCCTTGCCCTTCTCCAGGAAATATATATATATAAAACTTAATTCATAGCAGAAAGTAACACAACATTGTAAATCAACTGTATTCCAATTAAAAAAAGAGCCACAACCACCACCAACAAAAAAATAATAAAAGTTTTCCTTCACATCATTTATAAAACAATGCCAAAACTTTTTCCAAGATATATTTTCACTAGATGAAACAACTGTTGGAAATTAGATACTATTTGTTTTTAAGAACATCAACTTTAAGGAAAATAACATTACTGATTGGCAGGCAATTCATTTGTTCTCCTCTAGTTCTAAATTACAAATCTACTGTTTTCATATCAAATTTTTTTTCAATGGGAAAGAGGAAAATTCTAGGCATGTGGCTCTCATCCAAAACAACCTGAGTATTAAGTCTGTACTGTTTTGCTAAACTAGTAACAAATTTATGAATCAATTGAAAAAAATAATATTGAGATGAGGAAACAGCATCAGAATTAAACTTCTCTCCTAGTACTTTAAACTGTCACCAGATTTCAAACGTTTTACTGGGGCTTATACTTCAAAGTTAGGGAAAGTACTGAAGGGAGAAAGAGCCCAGATGCAAAGCACGGCGGCAAGTAAGTGGAAGCAAACAGCGCTCAGTTTGTTGTTTTTGTTCAGCCAACCACTCCATGCTGCCCCAAAACTATATGACCATACATGAAAGGACATTCTCCTGCTCCCTGATGATTAATGGAGCCACTGTTTTCCTTGAGTTCAAATATAACTCATCCAAAATATTAAGATATGTTGGAAAGAAGACAGATGTCTAACATCATTTAGAAAGATGTTCCTTTTTAGGGGCTTGCCTCTCTGGTAGTCCAGAGGTTAAGAATGACCGTGCAATGCAAGGGACACCGGTCTGATCCCTGATCTAGAAAGATTCCACATGCCTAGGGGCAGCTAAGCCTGTGCATCACAACTAATGAGCCTCCACTCTAGAGCCCGCGCTCTGCAAACAGAGACGCCACAATGAGAAGCCTGAGAACCGCACAAGAGAAAGCTCACATGTAGCAAGCAGACCCAGCGCAGCAAAAAAAATAAATAAAATATATATTTTTTAAAAAATGTTTCTTTTCAAAAGAACTAATTTTGGAAAAAAAAAAAAGAACTAAGTTTGAAGTTTGTGAATGTCATCTTACCTGACTTCTTCACCAGCAAAATCAAACACCTTTGTAATTTTAACTTTTTCTGCTTCTTTAGGTTTCTCTAGCCTTTCTGCTTTGACCAAATGACTTGAACTTGTCTCTTCAGTCTCCTCTCCTGTCTATGAAAAAAGAAGTGTAATAAATTTCACATTAGGATGAAAACTAAAAGATCCACCCAAATATATTGTTTCCGGCTAGTCTTAACACGTGTTTCATCTCTAAACACTTAAATACTCACTGAATTGATATGATTAGAAAAGCTTATGTTTTCTCCCACAGGGAATGCTTTACTTTTCACTTAGTAGAGTTACTATTAAAAAGCAGCTAATCAGATTTCTGCTGTAAGCCTCAAACCTCGGTTTGTAAATTTAAAAAATCTATCTGGGAAATTTCCAAGAAGCATTCATCCTATTCACCTGTTAACTTACCTTAACGTGTGTACTTGTGGGCACTTTTGATTTCGGGCCTACATCATTCAGGAAGCTGGCCCATAGTTCATCCTCCTTCTTCTTCCTGGCATCCTCTGACTCAACGCCTTTTTCCTGCCCTGTTGCTGCATCTTCCTCCTCACCACTACTTCCTCCGGATTCCTCGTTGGCATCCTCTTCGTCCTCTTCTTCTAGTGAGAGGCCACCTTGTTTTCTCTTCCTAGTCACCAACAAGAAGGAAGAAGAAAGATAAGACAAACAAGCAAACTAATTTCAGTTATTCCTTCCTGAATTCCAAACATGTTGGAAACTTCAGAAAACTTTTAAGCTGACTTAAAGGACTACTTACCTCACCGTGTGACATGGTGAGTGGGAGAGGCTAAGCTAAGATTTTGTGGAAGAAAAAAGAACTGAGCTCTTAGAGTTACCATTTTCCAAAAACACTGAGAATCAAAATCTACTCTTCTACTTCTGAATCAGGACTAGCTATTCTCACTAAGAAAACACCAAAAATCACCTCAATCAAAAAGAGGGCTCTAAGAACATATATATGCCAGATACTTTTAAAAGTCACTCCATTTGGAGAACAGATATTGAAGAGAGCCTCAGATTTATTCTTTCTAGAGTTCTGAGGGAGTAGGGAGTAGAGAATCCATGTTTCTTCCAACTTTCTGAAGATATGAAAGCTGGAATACAAAAAAACTCAAGGACAAAAGAATTGAGCCAAGACTTAAAAGAGCAAATTGTTTCCCAAGACTATTCTGACTTCAAGTGAATCATCTAATACTCAAAATTCTTCTACAATCTGCTTTTTGCTTCAATGCCCAGGAAGACAGAAACACCAATCAAAAAGAATAAAAGACTTCTACTGAAAGACTCCCTTATCTGAGTTAAGTAACTCGTGAGAACTTTCACACTTTTTTGTTGGGAGTGCAATTTAGTACCAGGCTTATAGAAGGTAATTTGCCTATACCAATATATATATATATATATTTTTTTTACTACATATAACCCTGGGTCAAACAATTCTACTTCTCCACAATCTGATTTATAAATATACAAGTGTATAAAGACAAAGAATATTCATTGTAGTCTTATTTGCTGTAGTAAAGGTAAGGACAATCTAAAGGTCTCTCAAGGAATGTTTAACCAGAGTAGAGTCTATCCATGAAATGCAACACAATGCAGTTACCAAAAAGAAAAAGGCACAGTAGGTGCACTGCTGCAGCATTATCGCCAAGTTGTGAAATGAGGAAAGCGACAAAAGATACGCAGACTACACTATTCATACTTTTTTAGAGGAGGAGGTACAGCGTATTCTCTACTGGTTCACTGGTTAAGACTCCCCGCATCTAGTGTAGGGAGCACGAATCCAACCCCTGGTCAGGGAACTAAGATCCCACAAGCTGTGTGGCAAAAAAATTTTTAAAAGTACGAAATACAAAATACACACTTATATATATATATATATATATACACAGAATGAGGGGTTCCAGGTGGCTCGGTGGTGAAGAATCGCCTACCAGTGCAGGAGACACAGGAGACTGGAATTCAATCCCTGGGTCAATAAAGATTCCCCTGAGGAGGAAATGGCAAGCCCACTCCAGCATTTTTGCCTGGAAAATTCCACAGACAGAAGAGCCTAGCGGACTACAGCCCATGGGGTTGCGAGGAGTTGGACACGACTTAGCGACCGAACATGGCATGCACAGAGAAGTATTTCTGGCAGTGTAATTCTTCTGAAACAAAGCAACAAGAAATAGGAATGGGATACATATTTTTTCTAGTAATTGAGCTTTTCTTTTCTCTTTTTGGCAAACCAATAGCTTATAGAATCTTAGTTCCCCAACCAGGGGCTGAATCAGGCCCTGGCACCGGATGCATGGAGTCCTAACCTCTGGACCACCAGGGAATACCCCAGTTTTGCATTTTAAATCAGATGCACATATTACCTATTAAGTTTTTTTATTAAAGTTCAAAAATTATTAAAGCTTACCAGAGAATAAGAATTTAATCCTAAAAGGTCACCAAATATTTCCCTCAATGAGAAAAAGGTTAGAGACTGGCAGCAAGAAATCTGTCATCAGACTAATGCCAGCAGTCTGGATGGCTGTGTCAATAGCCCCTGACGTCTAAGGGCCTTGAGGGCAGCATCACCTGGCCAGAACGCTCTCAGCCTTTCTTTTTGTCCCTTTGGTTTTCTGTGTCTCCTCTTCGCCATCCACTTCATCTTCCTTCACTAATTCATTTATATCATCTTCACTATACTCTCCACCTGAAATAACATAACACGGCGGTCAGACAGACAGGAACAAAGGCTTTCACATGAAGATGACGCATTTTCATTATGAAAAACTAGTACTTTCCTTTGTTCTTCACCAGACAGAAATATTTTCTGAGGGCTGTCCTCCCTGTTCCTGAAGACTAGGATAAGTCCCCCTACTCCAGGCCTCCAGGAGAGTCCATTACCTCACTCTACTTATATTTGCAATTTCTGCTATGCTCCACCCACCATGAGGACATGGATCAGCATGTCTTTACAACTATATGCTGAATGAACAGAAATTCCAAATCTACCACTGTCACTTGTCAAAGAAGAAACTGATGTTTTTACCTCATCATGGATATCTTTCAAAAGTAAGCAAAAGTATCTCTCTTATCAATAAAAGAGGTTTAGAAAGAGGCTTACAAACTTCAGGTTAGACAGAAAAAACAATTATGTCAACTTGCCATCTTCAGACACTGACATTCAGGGTCCCCAACAAAAGTGCTCCTTGGATGACTAGTCTAATCACTTTTTGCTTGTGGGTACCAGTCAACAAATCCTGTACACACAGAGATTCAATCAATTTTTTTCTTTTTTATTTCACCGAAGCCTTATTGCAAGTATAACATACCAAAAAGCACACAAGCTAATGCACAGGTCACTGAAATTATGCAAACTGAACACTCCTGTTTAGCTAGACCCAACTGAAGCAGCAGAACATGAGCAGCTTTGCAGAAGCCCCTGGCGCCCTACTGCAACCACTAGATACCAGCCACATCCCACAAAGAAACATTATCTTGAAGTCTAATGAAATAGATTAGTTTTATCTGTTTTTGAGCCTTAAGCAGACGCCTACAGTATGAACTCTTGCATCCAGCTTCTTTCACTCAACATTTTATTTGTAAGTCACCTTGCCTGGAGAATTCCAAGGACGGAGGCTACAGTACATGTGGTCGCAAAGAGTCAGACACGATTGAGCAACTAACTCTTTTATTTCACTCTGCATGGAGGTATAGCTTCTTCATTGTCATCCCTAAATATTATTTCATTATATGACTATACCACAATTTATTTACCCATTCTTGTGTTGATGGATATTTGGTTTGGGGCCATTACAAAGAGTGGTATTTTGAATATTCCTCCAGATCCATTTAATTATTAAAGGTTTAATGTACAATGAACTAGGACCGCCAAACAACCGAGGAAAGCCTCTAAGGCAAGACTGAAAAGAGAAAAAATTCAGAGGAAACAAAACTAGGGAAAAAGGCGCTGGCTGTAGCTCAGTGGTTCTTTCGAATACAGAGTGATCAAATTACCCAATTACCCTCTCTGAGGCTGGTTCGAGACCAGCAGATGCTCTCCAGTCCTTAAAAAGAAAAAAAAAAGGCAAAACTAGGGAAAAAAACTTTTATAATTAATATCCATATAGTAATAAGATACTTGCACTCACAAAAGAACATGATGCTATTTAAAAGTTTTCAAACAACAAAAAGAGTTATTAAAAATTAAAAATATTCAAGGGTCACATCTTGATGCCCTATACTGGTGATGAGGACAACAAAAAAATAAAGCACGTGCTGCACCACGGCTTCAGAAGTTCCTGGTCGACAATGTCAAAGAGCTTGAAGTACTGCTGATGTGCAACAAGTCTTGCTGTGCTGAGACTGCACCCAACATCTACAAGAAATCCAGTGTCATGGTGGGAAGAGCAGCCAACAGGGCCACCCAAGTCACCAATTCCAGGCCATACAGAAAAGAAAACAGACAGACAGCTTGCGTACACACTGTATTTGTGTTGATAAAAGCCATAAAACATAGAAAAAATATGGAAAGAGAAAAATACTCAACAGAAGAGGAGGATGTTAAAATACTGAAATATTCCCATGAAGAAAAAAATCAGAGTTAGAAAACAGAGGCTCAAAATGGAAGAAAAGAGAGTACCAGTCCATAAGGTAACGTAAGAGTGAAAAGTGAAAGTCGCTCTGCTGCTGCTGCTAAGTCACTTCAGTTGTGTCCCCGACCCCATGGACTACACAGTCCATGGAATTCTCCAGGCCGGAATATTGGAGTGGGTAGCCTTTCCCTTCTCCAGGGGATCTTCCCATCTCAGGGACTGAATCCAGGTCTCCCACGTTGCAGGCGGATTCTTTACCAGCTGAGCCATCAGGGAAGCCCAACGTAAGAGTAAATATACAAATGATGATTCCAAAAAAATAAAATGGAGAAAACGGTCCCCTTCCCAAATTTAAAAAGTTCCATAAGGCCAAGACCAATGGATGGAAACAGACTCATACTAAGGTATAGTACATCACTGGGAAATATCAGAAAATATCAGGAACAAAGATTCTATGAGCTTCCAGAGACAGACAAACTTTATGGAAATGAGTAAAAACTAGCAACCAGAGACTTCTTAAAATAATGCAGAAATGCCTTCAAACTTCAGATGGAAAACTATTATAGAATACAGAACTACATACCAAAATATTAATCATGCCTGAGGGCCACCTACTTATTTTTAGATAGTCATGGTCTCACACAAAAAAAGTTTGTATCATCCATCTTTCTTCAATAAGCTATTTGAGGATTTATTCTCATTTTGGTGGAACACACCAAGAGTGAAGATATCACGGGACCCAAGAAACAAAGACTCTAAAAGAAAATGGAGACAAAAGGAACATCCAGAGTGGTGGTCAGGATGGAAGATTTTAAGTTTAAAAATGGTAAAGCCAAGTCAAATCCGAGCAGGTCAGAAGACAAAGAAGGACTTCAAAAAAGTGAATCATTATTTAATATATCAAATTGTCTTGGAAGATGATTTAGACAATTTTGAGAGTTTAGGATCAAATCAGTATTAAGTACATAGATGACTAAACAACAACAAAATGGCAGTTATTCACTCCAAAGAAATCTAGTTTAGGAAAAGCAATAACTGTGTATACCACATGATTCAGCCAAGAACCTGGTGTCCACAACGTCATTACAAAAAAGAAATCAATACCAGTCTAACCCAAATTAGACATAGGAACATTGGCAGGCTGGGGATTTCAGAAGGTTCTGAAGTTTAAAAAGTCTGTTTCGGCAGTGAGGAGAAAGACTCAAGAGGGTATTAAAAGAAGACCTAATGTGGATCAGTTATGTCAACAAACAATGGAAATACCAAACTTTAAAAGAAAGCAGTTTCTTCTAGAGAGACCTGACAGGGATGATAGGTGACGGAAAAGGTTCAGATTCAAAATAAGTATTTCAGAAATACTTGACTATTTTTAAGCATACCCATGCCACCTTTCTGGCTTCATCCGGGTTCAGATGGAAAAGAATCTGCCTGCAATGCAGGAGACCCGGGTTTGATCCCCTGGAGAAGGGAATGGCAACCTAATTCGTTATTCTTGTCTGCGGAATCCCAAGGACAGAGGAGCCTGGTAGGCTAAAATCCATGGGATCGCAAAGAAGCATACACAACTGAGCGACTAGCACGGTACTTTTGATTAATATGAAAACTAGTTTTCAAATGATCACACTGGCCAATATCGGAAGACCAATGTTGGTGGATAAGAACGGAAGCTGGTAACCCAGTTGGGAAGCTATGGAGTCTTAGTGATAATGGAAGCTCAGTAAGAGCGAGATTACTGAGGGAGTAATCTTCCACGTGGACTCAAACAGAACGGAATGATTATCTGGATCAAAAGAGTGAGAATAAGGTCAACTCCGACGGGTTTTTAGGCTTTGCTTTTACCTGAGCGATCGTACCAGCAGATACATCTAATGAGATGGGGGAGCCTGTGGAAAGCGCAGGATGGCGGACGAGTTAGGTCTGGGTGACATTTTAGCCCGGATCAGTTTACACAAAAACTTTATCTAAGGTCTGAAAAGACAGCAATGAGTGCAATCTTCGCTAAGAAGTAAAGGGGATCATTATGTCAACTTTTAAACAACCAGATCACTTCTGAGGACAGAAAGTGAAAAGGTTATATGTGGGGCATGCCAGTTAGCAACACCCTGGGGACGCAAGGTCTGCCTTTCCTTAGAGTTCAGGGTGGGTGAGAAAACGCGATGCCCCAACGACCGGCAGCGTCTGAGTTCACTTGCAGGTTCCCGCCCTCCGAGGTGGGGCGGCGGTCCAATCCAGGCCACCAGGAGCCGCTGCGAAACGCCGCGGCGGACGCAAGCAGGGCCACGCGGGGTGCGCAGAGCCGGCCGGCAGGCTAGGGCGCGGGGCGGGGCCGCCTGAGGCGAGCGCTGCCCGGCCGCCGGGCCCACGCACGACGGGCAAAGCGCGCCTCACGTGAGCCGCTGGGCGGGGCGAGTCGCCTCTCGCCTCCGGCGGAGTCGCTCACCCGAGGGCACGTAGTCCTCGTCCTCCTCGGAGGTGGAGAAGTCTTCAGAGTCGAATTCCTCCATGTCGCTACCGCGCAGGGTCTACAGGGGCGACGCAGCTGTGCCCAACGGCAAAGCTCTAGGGATAGAGCGTAGTGGTGCAAGACAGGAGGCGGTGGCTGGGGCGGACCCCCGCAGCGTGGAGCATGCGCAACGCGCGCTACGCGCACCCGATGCGACACTTCCGGGCCGGAGCCTCGGGCTTGCCGAGCCGGGCTCGCTGCTGTGGCGAGGCATGCTGGGACGAGTAGTCTTCAGCGCTCCGCCGCTTCTTCTGAGAGGATGTATCCTTGAAGCAAAATTTGTTTGCCTGGGGGAAGACGGCCGACCTTTGTTCGGTAGTTGACGTTTTTGAACTCGCTTACTTGTGAAAATTTACTGTCACCCCAAAATCAAAAATGTTAGTGCTTTCTGGGTTTATTTGCGGACATGTGCAGAGAGTGAAAATTTTGAGTTAACCAGTGGTGGGTAGTCGAGATTGGAGGCACATGATCCACTATATTACTTCAGCTCTAGAAGTGTAAATAAGCGTCGGATTCGCAGTCTATTTCTTGCGGCGGTTTTTCATCTTTGGGCTCTCTGTTAGAGATTTCGCTGTTTAAAACGACCCTGAGCGTAGTGCTGGGGTGCTGCCTAATGTTCATAAGCGCAAGAAGGCTGTGATGTACCTTATGGAGAAAAATACGTGTGTTAGATAAGCTTCGTTCAGGCATGAGCTGTAGTGCTCTTGGCCGAGTTCAGTGTTATTCAATCAACTATCCGGTACATCAAGAAAAATGAAATTCGCTGATCCGTACATGAAGCTGCTCGGAAAAGTGCTAAAGCGACATCCATAAGTGCGCGAGGAAGCTATGGAATAGATGGAAAAGCGGCTCAGTTTGTGGATTCATGAGATGACAACTGATTTAAAAAGTCTCGTGGGCAGCACTGTTGTGAAACTAAAAGCCAAAGAACGTCTCCACTAGTGCTGGAAGGCTTGCACATTTCAAAAGGCAGCATGGCGTCGGTCGTGTTAACCTTGCAGGTGGGGCAAGTTTTGCAGATCTGGAAGCTGTGGAACTCAAACAATACTTGCTAATTGTTATACAGGAAGAGGATATATGAAAGAGCAGGTTTTCAACGCTTATGAAACTGGCTTATTTTACAGGGATGTTGGCAAAAGAACCTATATAATGCAAATAACCTCCAATGCCACTGACTTTAAATCATTCCAGGAATATGAAAACTTACTTTTGTGCACCAATGCTAAGGCCGACTTTAAGTGCAAACCCCTACTGGTATAGAGCTTCAAGTTCAGTTACTTAGAGGGAAAAGCATGAACCATACCTTATGTCAGTCCCTTGGAAGTGGAACAAAAAAAAAGCCTGGATGACCTCTAATTGACCAGAAGTTGAATACTGTCTCCAGGGCAGAAACTTTTCCTTCAAGATTTTGTTAATTTTGCATAATGCCCCACTCCACTGCTGTAGGACACTCAAAAATCCCCACACCAAGGTACAAGTTCTTTTCATGCCCACAAATACTACCTCTCTCATCCAGCCCTTGTATCAAGAGTTCACTAGCTCAGTCCTGTCCAGCTCTTTGCAGCCTCATGGACTGCAGCATGCCAGACTTCTCTGTCCATCACCAACACCCAGGGCTTACCCAAACTCATGTCCATCCATTCAGTGATGCCATCTAACCATTTCATCCTTTATTGTCCCCTTCTCCTCTCGCCTTCAATCTTTCCCAGCATCAGGGTCTTTTCCAGTGAGTCAGCTCTTTGCATCAGGTGGCCAAAGTATTGGAGCTTCAGCTTCAGCATCATTCCTTTCAATGAATATTCAGAAATGATTTCCTTTAGGATTCACTGGTTTGATCTCCTTACAGTCCAAGGGACTCTCAGTCTTCTCCAACACCACAGTTCAAAAGCATCAATTCTTTGGCACTCAGCTTTCTTTATAGTACAATTCTCACATCCATACATGACTACTGGAAAAACCGTAGTCTTGACTGAATTTTGTTGGCAAAGTAATGTCTCTGCTTTTTAATATGCTATCTAGGTTGGTCATAACTTTTCTTCCAAGGAGCAAGTGTCTTTTAATTTCACGACTGCAATCACCATCTGCAGTGATTTTGGAGCCCCCCAAAACAGTCTCTCACTGTTTCCATTGTTTTCCCATCTATTTGCCGTGAAGTGATGGGACCGGATGCTGTGATCTTTTCTGAATGTTGAGTTTTAGGCCAGCTTTTTCACTCTCCTCTTTCACTTTCACCAAGAGGCTCTTTAGTTCTTCTTTGCTTTCTGCCATAAGGGTGCTGTTATCTGTGTATCTGAGGTTATTGATGTTTCTCTCACCAATCTTGATTCCAGCCCAGCATTTTGCATGATGTACTCTGCATATAAGTTAAATAAGCAGGGTGACAATGTACAGCCTTAACGTACTCCTTTCCCTATTTGGAACCAGTCTGTTGTTCCATGTCCAGTTCTAACTGCTGCTTCTTGATCTGCATACAGATTTCTCAGGAGGCAGGTCAGGTGGTCTAGTATTCCCATCTCTTAAAGAATTTTCCAGTTTGTTGTGATCCACACAGTCAAGGGCTTTGGCACAGTCAATAAAGCAGAAGTTGATGTTTTTCTGGCACTCTTGCTTTTCTGATGATCCAATGGTTGTTGGCAATTTGATCTCTGCTTCCTCTGCCTTTTCTAAATCCAGTTTGAACATCTGGAAGATGTTCACATAATGTTGAAGCCTGGCTTGGAGAATTTTGAGCATTACATTGCTAGCGAATGAGATGAATGCAATTGTGTGGTAGTTTGAACATTCTTTGGCACTGCCTTTCTTTGGGATTGGAATGAAAACTGACCATTTCCAGTCCTGTGGCCACTGCTGAGTTTTCGAAATTTGCTAGCATATTGAGTGCAGCACTTTAACAGCATCATCTTTCCATAGCACTTTCAGAGCTCAACTGGAATTCCATCACCTCCACCAGCTTTCTTCATAGTGATGCTTCCTAAGGCCCACTTGACTTCACATTTCAGGATGTCTGGCTCCAGGTAAATGATCACACCATCGTGGTTATCTGGGTCATGATCTTTTTTGTATAGTTCTGTGTATTGTTGCCACCTCTTCTTAGTATCTTGTGCTTCTCTTAGGTCCATACAGTTTCTGTCCCTTATTGTGCCCATATTGGTTGCATGCCCTTGGATCAAGGAGTAAGTATTCAAGGCACATTATCCTAGGGAGCTCTATAGCAAGGCTTTTGAGGCTCTCAACACCAGTAAGGAAACTACCACGATGGACTACTGGAAGTCAGTCTCTATACGCAATGTAATTATGTTGGCACAGCCTGGAGCAGTATCAAGCAGACAACTATCAATAACTGTAGGAAAAATATTTGACCAGACTGTGTGGAAAATACCCAAGGCTTTGAACGTGTTGCAGAAAGTATAAAGAACAGTGTCAAAAGCACAATACATATCACATGAGAAATAAGTGGAGAAGACTTTGCTGACATGCGGTAAGACATGGAGGAAATTTTGGCACAGAAAAGCAATAGAACCCACCAACAAAGATTGGCCAAGATGGCAAAACAAGATGACAATGAAGATAGTGATGACAGCCTGAGAGTCTTCAAACTGTCCCTGTTACAGCAGGCTAAAAATCAGAATGGAGCTCTGCCTTAAAGAACAATTATCAGTGACATGAGCAAATACTTGATCGAAGCCTCAAATTTGAGTGCTTAACTTCCTATGCCTTTGCCACCTATGCGGAGATGCTTTAAAGATTTGAGGCAAAAACCAAGCAGACAGGGCTAATCCAGTTTCTGGAGCCAGTTTAGGAGGGAAAAGTGCCAACTCCACCCACAAGTGGTGAAGCCAAACTTCTGAGGTTGAACTGACAGATGTAAACCTGCATCCCTCTTCCTCATCTGTCCTTTGGTTTTGTGGGAACCCAAAAAACGTATCACATGGCAAATAAGTGGAGAAGACTTTGATGGCATGAGGTAAGACGTGGAGGAAATTTAGGCACAGAAAGCAACAGAACCCACCAACAGAGACTGGCCAAGATGGCAAAACAAGGTGGGGTTTTGACCATATTGAGGGCAGCATTTTCACAGCATCATCTTTCCATAGCACTTTCATAGCTCAACTGGAATTCCATCACCTCCACTAGCTTTCTTCATAGTGATGCTTCCTAAGGCCCACTTGACTTCACATTCCAGGATGTCTGGCTTCAGGTGAATGATCACACCATCGTGGTTATCTGGGTGGAGAGGAGAGGTTTGACCGTACTGTGCACTGCATCACTGCACAGCCTTTAGCCCCGTCAATAGGAAAATATTAGGTAATGCTTTTATAAAACTTTAAATGCTTTATTTTTCACTTTCCAGGACTTTATATGCATGACTATACAGACTAGTATGTGTTTATGTATGACTTAGGGGAGAATTAAGGTACACAATCTCACTGTTACTCACAACACAGTAATACTCATTGAAACGTTTCATTATAAATACTGTATATATCATTATTTATAAAAATGATATTGAATTGTTATCTTTGAACAGAAACACAGGTGAAACAAGGTTATGTACTCATTAGCTGACAAAAACCTATATTCTCAGAAACATACAGGAACTCAACCCTGTATTTTTGTCAACTGTATGTGTATAGTGATCTTACAGACATAATTACAAGGATAAGCTGTATTCTAGAAATCGAACATCATCCACACCATTTCCTTCAAGCTAATACATACAGAAGTACTACCATATGTAATGCTTCTCATTCTCTCAGATTAAAAATTTTGTATACTACAACTCTGGGAGGCAGTAATCCTATTCTGTGGGGATCTTTTCACATTAATGGCATCCTTTTAAGCATAAAAATTTTTAATTTTTATAAAGTCCTGTCTACCTGGTTTCTAATGTCCCTCGTGCTTTGGGGGTTGTATCTAATGTAACTTTGTCTAACCCAACATCACAAAACCTACTCCTGTATTCTTCTAAGAGATTTATTGCTTTAGTTCTTAAAGTCTATGACTCATTTCAATAAATCTTTCTTATGTGAGAATAGAAAAATAGATGTACAATTAAGACCCAATATTTGAGAGTTGACCATTCTGTCTCATTTTCCTTGGACAGCATAGTTAAACCCAGTGATGACAAACTGGGATGTAGCCTTTTGCCCCATCCCTGGGATCTGAGTCTGGGGAAAAGGCTATCCCAGAGTTCTTCAGCAGTCTCTCTCCTCCATCACCCTGCTTCTCCCTCTCCTCTTCACAGCTTACCAGCACCCCATACATTTGTTCAGATTCTGACCACTTTAAGGGTAACCAGGGAACTATTTTCTATCGTGTTAAATTGTTTAGTAAGGGTCTAAAATTGGTTAGCAGGCCAAATCCAGCTTAAAGACATATACTTTGGACTTGAAAAGCATTTTCCATGAATTAAAATAGGTCACCAGCTTTTTATTATGATTTTAAAGAACTACACATTTGGTCACTGAGATGACCAAAATTTCTCAAATACTTGGTCTTCATCCAGTTTCTGGCTCATTATCTTCCAAAACCCTGGAATTTCTGAAATAGAGTGATCAAGGTGCTTTGTGTTGTATGAAGGTGACTTTTAGAAGCAAAGGATAGGTGCTGGTTGCCAGGAGAGCCAACCTTGTGATTAAAGGATTGAGCTTTCAGTTCCCAAGCCCCCTATAGCCCTCCTCTGCCCCACCTCTGGGGAGGTACAGTGTTGTTGCAAGCTGAATCCCTCCCCAGTAGCCAGTGATTTAATGAATCATGTATATGTAATGATGTCTCCATAGAACCCAAAGGACAGGGTTGAGAGATTCCCAGTTGGTGACCATGTGAAAATTCAGGGAGAATGTGCTTGTGGAGAGGTCATGGAAGCTCCACACCCCTTCCCCATGCATAGCCCTATGCATCTCTTCCATCTGGATGTTCCCTGAGTTATATCCTTATGATAAACCAGTGATCTAGTAAGTAAAGTGCCTGAGTTCTATGAGTCAGTCTAACAAATTAATAGAACCCAACTTATAGTCAGTCAGAAGCACAGGTAACAACTGGGACTTGGAACTGTTTTCTGGAATGCAGGTTGGTCTGGTAGGACTAAGTACTTAACAGGTAGAATCCGGTGCTGTCTGGGTAGAGTCAGAATTGAGTTCAATTGCTGGGCACTGTGCTGTTGTCCAAGAATTGCTGGTTGGTATGGAGAACACTCAATATACCAGCACTTAAAAACTGAGAGATCGCACATAATCTAGATTTCCAACTTCCTTTGAAAAAGTAGAGAATCTGCCAAGACTGGGCACATAATCCCACCAAGCAGAAATAGGCTAAAACTGAGGAATCCCTTTAAAGAAAGGTCTCCAGTTGGCCACAATAAAATCCCAATCCCCAAGTTTCCCGGTTAATTATTACTGTGTTGTCTTGGCAATAATTTAGGGGATCCTTCCTGCTCTCATTCCCCAAAGTTTCTTCCCACTGTCCAGTCTTGGGTTATCACATTTTGGAAACAGAAAAGATTCTCCTCTCTTGGGATACATCAGATATTGGAGGCTTCTAGGCACCCCACTCCAGTACTCTTGCCTGGAAAATCCCATGGATGGAGGAGCCTGGAAGGCTGCAATCCATGGGGTCGCTGACTGTCGGACTGAGTGACTTCTTTCACGCATCGGAGAAGGAAATGGCAACCCACTACAGTGTTCTTGCCTGGAGAATCCCAGGGACGGGGGAGCCTGGTGGGCTGCCGTCTATGGGGTTGCACAGAGTCGGACACGACTGAAGCGACTTAGCAGCAGCAGCAGCAGCTGAGCTCTGCATCACTCTGGGGTCCTAGAAACATTCTGTATCTTGATCTAACTGCTACCACTTCGTATAGTGTATGGGGCTTCCCTGGTGGCTCAGAGGTTAAAGCGTCTGCCTGCAATGTGGGAAACCTGGGTTCAATCCCTGGGTCAGGAAGATCCCATGGATGGAGGAGCCTGGTAGAGAAACATTCTGTATCTTGATCTAACTGCTACCACTTCATATAGTGTATAAATACATACAAATTCATCAAGACACACATTCAAGATTTGTGTACTATAGTGTATATTATACCTAGACAAAAACAAAGTATTAGAGAATGGATGGGTAGTTCCTGCCAGACACTGAATATCTGTCTGCAATGACTGGAATTATAGCAGTTGTGTTTAACTGTGACAATGGGGTAAACTAACCAAACCAGACAATCTAATCTGCTAAAAAACGGCAGAGTAGAAGATGATTTATGTCACAGAACACCATGAAGCTTCATGTGGACTCAGTGTTGAAATGATACATTTATTTCACAAACTTCATCAGCTTTCAGCAATCCCAGTGTATAATCATACAAAAGCTTCTGGATGCTAACATACAGCCTACAAAGCAGAGTTAAATCACATCTTTGGACAAGAATTTTACCATAAACTAGTTAAGTCGAACATAAAGGAAATACAGTTAAATATATATGTTGAATTGCTGTTCGATTGTTAAGTCATGTCAGACTCTGTGACCCCATGGACTGCAGCTCCCGAGGCTCCTTTGTGCTCCATTTCGTCCTAGAGTTTGGTCAAATTCGTGTTCATTGAGTCGGTAATAGTATCAAACCATCTCATCTTCTGCCGACCTCTTCTGCCTTCAATCTTTCCCAGTGTGAGTATTTTCCAATGAGTCAGCACTCTGCATCAGGTGGCCATACTGGAGCTTAAGCAACAGTCCTACCATTGAATATTCAGAGTTGATTTCCTTTAGGACTAACTCTTTTGTTCTCACTACAGTCCAAGGGTCTCTCAAGAGTCTTCACTAAGTTAAAAAAAAAAAAACAAACAAACACAACTCAAGTTTTCCTATTAGTTAAAAAAAAGTCCAGTTACTTTTTTGTGATCCTTTGTACTTTTCTTCTGTGACTACCCCTGGAAAATTGGTTCTCCTGGCTATTTTCAATCAGAAGCCAGAGTGCATATTGCTTTAAATCAAACAGCACTGTACGTGAAGTCATGGGCAGGTAGCCTTACACTCACAATGAAAACGCCCCTTTAAAAATGTCAGATTTAATTGCCAAAATTATTTTCAAAACAGCTAACAATAACAATTTTGTTTTGTTAACAGATAACAAAACAGAAAAAGATAACAAAAACAGGTTAACAACTGTATTTTATACAAACCAGATTAGGTGGTTAAGGACAAGGTCAGATACTTAATTGTTGCAATCCTTTTTCTTTTCAAGGTCACGTTTTTCAGGCCTTTAAATGAAAAAGAAAGTTAGGGATTAAAAGAAAAATCAAAAGAGCTAAAACTGGGATTTAAAAAGCTCTGATATTTAATTCTAAGGATATAAATTCTCTTGAAGGAAAATGTAAAGGGCACATTGCAAGGCATATCTGAAAATTAAATTTTCAAGAGCCTCAGTGGCCAATGGAGTCTCTAGCAAAAGGTGGGGTGGAAGGAGGATTGGATATTTATTCCCCTGGCTTCTCCCTGGATGGTCCATCATTCAAGTGAGGTTCAACTCCTAAGACGAAGCCCTCTCTATCGCCACTGTCATAGACTGCTCCCTGCTGTGGCCCCTCAGGTCTAGGGGTGGTGATGGAGCCTCATTACTACTAGCTAGGGATACCACACTCTCCCTAGCCCTGTGATTTTTCATTACATTGTGAGTTATTAAACTCTCCTCAAGATAGCGTAATACGAAGATGCCATCTGTTTCCTGCTGGGTTTCCCTAAAACATAGCAGATTTCTTTTTTGTGAAAGGCTACTAGCTCTAAGAAACGAGAGCATTAACATAGACTGCAGCGGGACGATTTTCACGAGCGGCTTAGACAAGGAGAACTTCCCAGGCTGCCACCTGCCCCTCTGCTTATCTTCAGAACTGTGGGAACAGTATTTTCTGGAACACGTTGTCTCCAAGTAGAATGTCTAAGCATCAACAGGGATTATTTTAAAAGCTCTCAAGGAAGCTAGAAGTAAAAATTATGCCAACTAAAACTATCTGTGCTAGACACCTAAGGCAGAAGAATCTCAGCCTTTCAGTCTAATACTTAATCCAGAAAGTAACTTTCATAGTAACACATACAATAAAGCCAACAGACACTGTTTAGTAATACCAGAAACAAGGCTTGGAAACCACAATTAAGCCCAAAGAATGCTAATGCTGTATATGTAGTCTAAAGCAGTATTTCTAAAATATAGGTTGTAACAGATTTTGCAATCAATTCAATGGGTCATAACATTTTTTCAAATAACACATACTAAATAATTACACAGTAATGGACATAGAGTTCATCATACAAACCTACATTACGAGTACACGAAGTACTAATAACGTACTTTTTTTTTTTCCTAATAACACATTTTCTTATTGTGAGTGGCGATCAATAAAGTTTGAAAGCCACTGGTCTGAAGAGAATCCTTTTCAAACAATATAATGATTAGAAGGATAAAGGCATGTTATTTCAGCCAACAGTGTCTTCAGTCCTCACAAAACATAGTTTATGTTGTTCCCTGTACAAGCACATTAACAGCTGAAATAGGGAATGCCTTGGCAGCCCCATGGTTAGAACATGTTTCATTCTATTTCATTTATCTTAAATGATGACTGCAAACGACAGCTTAAAAAGTACTGGCCTAGGGCAGTAACAGTCAGTATGGAGGACTCTGCTCCTCTCACAGCTGCCTTCCTCAGCGTTTCCCTCACTTCCACTACGGTGGCAAGCACTCAAATCCTATTCCTTCTTAGGTTCCTGTGTAACTGTTGCATGACTTCCACCACCTGGTGCTCCAGTGGTTAAAACTCAGGGCTCCCAATGCAGAGCCCTGGTCGGGGAACTAGATCCTATGTGTCACAACTAAGACTCAGCACAGGGAAATAAATAAAAGTCAAAAAAAAAAAAGCACGGAGCAGATGTGAACACAGCCCTTCCTCACATCCCTGCACTCACATCCCTGCCACAACACCCTGAGGAGAGCGTCACTGCAAACACCTCTGGCCACGGCCTGAGTGCCATGGAAGCAGCTGAGCGAGCACGGCAGGGAGCTGGAGGATCACACTGCCCCAACCGCCTCACCCCTGCCGAGTCCCCCAACAGGACAGAGTAGCAGCCACCAGAAGCAGCGGCTGGAAAGCACACCCCGCCCTGGCTACCTTCCCTCACCCTTTCACCTCCCTGCTCGGGCTTCCAGGAATCACCTCTCAGACTAACAACCTGCACTCAAACCTTCATCTCAGGGTCTGCGTTTGGATCAAAGCACACCAGTGTACTCAGTGTTGTTTGGAACCAGAACTGCAGTGAAGAGGAAGGTCTGTCCTATAAAAACTGATAAACTGACAGGAAAGCCAACGATTTTTTTTTTTTTTTTTTAATGTAAAAAACTCAAAACAAAACTATACTGTTCTGGGGGCTGGGGGAGAGGATGAGGCAACAAACTAACTGAAGGGTCAGCAAAGCTGTTATAGGTGACTTGCTTTACCTCCAATTCAAGAGAGCTCTACCCAGAAGTCAGAGGGTGATAAGGGCTGTGATAGGTGCCGTCCATGTCCACTTCTCTGGAGGCTAGTGCCCTGACACTCCCCATACTTAACTATTTGCTTTACTTCTTAGATACAGGTTACGAAGGAAAAAAATGTTTACTGCCCGCGAAGAAAAAATTCTACTATTCAGCTCAAAATAACTCATATATGACAGAAAATATGAAGGGAGAAAAACTATTCTGTTCTTGAGACTGTGTTAATTATTTGGAAGTTACCTTTAACCTTTTTCTGTGCTAATGAAATACTCAGGCGTCAAAGAAAGTACTCAACCCAAGTCTTTATTTCAGATTATGATAAATTACTAATGTTTTCATTTAAAAATACATTTTAAACACGAAGTCTACTACATGTTGAGCTCTGCAGCCAACACTGTGAATCGGGACTTTTATCAGAATCAAACAAGAAACCTATGGCTAACTGTTCTCTGCATCCTCCATTTTGACAAGTATTTCAGCAAAGACAGAACAGCAGAATTCCTTCTCTCAGGAAAGGAGTCACAAGAGCTACAGGTAAATGATGTCCTTGTACTGAAAACAACTTCTCCAACGTGGCAGGCACACTGGACCTGAGCCTAGACTACTCACCCTGACCCAGCAGGAAGCGATGGCACCGCTGCAGGGACATCAGCTTGAGGTTTGTCTTTCTCATCTTGCTTGAACACAGATTTCGCTTCTTGAGATGTTTCACCTACTTCCTTAGTCACGCTGCACAAAGGAAGGAGACACCAAGTTTACAAGAGGTATAAAAAGAAATAAACTCTTTTAAAAGGGCCCAAGTAACAAGGATAAACACCGGGCTTTCTGGAAATTCTGACTGCTGAATCTTATGATTAAAGTTTACTATAACACTTCTAGACAAATTCCCCTTATTAATTTAACAAATGAAACAACAGCAGATGGAAGTCTGACATCTTTATAAAATCCCCTCGTGTCTGTCACACGACAGTCACCACTGAATCACAGCCCACATGTGTCACTGATGTGAGGACTGAAGGCCTCTTCCACTGCACCTCACGTGCACATTAGTGCTCATGCTTAAGTCAAAGTGGGAACAGGGACGTGGAGTAATTGGGAGAAACACACTGGCATTATTTCAAGGAGAAAAGCAACAGTATAAACAATTGGGAATACTCTAAAGGCTCCTGTTCTATATCTAAAAAAACCCAATGATGAAACGAAATTCCTTAAAACTGGCCACACAGGTAGTGATTTAGAAGTTGAAGAAAGTTACACAATTTAGAATCTCGTCCAATTTCAAACAGGAAAGAAAGGTTCTCAACAAAACTGACTCCTAAAACATCAAATAAAGATATGAATGGTGCCAGAAATTTCAGATAAAGAAGGGAAATGCCTTATGTGTGGGTTTCCCAAGTCAATAAAAACATCTGAGAATCCCGTTTAAATGCCGATCTGTGTGTCGGACGATCCAAGATTATGATCACTGTGTTATCCTGAGCGATCAAAAAGGTCATTCAGAATTATGAGGCAATCCTATAAATTCCAGATTTCCAAAAATAAAAGTTCTCATCTCATCTCTTCTCCCCTCCAGGCACCTGGAGACAAGACCCGAATTTCCTTGCTGAGAACGCTCTAACTCCTGCACTCAGTACTGTCACACACACAAGTGGCACAAAACAAGCAGTTCAAGGCTTACACTAAGGATCCTCGCGGGCAGGGACTTCCCTGGCGGTAGAGTAGATGGGAACACACCTATCAATGCAGGGAACATGAGCTGGAGCCCTGATTCAGGAAGGTGCCACAGAGTAACTAAGCCCATGTATCCTAACTATTGAGCCCAAGAGCCGCAACTACGGAAGCCCACATGCCTAGAGCCTGTGCTCTGCAGCAAGAGAAAGTGTTAGTCACTCACAAGAGAAGCCGCCACCATGAGGAACTCAAGCGCTACAATTACAGTCTAGTTGAAGTCCTCAACTAGAGAAAGTAGCAATAAAGACCCTGCACACCAAAAAATAAATAAATACATTGGAAAAAACCCACGAATTTTCACTGGGAAAGACTGCTTTAATCTTGAAGGATGACTTCAAGCAGTGAAACAATCTGCTACTCCTACTCAAGTTCTTCTGATGGCTCAGTGTTACTGGCAGCATTAAGTACAAACTCAGAAGAGTCTTCTCTAATTTACATGTATCAAAAGAACTTAAGTTGGAAAACTTTACTGGAAAAGATTAACTGAGTAAAAAAAGGTTTAATGAAAATAAAAGATTAAATTCATTGGAACACTGAGAACAATTCTAGTTCTGACATTTTTTTGTTTCATTTCTCTTAAACATTGCCAACAACAGCTTAAAAAATACTGTCCTAGATTATTAATAAGGTCAGTCTGGAGAACTCTCCTCCCGTTACTCTGCTCTCTCACAGCCGCCTTCCTTGATGTTTACCCCATTTCCACTGTAGTAGCAAGCACTCAAGTCTTGTTCCTTAGATTCCTGGGTAACTACTACACGACTTCCACCACCTAGCTGCTCTGGTGGGAGACAAATGTCTGGATGAAGAAGCAGATAAAGAGTACGGAGCAGATGTGAACACAGCCCTTCCTCACATCCCTGCACTCACCGCCAGGACACCCTGAGGACAGTGTCACTGCAAACACCTCCGGCCACGGCCTGAGTGCCATGGAAGCAGCTGAGCGAGCACGGCAGGGAGCTGGAGGATCACACCGCCCCAACCGCCTCACCCCTGCCGAGTCCCCCAACAGGACAGAGTAGCAGCCACCAGAAGCAGCGGCTGGAAAGCACACCCCGCCCTGGCTACCTTCCCTCACCCTTTCACCTCCCGTCTCAGGTTCCCAGGAATCACTTCTCACATGAATGACCTGCACTCAAACCTCTTTCCCAGGGTTTCCATTTGGTACAATAAGCAGCAGTGTACAGTGTTGCTTGGAGTCAGGGGTGCAAAGATAAGGAGGGCCTGTGCTGAACAAACCCATAACCTAACAGGAGAAGCGGTTTATTTTTTTTAATGTAAAAACACAAAACTTCATTGCTTGGGGATGAAAGGGTAAAGCAACAAACCGACTAAAAGATCAGTGAAGCCCTATAGGTGACTCGTTCCACCCCAACCCCCACAAAGAGAGAGTTCTGCTCAGGAGTCAGAGGTGATCGGTGCAGTGATGGGAGTGGTCCATGTTCACCGCTCTCCAGGAGAGACCCCTGACTCCTCCTACTTAACTGTCGGCTTTACTTCTTACATGTAGGTTAAGAAGAAAGTTAAGTTTTCCTTCCTCCAAAGAAAGAATTCTCATGTACTATGGAAAATACGAAGGGAGAAAAACTATTAAGTTCTTGACTGTGTGTTAATAAAATTATTTCTAAGTCTGTTTTGACCTTTTTCTGTTCCGATGAGATCCTTACAGGTAGAAGCAGGTACTAAGACCAAATCTTTCTTATAATTATGATGAACTGCTGACATTTTCATTCAAAACTTACTTTTTAAACGTGAAGTCCTCTGTACATTCAGCTCTGTCAACACTGTGAACCAGGAATTTTCTCAGAATCAAACAAGAAACCTATGGTTAATTTAATTCTGCACCCTCCCTAATTGGCAAGTATTTCAAGAAAGGCAGAACAGCAGCAGAATTCCTTCTCTCAGGAAAGGAGTCTCCTGGAGAAGGAAATAGCAACCCACTCCAGTATTCTTCCCTGGAAACTCCGTGGACAGAGGAGCCTAGCAGGCTACAATCCATGAGGTCAGAAAAAGTTGGACACAACTTAGCAACTGAATATGAAATAGGTAAACCATATGTTACATCTTTCCAGTGCGTTGTTTTCCCTATGGGAAATGATCTGGTGTTTTCACATTGGTTGCATGTCCTACGTACTTAGTGTTAAGTTGCTCGGGTGTGTCCAACTCTGTGATTTCATGGTCTATTCGTGGAATTCTCCAGGCAAGAATACTGGACTGGGTAGCCATCCCTTCTCCAGGCATCTTCTCAAACCCAGGGATCGAATGTGGGTCTCCAGCATTGCAGGCAGATTCTTTACAGTCTGAGCCACCAGGCAAGTCACTCACCTCTATGCACTTAATAGCAATACAAATCTAACCACTTCCTTCATTATATAAATTTCTTCAAAAGCTTCAAGTACTTTGGTGTTTTGTTAAGTGTCTTCTTGCAGACTCCTGGACTCTTCTCTAACAATGTGGGTTTGGTGTTCTCTTGGCCTAGGTCTCCGCTGCTGTCACCCTCAGGACGCCTTCAGGACTCCTGTCCACTGTTGCATCTTCTGATTCCTAGACCTCATGTATATATTTGTTTCAAAAAAGCATTTTTTTAAAAAGAGGACATTCTCCAGTATTTTTCCAATAAAAAGAGTTTGGGAGATGAAAAACAGGAAAAAGAGTACTAACAGGTATAGGTAAAGGGCGCCACTGTACTCAAGACATCTTCTCCAACATCTCAGGTATGCCTGGGCCTGAGGCTAGACTACTCACCCTGACCCACCAGGAACTGAGGACACAGTTGAAGGGACGTTAGCCTCAGGCTTTTCTTTCTCATTCTGCTTTAAGACGGATTTTGCTTCTTCATTTGTGGCATCCTCTTCATTAGTCACTCTGCACCAAGGAAGGAGATACCAAGTTTACAAGAGAATAAAAAGAAACAAAATCTAAGAAAAGGGCATAAGTAACAAGAAAAAAACCACTGGGATTTCTGTAAATTCTAGCTGCCAAAACTTCATGATTAAAGTTCACTCGAACAGTTCTAGAGAATAGTCCCTCTCTCTGCAAAGACCAAAGACAATGAATAGCAATGAAGACCCAGGGCAACCAAAAATAAAATGAAATATCTTCACTGGCTACCACTGCTTTGACCTCAAAGGATGACTTCAAAGAAACAAAAAAAACATTGTTACTCCCCTACCTAAGTTCTTGTGATGGATCAATATTAACTCAGAGCATAAAATACAAACTGCTGAATCTCACATTCAAGACCACCCAAAATCTGGTTCTACTCTCTATCAGGCTTAATTTCTGTGCCCCTCTAGTCTCTTAATCTCACGAATCTATCTGTCACCTCCACTGTAAAATCACAAGATATCTGATTTAGGTCATACCTGAATGGCCGAGTCGTTTTTGGTATTATCTTCAACTTAAGCCTGAACTTTGCAATAAGGAGCTTATGATCTGAGCCACAGTCAGCTCCAGGTCTTGTTTTTGCTGACTGTACAGAGCTTCTCCATCTTTGGCGACAAATAATATAATCAATCTGATCTCGGTATCGACCATCTGGTGATGTCCATGTGTAGAGACGTCTACTAGGTTGCTGGAAAAGGGTGTTTGTTATGACCAGCCTGTTGTGGTGACAAAACTCTATTAGCCTTCGCCCTGCTTCATTTTGCATTCCAAGGCCAAACCGGCCTGTTATTCCAGGTATCTCTTGACTTCCCACTTTTGCATTCCAATCCCCTATGATGAAAAGGACATCTATTTTCGGTGTAATTTCCAGAAGGTGTTGTAGGTCTTCATAGAACCGGTAAACTTCACCTTCTTCAGCATAAGGAGTTGGGGCATAGACTTGGATTACTGTGAGGTTGAATGGTTTGCCTTGGAAACGAACTGAAATCATCCTGTCGTTTTTCAGATTGCACCCAATTATTGCATTTCGGACTCTTTTGTTGACTATAAGGGCGACTCCATTTCTTCTAAGAGACTGTTGCCCACAGTAATAGATATAATGGTCATCTGAATTCAATTCGCCCATTCCCGTCCATTTTAGTTCACTGATTCCTAAGATGTCGATGTTTATTCTTTCCATCTCCTGCTTCACCACATCCAATTTACCTGGATTCATGGATCTAACGTTCCAGGTTCCTATGCAGTATTCTTCTTTACAGCATCGGAGTTTACTTTCGTCACCAGACACATCGACAGCTGGCTGTCCTTTCCACTTTGGCCCAGCAGCTTCGTTCTTACTGGAGGTGTTAGTATCGGCCCGACGCTCTTCACCAGCAGCATGCTGAACACCTTCGGACCTGCGGGGCTCATCTTCCGATGTCCTGCCAGACAGCCTTCCCTGCTGTGTAAGAAACCTGCATGTGGATCAAGAAATAGTTAGAATCGGATGGACACAGAACAACAGATGGGTTCAAAATTGGGAAAGGAGTTGTTGTTTAGGCCCTAACTAGTGTCCAACTCTTGTAATCCCATCAAGATGGCAGGAACTTCATCTGTTCTCATTTAGCTCTACCTTACAGATCTAGTCTCATATTATAAGTTTAAACAAATGAGCAGGAGGAAACTCTAGGTATGTGCCTCTCATCCGCAACAATCAAGAGTATTAAGCTTTTATTGTTTTTCTACACTAGTAAAAAAAAAAAAAAAAAACCTATGAATCAACAGAAAAAAATAACAGTAAGATGAGAAAATAGTATAAGAATCAAACTTTTCTCCTAGTACTTTTATTTGTGACCTGACTTCAAAGGTTTTATTGGGGCTTATACTTCAAAGTTAAAGGAAGTTATAAAGGGAGAAATAGCTAAAGTCACCATGCACGGCAAAAATTTAAGTCAAACCAAGTATTTAATGCTTAACTCTTACATTTTCTTGTTTCCATTCAGTCAACCATATCACACTACCCCCAAACTATTACCATCTGTGAAAGGACCATTCTCATGTACCCGGACACAGGAGCCACTGTTTCCCTTGGGGCTTCCAAGGTGGAATCGGCCCTGCCAACGCGGGAAACATAAGAGACTCGGGCTCGATCCCTGGGTCAGGAAGATCCCTGGAGGACGACATGGCAGCCCACTCCAGTATTCTTGCCTGGAGAATCCCATGGACAGTGGAGCCTGGCGGGCTACAATCCATAGCATTGCAAAGACTGAAGTACTGTTTTCCTTGAGTTCAAGTGTTAAGTCTTTCAAAACATTAAGAGAGGTTGGAATGAGAACAGATATCTAACACCACTGAGAAAGATGTTTCTTTTTAGGTGGTCCAGGGTTAAGAATCCTCCGTGCAATGCAGGGGACAACGGTTTGAACCCTGGTCTAGGAAGATACCACATGCTGCAGAGCAACTAAGCCCGTGCTCCACAACTACTAAGACTGCGCTCTATAGTCAGAGCTCTGCCTCAGAGGAGCCGCCACAGACAGAAGGCCGCACACCACACCAGAAAGGAGCCCCTGCCCACCCCAACCAGACAAAGCCCGAGTGCAGCAAGGAAGACCAGGGCAGCCAACGAATACAGCAATTAGTAGTAAACAAGAGACATAGTAAAAGAGAGATGTGCTGTTTTAAAGAACTAGTTTTGTCACGTTACCTGACTTCTTCACCAGCAAGAGGTGATTTGGTGAGTTTAACTTCTTCTGCTTCTTTAGGTTTCTCTAGCTCTTCCGCTTTGACCACATGACTTGCACTTGTCTCTTCAGTCTCCTCTCCTGTCTATGAAAAAGGGAATGCAGTAAGTTTCATATTTGGATGAAAACTGAAAGATCCATCTAAATATATTGTTTCCGGCTAGTCTTAACATGTATTTCCATCTTTAAGTACTCACTGAAAACTGATTTTCTCTCAGAGAAAGCTTTGCTTTTCACTTAGTAGAGTTACTATTAAAAGACAGCTACCTTGATTTTTGCTGAAGCCTCACACCTTAGTTTGTAAATTGAGAAAATCTACCTAGGGAACTTCTGGCATTTATGAGGAAACATTCATCCTATTCACCTATAAACTTACTTTGCTTTGTGTACTCGGAGGCAGTTCTGATTTTGGTTCTACATCACTGACGGAGCTGGCCAGCACTTCATCCTCCTTTCCCCTGGCATCCTCTGACTCAGCGCCTTTTTCCCGTTCTGCAGCTGCATCTTCCTTTTCACTAATATTCCCTCCAGATTCCCTGTTGGCATCCTCCTCCTCCTCTTGGTCTAGTGAGAGGCGACCTTGTTTTCTCTTCCTGATCACCAACAGTCACAAAGAAGAGAAGACAAACAGGCAAAACAATTTGTTATCCCTTCCTGAATTCCAAACATAATGTTGCAAACCTAAAAAAACTCTTAAACTGGGGACTAGTGATTAACATGCATGATACAGTGAGTGGGAGAGATAAGCTGTGATTTTGTGGAAGAAATAAAAAGAACTGGATTCCTACTGTAAGGATTTTCCTAAAACGCTTAGAATCAAATATACTGTTCTAAGTTAGGATCAGCTATTTTTACCAAGAAAACACCCAAAATCACCTTACAAAATCAACTGGTTCAAAGAGAGAGCTCTAAGAACAAACAAATGTCAGCTACTTGTGACTTTTTAAAAGTCATTTCATTTGAAGGACAGAGATTGAAGAGAACGTTAGATTTCTACACACTGCTTTTGCCTAGAGTTCTGAGGGGGTGAGGTACAGGGAAGACTTGTATCTTCTGTCTGAAGCTGGAAAGATGGAATACTGAAAAACTCAAGGACAAAAGCACTGGGCTCAAGACTTAAAAGAGTAAATGCTTAAGACTATTCTGGCTACAAGGAAATCATGCAATATTCAAAATACTTTTTTACAATCTACTTTTTGTTTCAATGCTCAGAAGACAGAAACATCAGTTACAGAATAAAAGACAGATCTGATTTACAAATGTACATGTGTACGAAGACACACACAAGCGGTGCAGCCAAATAAAAAGACTTTTAATTGAAAATTCATTTTAAGTCAGGTGCACTTATTAATTACACATCGAGTTTTTAAAAAATTAAAGCTCAAGAATTTTTAAAGCTTTCCAGAGAATAAGAATGTAATTCCAAAATACCACAAAATGTTCCCCTCAATGAGAAAAAGGTTAGAAACACTGGCAGCAAGAAACATATCATCGGGTCAACCCCATCAATCTCAATGGTTGTAACAGCGGCCCATGACTTCAGGGCCTTGAGGGCAGCATCACCTGGCCAGAACGCTCTCAGCCTTTCTTTTTGTCCCTTTGGTTTTCTGTGTCTCTTCTTCGCCATCCACTTCATCTTCCTTCATTAATTCATTTATATCATCTTCATGACACTCTCCACCTGAAATCACGTAACAGGGTGGTCAGACAGACAGGAATAAAGGATTTTCACATTGAAATGACACATTTTCATTAAGAAAAAAAAAAGTCTAGTACTTTCCCTTGTTCTTCACCAGACTAAAATATCATTTTCTGAGGGCTGTCCTCGTTTCTGAAGACTAGGCTACGTTCCCCCAGTCTAGGCCTCCAAGACAGTCCATATTTTTCTCCTGAACTCACTCCATTTATACTTAATGTCTGCAATTCCTGCTGTGCTCCACACACTATGAGGACACAGCTGCACAAGTCTTTAGCAGTATATGCTGACTGAATAAACAGAAATTCCAAATCTACTACTGTACTTGTCAAAAAGAAACTGATGTTTCCACCTGATCTTGGACATCTTTCAAACTAACCAAAAGATACCTTGTCTTATCAATAAAAGAGGTTTAGAAAAAGGCTTAAAGACTTCAAGCTAGACATAACAGAAACAAACACATCAATTTCCCATCTTCAGACACTGACATTCAGGGTCCCGAACAAGAGTATTGTTTGGATGCCCAGTCTGACCACATTCTATGGGTAACAACCAAAAGATCCTGGTACACATAGATTCTACCAAACCACCAGATTTTGTTATTACTTCACTTAAGCTTTTACAGAAAGTATAATATACCCCAAAGCACACAATATAATGTAGAGATCAACGAAATTATACAAAGTGAACACACTTGTATAACTAGATCCAGCTGAAGAAACAGAACATGACTAGCACTGCAGAAGCCACCCGGGCCCTGCTGCAATCACTAGGCACCACCCACATCCCACAAGGAACCACATTGTCAAGTCTAACATCAAGGAGTAGTTTCATCTGTTTTTGAGTCTTAAGCAAAAAGCCTACAATATGTACTCTTGCCTCCAGCTTCCCCCACTCAACATTCTAAGTCATGCTTCCTTACATGGAGCTGTAGCTTATTCACTGTCATCCCTAAATATTATTTCATTGTATGACTATACCATAATTATCCATGCCTGCGTTATGGACATTTGGTTTGAGACCATTACAAAGAGTGGTATTTTGAATATTTCTCCAGATCCATTTAGTTTTTAAATGTTTAACTCACGACGAACTAGGACCACCAAACACTCGAGGAAAGCCTCTAATATCAAAGGCAAACTGAAAACAAACAGAAAGGAAATCAGAGGAAACAAAAAAAGGGGGGAAAAAACACCCTATATAATTAAATCTCCTCAGAGGCATCCACAAAAAAAGGATGACTAAAAGAAATTAATTAGAAAAAAACTATTAGAAAACTCTTAAAAACTACCAACATGACAGAAGTTTAGGGGAAAAAAAAAACCCAACAAAACAAAGATAATGAGAATGAGCTAGCCATAGGAAAATCTGTGAAATGAGCATTTGAGGTCAACAGAATAGTCAATACATGGGTTCTAAAACTAAATCAAAGTTGGTATCCTAGACAGCAAATGGACATGAGTTTTTGAGTAAACTCCGGGAGTTGGTGATGGACAGGAAGTCCATGGGGTCACAAAGAGTCAGACATAACTGAACTGAATATAGAGTATAAAAAGGCAAAACTACAAGGAAAAACAGAAAACTAAGGAAAATCACTATTGGTAAGCGTCAACAGAACACAGGAGAACACAGTGGGATAGGCAGGGACAGAAGCAAGAGTTCTCTGTTTATCTCTCTGTAGAATTCAGAAAACCCCTTAAATTAAGCAAAGTTTAAATAAACAAACATAATCATCAAAATGATAACACAACACACTAAGAAAGGGCATTGGAGACTAACGTCTCCACGGGCTTTACAGTATTTTGACTGCATAACCTTAGCAAAATGCATTCTAGAGACAAAAAAATGTTCTATTCCTATTAGTAATAACAGTGTTGGTATTTTGAAAGTATTTCTTTTGTATTACAGGTAAAAGCAAGGAAGTTGTTCTGCTAATCATATTAGGAATATAGACCTTCAGCACATGAGAAATGACACACAATTATAAAACCACCTTAATGAAATTAAGTGAAAGCAAATGTTAAAATTGAATTTAAAATTTAGAACTCTTTTTAAGGTATTTTTTAGCTCTGTTTACTGAAACAGAATAGGAGCAATATCACTCTAGTTGTTCAGTCACCAAGTCCTGTCCAGTGTTTTGTGACAGCATGGACTGCAGCACAGCAGGCCTCCCTGTCTTTCACCATCTCTCGAGTTTGCCCAAGCTCATATCCATTGAACTGATGATGTCATCCAACCATCTCACCCTGTTGCCCTCTTCTCCTGCCTCAATCTTCTCATCATCAGGGTCTTTTCCAATGAGTCAGCTGATCGCACCAGGTTGCCAAATTATTGGGGGTTCAGCTTCAGCATCAGTACTTTTAATGAGTATTCAGGATTGACTGGTTTGATCTCCTTGCAGTCCAAGGGACTCAAGAGAGTCTTCTCCAGCACCACAGTTCGAAGGCACCAATTTTTTAGTGCTCAGCCTTATTTCCCAACTCTCACAGAATTGAAACATTTATCTTTTTTCCCTCTACCTGGCTGATCCTACCAGTACCACATGCTTGTCTCAAAGATTAATCCATACATAAGCATGCATGGTCAGTACAATGAAACTGCAAAGAGCTCACTGACTCAGTTATGGCTTCTTTGGTCGCTTGATTACTGCAACTGGATTACAAGCAGTTACACTAATCACTGTTTAAATTTGTTCTTTGTTTTCAAATTGCGCTTTGTGTCCCCAGCTGCACTGTTATTGTCAATGTTAATAGCTGCATTACTTATATCCTATTTAATTAATAAGAATGCTGTCTCCTATAATAACCAATGTGTAATCGGGCCTCAAACAAAACTTCTATGGCTAAACATTTTGAGAAAATCACATTTATAAACATAAAATAATTGTAATAGCATAATTCTAGGTATGGTAAGGAGCAACAAGGGAAAATGTCTCCTGGATTATAGTCAAGACAGAATCCAGAGAAATTTTAATTATTCATGGAGCCTGGTCCAAAATTTAACACCTGGAGGGGCACATCAAGAATTTTTGTCTAAACTGGGATAAGCCTCCCAGTGTTGTGGGACAAAAGCTGTTCATGGACAATCTCCCAAATATTGGTCAAATTCCTGATCAAGAGGGGAAGACTTGAGAAATGAAATCAGCAACTGCAGCCCTTCAATGTGAGTAAATGAGCCCTGAGGAAGAGGAATACCTAAAACCTAGCTGGCATCAGACTGCATAGACTCCTTTTGGTGAACCCTGAGGAAACTGGGAATACAGGATTACAGGCTCCCAGAGAGGTGATGGACCTACCGAGGAAATAATTTTAATGAGCCCTCTTGCATCTCGCCATACATAGAAAAGTGCTGACTTTCTTAAACTGAGATACTGTCTCTTGGATGTGAAGTTCAGTATCTCTACGTCAACAAGGATAAAGTAGACACTTTCCAAAGAGGAACAAAAAGAAGATAAATCTCAACATTCAGAACACTGGCGCCAAAGGTGGACACTCCAGCAAGATCCACTGACAAACAGAACGCATGCTCTCTTTCCAAGAGGCAGAGAAGCCAATTCTAATTCCTTAATCTTGGAAACTGTTTCTTTGCCTTCCTTTTCGTTGTTTTTGTTATTACAATCATATCCTAACAGCCTACCTCAGAGGACCCTAGAGTAGGACTGACTGAGCGACAAACACTTTCACAGGACCCTGCCTGCCCCCTGCCTGACTATGAAACTAAAAAGCTTTTGTTCCGCTCGTAGAGATAATCGGACCCCACTCACCTGTGAATAGCTTAAAAAGAAGAGATGAATACACCCCTTCCAAAGGCTGGCCCTTCCCAAAGATGCTTTTCAAGACTGAACACCCTTTTCACTTTGCTTCCTCACTGCCTCTCCCTATTCTGTCCTTTGGCTTTAGTTCCTCATTGCTTCTCTCTCGCCCTCTCTCTCCGATTTTATAAAACAACCTGGCATCCAGACCCCAACAAATTAAGTTACTATGACAAGTTAAGAATGCCAACTTTTAAAGTTGTATTCCTTGCCTCAACACCTCATCTCTTGGATTCATTGGCCTGTCCTTTGACAAGCAGAGTGAGCTTGTACTCAGTATCAGATTCTTTACCACTGCACCACCTGGAAAATCTTCTGGAATTTAAGTCCATCCCAGCTACTATTTAGGTGAGTAACTTTAGGTGCCTCAGTTTCTTCATCTGTAAAATGAAGAGCATAAAAACATGGACCTGGTAATGTTATGTGATTGAGCTAGTAATGAAGTAGCAATGGAAAGTCCTTAAAACACACAAAAGGCATCTATGAAAAACCTACAGCAAACATACAAAGAACAGTAAAGCAATCATGTTTTCTCCTTAAAATTGGGAACAAGGCAAGGATGTGAATGCTCGCCACTCCTATGCAACACACACTGGAACTATACCCAGTGAAATAAGGCTACCAAAAGAAAGAAAAAGTATGCCTACCGCAAAAGAAGAGATAAAATGGTTTCCATACACTCACAGTATGATCTATCTTCGGGGGTAGGGAAGGGTAAAGGTGGTCTTGGAACTGTTAATTTTAATGGTAGTTACATAAATCTAATAAGCATTTCTCAAAAACTCACAGAACACTGTAAGAGTAAATTTTACTGTACAAAAGTTAAAAGTAGAACTATTTAGAGCATCATCATTATTATTGACATTTATGAAGTGGATTTGTTGAGAGAGATACACATTCCATAGACAGAATGCCAACCATCTCCAAAGGAGAAAGGGGCCCCAGGTAATGGGGCCATCTTGGAAAGCAAGAGCGGTCATGGGAGAAATCCACAGGGTATGGGCCATCTCAGAAGGCAAGAGGCCTGAAAGCATTATTAATATCTATAGGACATTAAGACACTGCACTCATGAAACAAGAATATGATGTTATATAGAAGTTTTCAAACAAAAAAAGTTCTCAAAATTAAAAATATCCAAGGGCTACATCTTGATGCCCAACCCTGGTTATGAGGACAACAAGAAAACAGATCACATGTTTCCCAGTGGCTTCTGCAAGTTTCTGGTCTACAACATCAAACAGCTTGAAGGGTTGCTGACATGTGACCAATCGTACTGTGTGCTGTGACTGCTCCCAACACCTCCTCTAAGAACCTCAAAGTAATTGTGGAAAAAGCAGCCCACCTAGCCATCTAAGTCACCAACTCCAATGCCAGGCTGCACAGAGACGATATTTACGGATAGCTTATGGAAGGAGGAAAAAAACTCAAAAGAAAAGCGGAATGTTAAAATACTGAAATATTCTCATAAAGCCAAAAAAAAAAAAAAAGAAAGAAAATTAAAAGTTAGTAAGGAGGATAAAAATAGAAAAAACAAAGTATCAGTCCATAAGGTAATATGAGTCAATATATAAATAATGATGATTACCGAAAAAAATGAAGACAACTGTCCCTCCCCAAATTTAAAAAGTTACAGAAGGATGGATATCACTGCAAAATATCAGAAACAAAGACAAGATTCTATCTATCACCGTCCAGAAACAAACATTTTATATAAATGAGTAAAAACTATCAACAAGAGACTTTTTAAAATAAAAACACTGGAAACTTAGAAAATAATGGGACAAAAACCTTCAAAATTCACATTAAAAAATTATTATAGAACACAAAATTCCATACCAAACTACTAATCGTGCCTGAGGTCACCTGGTTATTTTTAGTGATGGTCTCCAAAAAAAAAGATTCCATCATGCAATTCTGTTGAAAAAGTTATTTGATGATTTATCCTCATTTTGGTGGAACATGCCAAGAAAGAAGACATCATGGGACCCAAGAAACAGGGAATCCAAGAGAAAAGGAAGATAAATGGAACATCCAGAGAGGCGGTTATGATGATAGATCTTAGTTTTAAAACTGATTTAAAAAAAAACAAAAAAAAAAACAAGCCAAAATGGAGCAGGTCCGAAACAAAGAGGGACTTCAAAATAAAGGATGATTAATAAATCTAAATATGTTGAGAGGTAACTCAAACAATTTTCAAAGTTCAGAATCGAATCAGTAGTACGTATATAGATGACTAAGCAACAACAAAATGAAAATTATTCACTACAGAGAAAACTAGTGGAGCAAAAACCATTAACACCGCGGGATGTTTACAAAGTCATTACAACAACAAAAAAAGAAAATACTTAAATATTAATAGTCTAACCCAAACTGAGATAGGAACACTGGCAGGCTGGGGAGGTGGGAAAGGTCTGAAGGTGAAAAAGTGTGTGTTGGCAGAGAGGGGAAAGACTGAAGGAGGCGTTAAAAGAAGACCTAACATGAATAGGTTAAGTCAACAGTCGACGGAAACACCAAATTTTACAAGAAGAAAACAGTTCCTGCTAGCGAGGACTGACAGGGATGAGAAGTTGATGGAAATGGTTCAGTTTCAAAATAAGCCTTTCAGAAATATCTGACTATTTTTAAGCAGGCTCATGGTAACTTCGATTAAAACGAAAATTAGTTTTTAAATGATCACAATGGACGATACGGAAAGACCAATGTTGGTGCAGTGAATCTTAGTGATTATGGGCTCCCCCCGACGCTCAGTGGGTAAAGAATCAGCCTGCGACGTGGGAGAACACTGGAGACTCCGGTTGGATCCCTGGGTCAAGAAGATCCCTTGGAGGATATAATGGCAACCCACCACCCTATTTCTACCTGGGAAATTCTACGGACAGAGGAGCCTAAGGGGGCACAAATAATGGGATCCCACTGAGTCGGACCCACTTAGCGATTAAGCACACACATAAACAAATGATAATGGTAACTCAGAGCGAGACTGGTGAGGGAGTGATCAGAAATGAATCTTATTTGTAGACTCAAACAGAATTTAATGACTGGTTGGAGCAAAAGTGAGAATAAGGACAACTGCCAAGGGTTTTTTGTTTTGTTTTTATCCTGAGCAATTGGGCGGGCAGATACATCTAATGAAATGGGGAGCCTGGGGAAAGTGCAGGATGGCGAAGGGGTAGCAATGGGTGACATTTTGGCCCGATTCTATTTTAGAAGCATATACAAAAACAAAACAAAAAGGTCCGAAAGGAGAACCATGAGTATAGAGGTTGCAAAGAAGTAAAGGACATCACTACGTGGACTTTTTAACCAGATCCCTTTTGAGGACAAAGTGAAGACATATATCTGGGACGTGATGCTAGCTACCAATTCCTTGGGGACGGAAGGTCTGGGGATAAGACTGCCTTTCAGAAGAGTTCAGGGTCGCTAAGGGTACGCAATGCCAGACCGCCGTCAGACTCCGAGGTAGGGTTCTCACGCTCCGAATGGGGAGACGGCCGAAGCCAGGCCCCGAGAAGCAGCTGCGCGAAACGTCGCCGAGCACACAAGCCGAGCCCAGGGGACCGCGCTGGGCGGGCAGGCGGAAGAGGACGCCGAGCCGCTCGAGAACACGCCCGCCGGGCCAACGCACAATCGGCAAAGCGTGCCTCTAGCGAGGCGCTGGGCGGGGCAAGCCGCCGTTCGCCTCAGGTAGAGTCGCTCACCCAACGGCACGCAGTCCTCGTCCTTCGAAGTGGAAATGTCTTTGGAGTCGAATTCCTCCATGTCGCTGTCGCACGAAGCCCACAGGGACGCAGCAGGGACGTCCAACAGCAAAGCTCCAGAAAGGACCGTAGACTTGCAGCGTGGTCGATGGCGCCTGACTCCGCAACTCCCCCCAGCCCCGCGGCGTGTGCGCAGGCGCAGAGCGTACCACGTGATCGAAAGGCAATACTTCCGGGCCAAAGGCTCCGGCTTGACCCTGCTGGGGCGGTTGGAAGAACGCGGGCTCCGGCCTGAAGCGGTGCATGCTGGAACTTGTAGTGCTCAGAGCTCAGCTGTTTTGATCTGTGTATGCTTGACTTCTTTTGCCCATGAGAATACAGATTACCTTCGCTATTCACAGGTTGGTATTTTTAAATTGGCTTGTTATAACTTATTGTAACCCCTCCAAATCAATATTCCCTGTGATTTCTAGGGTTATTCGCGGACATGCGCAGAGTGAAAATTTGGAGTGAAAATTTTAACCAGCGGTGGGTTGTACCGAAGATGGATCCCACAATCCGCTGTCTTACTTCAGCTCTTCTAGTGTAAATAAATATCTTCACAGCCTCTTCAGTACTGCGTTTTTTTCATTTTTATACTTTCTGTCGGCGATTTCGCTGTTCAGAGTGACCGCCGAGCTCATTCTGTAACAGCAGGATGAGCACAGCCCTCAGCAGGCAGCAGTTGCAGTGCCTCCTTACCCGGCACCTTGTTAGTAGGCAACAGGGCTTGGTCGGCCATTGTCGGTGCCCCAGTGGGCGCCAACCACAAATGACCAACTGTCAATCAGGGATCTTTGGTTGTCCTGCCCTTCTATTGGTCAGCGCTGCAAGTTGGCCTCGCCCACAAGTAACTGTCAATGAGAGACCATTAGGAAAGCGTTTCAGCCAAGCGTCAGTGGTATGGTCATCAGGTGGAGAGTGAGCTTAAGTGGCGGGTTCAGGCCTTCTCCTGGCGGCTCTCCAGCTCCGCCTTGGCCCAAAGGGTGAGCTGGAGGGCCCGGGGAACAGCCTGGGGAGTATGTCTAAAGTGCTCCAAAGCCCTCACTAAGGCCCTCTACTAGTCTTGGCGCAGCCCTTGTGGCAGCATGAACCTCTTCCCCCATCCCTTTCTTTGCGACTTAATAGCAGTGGCTGTCTAACAGCAGTGGCTGTCTGCCTGGGCCGCAGTCTGAGAGACCTGGTCTCCCATCTGGATGGCCTAGAGAGACCTGAGGGCCAACTGGGCTGAGCACATAACTCCCCAGGGATGACCAGCTGGGCAGGGTGTGGGAACCTGGCCCTGGAGGCGATGCCTACTCAGACCTGCCTCCTCCTAGCCAGGACTGGGAACTAGCAGGGTGAAAGCTGCGCCTTGGGACCTTACCCTTTCGTGTCAAGGCAGAGAAAACATTCGCTTGTTAGTGATTTATAGGGACATCCTCACCTGACCATGACCTGGCTTAAGACAAAGGATCTAAGAAGTTTGCAACAACTAACCTCACCCCTCCCTCACCTCGTTTTTAAAGGCTCTTACTGACAGCTTTCCATAACTTTGGGGTTCTTAGAGGACACGAGCCACCCATTTCCTTGAATGAACCTGTACGAAACCTCTGTTCCAAGCTCTAAGCTCTAATGTTTCAGTGTCTCAAGGCCTCCCTGCATCTGGCACATGGAATTGCAATTTGGTAACAGTGCTGTGGTGCTGGCTTAATGTTCCTAAGCACAAGAAAGCTGTGGTGTGCTTTATGAAGAAAAATGTGTGTTAGATAAGCTTTGTTCAGGTATGAATTGTAGTGCTGTTGGCCTTGAGTTCAATGTTAATGAATAAAAAATTTGGTACATCAAGAAAATGGAAAGGGAAATTTGCCAATCCAGACGTGAAGCTGCTCTGCAGAGTGCTAAAGTGACATCCAGAGTGCACGAGGAAGATATGGAAAAGTGGCTGTTTGTGGATTCTCAAGATGACAACTGATTATAAAAGGTGCAGTGGAAAGCGTGTGAGGCTGAAAGCAAAAGAAATTTACCGTCATGTTACCCAAGGTCAGAAAAATGTGAAGCCCTCCTCTGCTAGCGCTTTGCACATTTCAAAAGGTGACAAGATATGAACAGTGTTAATCTTGCCAGTGAGGCAAGTTCTGCAGATGAAGAGGCTGCAGAAGAATTTAAACAATACTTGCTAAGTGATATACAGGAAAAGGGTATGTGGAAGAGCAGGGTTTTGGTGCTGTTGAAGCTGGCTTATTTTACAAGGACATTTGCAAAAAGAACTTACATAAGGCAAATGGCCTCCAAAGCCCCTGGCTTTTAATCATTCCAGAATTATGCAACCCTACTTTTTGTGCACCGATGCCAAGAGTGACTTTTTTTCTTTTTATTTGTGAAATTATGAAAGTATGATAACACTTGGAAAATACAGAACAAACTTACATATATTTCCACTATTAATATATATTACAATTGTTTTTAAGTAGATGAATTAAGAATTTAGTTGGAATTTCATTATCAAACTCAAAAATTAATAGAAAGTATAGGAAAGACAAGGATATACTAAACGTGAAAAGCACTATGAGCCTATTCAACATAATTAAGATTTATACAATTTTCACACAACATTAGGATACAAATTCAAGTTCCCATATACTATAAACTAAGAAACACTGGAACATATCCAAGGACATAAAACAAGGTGCAAAAATTTAATGGTCCAAAGGTACTGAAATCATACACAGTCTATTCTCTTATCATTGTGGAATTGTGTTAGAAATCAATATCAAAAGGTATTTAAAACTCACTCACATATTTTCAACTGCAATGTGGTATTTTTCAAGACTTCTTTAACTTAGCCATTGAAAGCTTCGATAGAAGACTGAAAAAACAGAGGGTGATTGCAGGGAAGCATTTAAATGAGAAATTAATAGCAAAATTGGAAATTAGTATCAAAGATGCTTTATCCCATGCATTTCAAAATTAAATGTTGACTTTTAAATGATGGATGTATCTAAGATGCCGTACAAGGAAAATTAGAAAATATTGATCATAGAATAAAAATGAAGAGAATTTACCAGAATTTGTTCCCTGCAGCTGAAGCTGCTCAATGCAATTAAATACACTGTGGAGTCTTGAATATGGAATGAAAAAAACAATCGACAGTAACATAAAATTTCGTGAAATTTGAAAACATGTACAAAATACCGTAGCATGTTAATTTCCTGTTTTTTTTTAAAAAAAAAACATAATTTCTTATAAGTTTCAAGCCTCAATTCAATTTCTTTTTAAATCACCAAGATAATAAACTTTCTAGACTGTCAGCAGTAATACTAGATGTCAAAATACATGGAACTATATCAAAGTTTTGACTGAATGTAAATTAGAAATCTAGCATTCTACTCATACTAAGACAAACAAGTGGAATCAAAATGTGATAAAACTTTTAGCTATGTAAAAAGTCTTATGTTTTCTAAAATACGTTATACATACTATTTATATATATGTATATAAAAGCTTTTCTACTATGCTTCATGAACTTTGAGAGAACAGCAACAAAAGAGATGGATAAACTGGGAACCATAAACAAAATGAAAAGGGGGCACCAAATATGAAATAGAAAATGTGAAATAAACTAGATTAAAGTAAAACATCATATATAGTCCAGTTGTTTTTAAACATGTCTGCTCATTAGAAACACATCTGAAGCTTTGGAGACAAAAAGCAATGCCTGGGCATTTCTATTTTTCAAAACACTGCCAGATAATTCTGGATTTTAAAAAGTGATTTCACGTTTTTCTGTTAAATGGTAGTTTCAGTGATAAAGAATTCCATTTTCTGTTGACCAATCACAATACAATGGTATGAAGCAAATTAGTTACGTAATCACAATAGTAAAAGTTGTTTTCCAGTTTTCAAAATAGCCATACAAAAAAGAAAGGATACTTAGAATTGCAAGCCACAATGGAAACTATTAACCTAACAATATAAAATTATTACATATAATTTGGGGGTTTTAGTAGAGTGATGTGTTAAGTGGAGGCTCACATGCACGTTTTCATCCAACCATCCAGTCTATTATTTGGTTAGTGTATTTAACCTATTTACATTTAAGATAACTACAATTTATATTTAAGGTTAAGTTACATAATCAAATCCAGGTCGCTTTCAAAGTCAGATTCCCTGGGGATACCCAGTCCCTTGGCCTGATCCCCATTCTGGGAAGCCTGCCGTGGGACTCAGAACCTTTACAATAGTGGGAGAACATCTTTGGTATTACCATTCTCCAGTATCTGGGTCACTCAGCTGGCGGGTGTGAAATTTGATTTTATCATGATTGCATAACCCCTACCATCTTGTTGCAGCTTCTTTGGACATGGAGTACAACGGCAACTTCAAGTGCAAACCCCTACTGCTGTACAGAGCTTCAAGTTTACAAGCACTTAACCTTAACCGGAAAAGTGTGAACCATTTGCAGTCCATTGGAGGTGGAACAAAAAAGGTTGGATGACATCTGATTGATTCCACAGCTGTTTCAAACCAGAAGTTGAATAGTAACTCTAGGGCAACTTCGGCTTCAAGATTTTGTTAAATTTTGGATAATGCCCTAGTCCACTGCTATGAAGAACTAAAAAATGCCCACCCCTATGTAGAAGTTCTTTTCACACCCCCAAATACTAAGTCTCTCATCCAGGCCCTGGATCAGGGCATAAATGTCTTCAAGGCACAGTATACAAGGGAGCTTTGTAACAAGGCTTTCGAAGCTCTCAAAGCCAACAAGGAAACCACCGTGATGGACGAACTAATGGAAGTCAGTCACTATGCCCAATGTGATTGTGTTGGCACAGCCTGGGACACCAAGCATAAGCCTGTAACTGTTGGAAAAATGTTTGGCCAGGCTGTGTGGAAAATTTAGAAAGCTTGGAAGATGCTGCAGAAAGAATGAACAGTGTAAAAAACAATGGATGCTGCACGGCAAATAAGTGAAGGCTGCGGTGACATGAAGGAAACTGTGGGGGAAATTTTGGCAGAGAAAGCAAGACAGTGATTATAGTCAGCCGAAGAGTCCAGGAATTGTCCCTCTTATAGCAGCCAAAGTAACAGAATGGAACTTTGCCTTGAAACAAATTTTCAGTGACATGGAAGGGTGTAAGCCTATCCTTGATCCTCAGGATAGAATGATTTAAAATTGATCCTCAAATTTAAATCATTAACTTCCGGTGTGTTTGCCCCTTATGATGAGATGCTTAGAAGACATGAGGCAAAAAGCCAAGCAGACAGACTGGCCCAGTTTCTAGAGCTAATTTAGGAGGGGAAAGTGGCAACTACATCAAGTCAGAGTCAAAGCTCTGAAGTTGCACAGATGTCAGCCTGTCAACATCTTCCTCATCTGCAGAATGAGTTCCACCTCCCTCTGCAGCATGCCAGGCTTCCCTGTCCTTCACTATCTCCTGGAGCTTGCTCAGACTTGCATTCACTATCAGTGATGCCATCTAACTATGTCGTTCAGTCGCTGCTTTCTCCTCTTGCTCTTAGCCTTTGCCCTGCTTCATTTTGTAGGCCAAGGCCAAACTTGCCTGTGTACTCCAGGTTCTCTCAAATTCCTACTTTTGCACTCCAATCCCCTATGATGTTAGTTCTAGGTCTTGTAGGTCTTCATACAGTCCTTCAGCTTCTTTGGCATTAGTGGTTGGGGCGCAGACTTGGATTACTGCGAAGCTGACTGGTTTGCCTTGGAAATAAACTGAGATCATTCTGTTGTTTTTGAGATTTCACCCAAGTACTGCGTTTCCGACTCTTGTTGACTATAAGGGCTACTCCATTTCCTCTAAGGGATATTTGTCCATAGTAAACATAATGGTCATCTGAGTTCTCCCATTCCTGTCCATTTTTGCTCACTAATTCCTAAAACTGTCGATCTTTAACCTTGCCATCTCCTGCTTGACCATGTCCAATTTACCTTGATTCACAGATCTAACATTCCAGCTATATATACAATATTGTTCTTTATAGCATCACTTTACTTTTACCACCAGACACATCCACAACTGAGTGACATTTCCGCTTTCACCCATACTCTTCTTTCTGGAGCTATTTCTCCATTCAACAAGCGGTAAGAACCAAACCTCTGAGGTTGAACTGATGTATGTCAACCCGCCACTCTCCCTCATCTGCAGAATGAGTTCTACCAACCTCTCCCTTGGTTTTGGTGCGGTAAGCCAAGGTCGAAAGGACTGACCACACTGTGCACTTATCAGTATGCAGCCTGCAGCTCCATCAACAGGAAAATGTTAGGTACTGCTTTATAAAATGTTAAATGCTCAATATTTCCTTTCCCAAGACTTTATCTGCATCACTATACAGACTATGTCTCTATATGAATACTATATGTTTACTGTGAGTACTTTTATGAGTAATGTATGTTTGTAGTTTGTGTAAAACTGAAGTAAAGACATAGTAGTACAACCTCAGTGTCGTACATAACATTGCTGTCATTCAAACAACTGTTTCATTATACATATAGCATGAGGCTTCCCAGATGGTGCTAGTACCTGCCAATGCAGGAGACACAAGAAACCTGGGTTTGATCCCTGGGTCAGGAAGATCCTCATGGAGGAGGAAATGGCAACCCACTCCAGTATTCTTGCCTGGGAAATCCCATGGGCAGAAGATGCTGGCAGGTTACAGCCTACGGGGTCACAAAGAGTCGGACACAAATGAAGCGACTTAGAACGCATGCATATACTGCATATCATTATTTGCTACAAAGATTAAATACAGCATCTTTCAACACAAACACACATAAAACAAGATTATGTGCCGATCATTTGACAAATATAGTACGTCCGGAGTCCCACACATACACAACCCTGTATTTCCACTGATTATGTGTGGTGACCTTATAGACAGGAACTGTTTACTGCTGTTCCTACTGTTGTTTGTGGTGGGGGGAATACTCAATATATAAGCATTTAAAAGTTGAGTGTTTTCCAGTAACCTAGATTCCCAACTTCCTTTTAGAAACCAGAGAATCCGCCAACACAGGGCACACAATCCCACCAAGCAGAAATAGGCTGAAATTGAGGAATCCCTTTAGACAAATGTCTCCAGTTGGGAAAAATACAAATCCCAACTCCCTATAAGTTTCCTGGTTCGCTATTACCCTGTTGTCTTTGCAATAATTTACGGAGTCCTTCCTACCAAACTCAACATCTTTACCATCTCATCCACCATACTCTCTGTGCCCTGTCCAATCTTTAGTCATCACCTTTTTAGAAATGAAAAGATCCTCTTGGGAAACATGATATTGAGGCTGCTAGCTGAACTCTGCATCCTACTAGGGTGCTAGAGACATTCTGTATCTTGATCAAAGGGCTACCACTTCGCATGAGTAAAGTTTCATCATGTAAGATTTGTGCACTTTACAGTATACCTAAAATAAGAAAAAAAAAAAGAGAGAGAGAGAGAGAGAGAGAGAACTGAAAGGGCAGTATCCTGCCAGGCACTGTGTATCGGCATTGCCTGGAACTGAAGCTGTTTCCTCGTAACTGTGGGATAAGCAACCAAAGTGGCAGAGTAGAAAGAGATTTCTGGTGTCACAGAAACTGGGCCAACCTTGGCGCCTCCTCGTGTGGACCTACTACTGAAACGGTACCTTTTTTCCCCACAAACTGTTACCAGTTTTCTGCTATCCCAGCGTGAAATACAAAAGCTTTTGATGTTTACAGTCCGGAAAGCTGAATTGGTAAGATGCAAGAAGTAAGCAGTGTTTAATCAGATCTTTGGAAGAGAATGTTACTATAAACTAGCAAGCTGAACCTAAAGGAAATACAAAAACACATTTCACAACTCTTTGCGACCCCATGGACTGAAGCACACCAGGCTCCTCTGTCCTCCACTATATCTCCTGATGTTTGCTCGAAGTCATGTGTATTGAGTTGATGATGCTATCTAACTATCTCATCCTCTGCTGCCACATTCTTCTATTGCTTCAATTCTTCCCAGTATCTCAGTCTTTTCCAATGAGTCATCTTTTCAAATCACATGGCCAAAGTATTGGAGCTTCACTTCAGCAATAGTCCTTGCAATGAATAGTCAGCTGATTTCCTTTTGGATCAACTGGTTTGATCTCCTTGCGCTCCAAGCACTCTCAAGAGTCTCCTCTAAGTTATAAAAAAAATAAAATAAAAAGCTTAAAAAGTTAGAAAACCATATTACAAATATTAAATTCACTGGCCACTGAAAAAGAAAAAAACGGTTCTACTTCACAGAATTGAAAGTAATTCTTTATTGATAAACATTTATACCAGAATTAGAAACGTCAGTAGAAAAATAAAATTGAAATAATTTCCCACGGTACAAACATTTTATCATTTTGACTATATCATTTAGTGAAATAAACTAACTGAAAAGTTAAGTGACAACCAGCCAAACAGACTACAGAAAAAAGAAACGCAGGTGCACAGAACCTTCTGCATGTGGACAGCTAATGGCACCAGGACTTCACATCCCGGGAAATGGTCTCCTAGGAAAGGCTGGGTATGCACTGCAGTTGTAATAAGAACTTCATTCAAACCAGAGGAGCTTTTGGAATCAAAAGAAACATACAATTTAAAAACTTAGGAAACATAAAGGCTTAAAGATAACTATTTACATGAAACTTTTCTCCCTACTTTATTTCCTAAGTACTGTTTTCCTGTTAAAAAACAATAATAGCATAATTAGACATTTTTATCTTGGAAGATTCATCACTCATTTGTATATGGATGAAGTTAACATGAAAGACATTTACCCTGAAACTTCCATCTTAATCTAAAAATCAGCTTTTTAATGGTTAGGGTTGCTTCCTTCCAAGTCATAAAAAAAGGAAAAGTGGATATACAGCTGGGGAGAGGTGGTTGCATATCCTTCTAGAATAAAGTCAGTAGTTGGCAAAACTCCCAGAAGCTATACGTGAAAAAATATTCAAAATAAATGCCAGTATTTTTTTGATCTGAACAACCACCCCCACATGGCTACTCCGGGCTCAGCAATAAAGGAATTCACCTGTTATGCAAGAGAGTTGGTTATCGATTCTAATTAACTGGAAGATTCGCTGGAGGAGGAAATGGCAACTCACTCCAGTACTCTTGCCTGGAAAATCACATGGACATGAGTCCACAGGGCCCCAAAGAGCCGGACACAACTAAGCATGCATACAAAGAAGCAGCCTCAAGTAACTGTTTATTGGGGATCAGAAATAAAACTAAACCCTAAGAGGAAACAAACATTTCTTATCATTCAAATGATGGATCAAACATTCAGTACTCTCATGATCCATTTTATATTTGAAGTTTTTGAAAACAGAAGATAATCAAACAAGAAACAGATTAAAAAAAAAAAAAGACAACTTTCCAAATGCACTACTTTTAGTATCTTGGCTTTAAAGGAAAAATAAACATTTAAGCCATGGATCAGTATGTTCAAAATTAGTATATAGGGGTAGTGGTCCACTAAGTCAAATTCAGTTTCTGACACTGAATCAAAAAATAAATAAATTTTAGGGGAGAATACTAAGAGACATCTTTCAACAGAGATGACTGTTTCTGTATAAAATCATTTCATACAACAAATTTCTTAAACTGAAAGCTTGTTTTTCAAATCCTAGCTCACTGAACTGAAAAATGGACTCAAACTGAAGACACAAAAATTTTCTCAAAAGAATGATTTGATATTTGAGTACTGGAGAGTAATCTTGTAGAATTTGTGAAGATATTTGCCTGTATCCAACTCTTATAATTTTCCACCTATCTTAGTATATCTATCACTATTATTTTGATAAGTGGTCTAATAGCCTAATAGTTAAAGGAAATACATACTTACTTTATGTGATACTTTGCAATTTTTCTCTGTAATTGGCAATGGTGGTTTAGTTGCTAAGTCTATCCAACTTTTACGACCCCATGGACTACAGTCCTGTGAGGTTCCTCTATCCATGGGATTCTCCAGAAAAGAATACTGGAGTGGGTTGCCATTTCCTTACTTTGTAATTTTTCTCTGTGACTATCCCTGGTAAATCGATCCTCCTAGCTATTTTAATCAAGAAGCCAGAGTGCATATTGCTTTAAATCAAATACCACTGCACACAATCTCATGGGCAGTTAGCTTTGCACTCACAATGAGAACTTTCCTTCAAAAATGTCAGACTTAACGACCAGAAACTATTTTGAAAACAGATAAAAACGACTATATTTCATACAAACCAGTTCAGGTGTTAAGGATAAAGTCAGATACTTAATTGCTGCAATCCTGGTTCTTCTGAAGGTCACAGTTTTCAGGCCTTAAAATGAAAAGATAAGCATTAGAGGAAAAATTACAAGAGCTTAAATTGGGTTTGAAAAAAGTAATTCTTTCTCATCAAGGATAAAAATTCTCTTGAAGGAAAACGTAAAGGACCCAGAGGAAGGCATATCTGAAAATTAAGCTTCAGGCACTTTCTGGGAGTCATAACCAAACACTGTACAAGAAGGCTGAAGACCCACCACTAGGTAACCACATTAAGACTAGGAAATTAATAACCACTATTTCTAATTTATACTGCAAGACCCAAGAGTAAACCAAAGTCACTTAAAAAAGTGGTAACAGAATGTTTAAAGTATCTTTTCGCATGTCTCAATGAAGCAACTAAAAACATGAAAATGAAAAAATATTTTACTGCATTAAATACTTCTTTTAATAAATCAGATATTTCCTATATATTCTACCCCTGAAGACTTTCCACACCATTTGTTTGCAGCCTGCACCACATACTGATGTCTGCACTGATAAAATGTGTGCAACACACCTCAGATCTACTGAATTTTTCTTGACCCTGTTGTTTCCCAAGCAAAACTACGACTGTGCAGGTAAAACTACAACTGTGCAGGTAAAACTGCAACTCTGCAGGTAAAACTGCAACTCTGCAGGCGAAACAAACGATCAGGTTTATTGAGAAATTCAAAGTACACGTATCATAGTGCGATCTCTCCCCATTTCATGTACAAACTGTGACGACTTTTTGACTCAGGAAGACATTTCCTTGTCCTCTGTTAAGTTTCTCTGTAGTTTTCACAGAAGCTGATTTTCCTTGAATTTCACTTTACTCCTTCAAGGAGTGAGTTCATTATTCTACTAAAAGATACGTCACTGGCTGACCCACCTAGATTCCCTCTGTCGGTCTCCATGCTGCCCCAGATACTGTCCTGTGTGGACCACAGACTCTTCTTGATCCAACCTTAGTCAGGCATCTTAACCAAGTCTCAGGCTTGGCCACCATCCCTGTTGGGCCTGTTTAGTTCAGTTTTAACAAGCATCCTGCTAAATCAGTTTAAAGAGAATCACCCACCCTTGATATCTGATCACTCTTGGTTTCTGAACAATTTCCTCATTTCTCACCTTTGATGTTAAATTGATACAGGCACTATGGAGGACACCATGGAGAGTCCGTAAAAAACGAAAATACAGAACGACCATGTGACCCAGCTATCTCACTCCTGGAGATCCAAAGAAAACCATAATTCAAAGAGACACATGTGTCCCAATTGTTCACAGCAGCACTATTTACATAGTCAGGACATGTAAACAACCTGTATGCCCATCAGTAGAGGAATGGATAAACAAGATGGGGTATATCTATATGATGGAATATTACTCAGACATAAAAAATGAACAATAGAGTCACTTGTAGAGATGTGGACTGAGTTAGAGAGTATCATACAGAGTGAAGTGAGACACAGAAGGAAAAATATGACATGTCCTGTAGGTGAAATCTGAAAGGAAATGATATAAACTTACATTCACAGACTTCAAAAACAAGCTTATGTTGTGGGGGTTTGATGACTGAGGGGAAGGGATAGTTAAAGAGTTTGGCATGGACATATATACACTGATATTCTAAAAATGGACAACCAACAAGGATCTGTTACAGCAAATGAACAATGTTCAATACTGGAGCAGCCTGTATGACAGAGGAATCTGGGGGACAACGGACACATGCCTATGTACAGCTGAACTCATTCTCGGTTCCCCTCATAACACTGTTTATTAACTCCTGTATCACAATACAGAGTCAAAGGTTTCAAAAGAAAAAAGGCTATTAGCTCTAAGGATGTGACACAGGAAATACAGAAGGCAGTAAGACTTTCCTGAGTGACTCAGTGACTTAAACAAGGCGAACCTGCCAAGATGCCACTTATTCCTCTGGTTATCTTCAGAAGTATGCTCACAGTAGTTTCTAAAACACACTGTTTCCAAGTAGAATCTTTAAGCAGCAAAGCATTATTTTATGAAACACTCAAGGAAGCAAGAGGTAAAAATTATGTGACATGAAACTATTTTCTTAGAGCAAAACACATACTGAATTCTTGATACAACAAAATGAAACTAATCTGAGGTTGAAGATTCTGGTGGATGCCTGTCGCTCTGCCATGAGTCACTCTCTAAGATGTAAACAACACAATCAATCTAGTGAATGAAGAACTTTCCCTGCTCTGGTTGTTCTTCAGTTGCTCAGACGAATCCAGCTCTTTGCAAACCCATGGACTGCAGCACACCAGGCTTCCCCATCATTCATCATCTCCTCAAGTTTGCTCAAACTCACGTCCACTGAGTTCATGATGCCATGCAACCATCTCATGCTCTACGGTCCCCTCCTCCAACCACCTTCAATCTTTCCCAGCATCAGGGTCTTTTCCAAGCAGTCCTCTCTTCACATCAGGGGGCCAAAGTACCAGAGCTTCAGTCTTATATGAATATTCAGGTTGATTTTCTTTAGGATTGACTAGTTTCATCTCCTTGCTATCCAAGGGACTCTCCAGAGTCTGTCTTCTCCAGTACCACAGGTCAAAAACATCAAGTCCTTGGTATTCAGCCTTCTTTACGGTCCAACTCTCACATCCGTACATGACTCCTGGAAAAATGATAGCTTTGACAACGTGGACCTTTGTCAGCAAAGTGAGGTCTGTGCTTTTTACTATGATGTCTGGGTTTGTCATAGTTTTTCTTCCAAGTAGCATGCATTTTTTAATTTCATGGCTGCTGCCACGTCTCCAGTGATTTTGGAACCAAAGAAAATAAACTGTCCTGTTTCCATTTTTCCCCCATCTATTTGTCACAAACGGATGGGACCAGCGGCCATAATCTTAATTTTTTTGAATGCTTTCACTCTTCTTTCACCTTCATCAAAAGGCTCTTCCTCTTTGCTTTCTGCAATTACTGTGGTGTCATATGCATACCTGAAGTTTTTAATATTTCTACCAGCAATCTTTATTTCAGCTTGTGAGTCAAACAACCCGGCATTTTGCATGATGTACTCTACATGAAACTATACTATGCTAGAAACCTAAGGCAGAAGAAATTGCCTTTATTGCTATCTAGTACTTAATCCAGAGGTAACTTTCATAGTAACACTTTCAATAAATGCAAGACACACTGTTTAATAATGCCACTTACAAGCCTGTTAATCCAGGGAGAAGCCTGCAGAAGGCTAATTTCTTCTGCAGCTTAGAGCACTATTTGTCACATACAGGTTGTAACAATGAATCATGAAAGTTTTTCAAATGACACATACTACACATGATAATTACATAGTACGGACATAAAATACAGGTCATCATACATACCTATATTAATGAGCAGAGTAAATCCTAATGACATGTATTCCTTACTGTAAGTGGCAATAAATAAAGTCTGAAAGCTACTCATCTGAAGAGAATCCCCATCAAACAATATAATGATTAGAAGGCTAAAAATATGTTGCTTCATTCTATTTTATTTCTCTTAGATGACTCCAAACGACAGCTTAAAAAGTACTGGCCTAGAGCGTTAACAGTCAGTCTGGAGAACTCTGCTCCCGTTACTCTGCTCTCTCAGAGCCGCCTTCCTTGATGTTTACCCCATTTCCACTGTGGTGGCAAGCACCCAAGTCTTGTTCCTTAGATTCCTGGGTAACTACTACACGACTTCCTCCACCTAGCTGCTCCAGTGGGAGACAAATGTTCGGATGAAAAAGCAGATAAAGAGTACGGAGCAGATGTGAACACAGCCCTTCCTCACGTCCCTGCACTCACCTCCGGCCACGGCCTGAGTGCCATGGAAGCAGCTGAGCGAGCATGGCAGGGAGCTGGAGGATCACACCGCCCCAACCGCCTCACCCCTGCCAAGTAGCAGCTACCAGAAGCAGCGGCTGGAAAGCACACCTTGCCCTGGCTACCTTCCCTCAGCCTTTCTCCCCCCGGCTCGGTTTCCAGGAATCACCTCTCACACTAATGACCCCTGTTGCAGGGGTCAATGCACACCAGTGTACACAATGTTTTGAGCCAGGGCTGCAAAAATCAGAAAAGCCTGTCCTCTAAAAACCGTTAACCTGACAGGAAAACCAACTTTCTTCTTTAATTAAAAACTTAAGAGAAAACGTCACAGATTTGCAGGGGAAGGATAAAGCAACAAACGGATTGAAAGGTTAGCAAAGCCACTATAGGTGACTTATTGTACCCCAAACACCTCAAGAAGAGAGAGCTCTGCTCAGGAGGCAGAGGTGATCAGCGCGGTGACGGGAGTCAGTGGCCCATGGTCACCGCTCTCGAGGTGAGTGCCCTGACTCCTCCTACTTCACTGTCACCTTTACTTCTCACATGGAGTTTTAAGAATGAAAATTTTCCTTCCAAGTAAGGAATTCTAGTTTTCATCTCTAGATAACTCATGTACTATGGAAAATATGAAAGGAGGAAAAATTATTAAGTTCTTGACAATGTGTAATTAAAATTAACTGTAAGTCATCTTTGACCTTTTTTTTCTCCCTATGAGATCTTCAGGGTTGGAAAGCAGAGTCACTGTCCTGAAAACATCTTCTCCAACGTGGCAAGCACACCTGGGCCTGCGCCTGGACTACTCACCCTGACCCAGCAGGAAGTGATGGCACTGCCGAAGGGACACTGCACTGAGGTTCTTCTTTCTCATTTTGCTTGAAGACGGACTTCCCTTCTTGAGAAGTTTCACCCATTTCCTTAGACACCCTGCACCAAGGAAGGAGACACCAAGTTTACAAGAGGAATAAAAAGAAACAAAATCTAAGAAAAAGCAAAAGCTAACAAAGAAAAAGCAACTGGGCTTTCTGTAAGTTCTTGCTGCTGAGTATTATGATCAAAGTCTCCTGTAAAACTTCTAGACAAAGACATTTTCCCCTTGTTAATTTTATAAAGGAAACAATAGCAGATGGAAGTCTCATGTCTCTCACACCCCCTCCATCACTTTCTGTCACATGACTATCACCCTGAATCAGAGCTCACGTGAGATCACCAAAGTGAAGACTGAAGGGCTCTCCTACTGTACCTCACCCGCATATTAGTGCTCATGCTTAAGTCAAAGTGGGAACAGGGACATGGAGTAACTGGGAGAAACATACTGGCATTATTTCAAGGAGAAAAGCAACAGTAATAACAATTTAGAACACCCTAAAGACAACTCCTCTTCTATATGTAAAACAACCCAACAATGACACAATATTCCTTACGATACAAAGTTAATCGTTTTGAATGAAGCATTTAGTGAAAGAACCTAATACAAAGGTTAAACTGATTTCAGCCACAAGCAGCCTAACAGAGTCTACAAAACAGAAATGCAGGTACACAGAACTTTCTGCATGTGGACAGCTAATGGCACCTGGATTTCACATCCCAAAAAATGGTCTCATAGGGAAGGGTGGTATGCACTGAAGTTGTAATAAGAACTTTATTAAAACCAGAGCAGCTTTTACAATCAAGAGCTAACCACAATTTAAAAACCTGGAAAACATAAGGGCTTAATAATAACTATTTACATAATCTCCGTAGCTTAGCTAGTAATGTTTCATTTAAAGCAACCGATGAGTAATAGCACAACTAAACATCCTTATCTTGGAATATTTGTTGCTGATTTTTATATGGATTTATTTTTACATGAAATGCTTTTCCCTAAAATCCCATCTTAAATAATCCAGAAATTACTTTTTATGGTTGGGGCTACTTCCTTCCTGCTCATTAAAAGAAAAAGGAAAAGCCGACACGCAGCTTGGGAAGGGGGCAGTTTGGACAGATCTCTAGCCAAGTCATTTTTTGGGAAAATATCTCAGAAGCTGTGTGTGAAAAAATACAATGTTCAGGGACTTCCCTGGTGGTCCAGTGGCTAAGACTCCTCACTCCAATGCAGGGGGCCCAGGTTCCACCCCTGGGAACTGGATCCCACATGCTGCAACTTAGAGTTCACATGCCCCAACTAAAGATCCTGTGTGCTGCAACTAAGACCCAACACAGCCATACACGAAAAGTACAGTGTTCATCACAAATGCCAACATTTTTCCATGTAGGCAACCACTCACAAATAAAAACCTTTTTGAGATGAAATATTGAAAAAAAAAAAAAGAATTATTTTCAAACAATATAATGATGAGAAATCTGAAAACATGCTGTTTCAGCCAAGAGGCTATTTTTTGTCTCAGCACTCACAAAAAATATAGTTATTCTCTAACCCACTACAAACACAACAATTGAAGTGGGCAATTCCCTGGCCGTCTACTACACGTTCTACTCTGTGGCCAACAATATAAACCAGGACTTCGTCAGAATTAAATAAGAAGCTGATGGCTAATTTTTCTCTGCATCCTCCATTTTGGCAAATATTTCAGCAAAGACAGAACAGCAGCAGAATTCCTTCTCTTAGGAAAGGAGTCATGAGAGCTATAGGGAAATGGCATCCTTATAATGAAAACACCTTCTCCAACATGGCAGATACACCTGGGCCTAAGACTAGACTACTTACCCTGACCCAGCAGGAAGTGATGGCACCGCTGAAGGGACATTGGACTGAGGTTCTTCCTTCTCATTTTGCTTGAAGACTGATTTCCCTTCTTGAGATGTTTCACCCACTTCCTTAGAAACCCTGCAGCAAGGAAGGAGACAACAAGAATACAGGAGGAATACAAAGAAAGAAAATCTAAGAAAAAGGCATAAATAACATGGAAAAAAAAAAAAACCAATGGGCCTTCTATAAATTCTTCCTGCTGAGCGTTATGATCAAAGTTTCCTATAACACTTCTAGATAAAGACATTACCCCTTATTAATTTAACAAATGAAACAACAGCAAATGGAAGTCTGATGTCCCTCAAATCCCCTCCATTACTTCTGTCACATGATCGTCACCCTAAATCACAGGCCACGTGAGATCACCAAAGTAAAGACTGAAGGGCTCTCCCACTTCACCGTGCACATTAGTGCTCACGCTTAAGTCAAAGTGGCAACAGGGAGGTGGAATAATTGGGAGAAACACACTGGCATTATTTCAAGGAGAAAAGCAACAGTATAAACAATTTGTATAAACAATATAAAAACAATATAAGCAATTCTCTAAAGAAGGCTCCTGTTCTATACCTTAAACAACCGGAAGATAAACCAGCAGTGATTTGGGAGTGCAAGAAAGCTACGTGACTGAGAATCCTGTCCAATTTCAAACTGAAAAAAAATTCCCTCAATGAAACTGAGTCCTAAAGGACCAAATAAAGATTTGAATGATGCCAGAAATTTCAGATGAAGAAGGGAAATGCCTAATGCCTGCCTGTGTTACCAAGTCAGTAAAAATATCTGAAATATTTTGTTAAAATGCCAATTTGTTGGAGGGTCCAAGATTATGGTCACTGTGTTACCTGGAGTGTTCAAACAGGTCATTCAGAATAATGAGAGACAAATCCTATAAATCCCAGATTTGCAAGGGATAGAAGTCTCTCTCTTTTCTCTTGTTCCTTCTAGGGTTCTTGGGACGACAACTAAATTTTCTCACTAAGAACTATCTCACTTCTGCTCACCCACACAATTGGCACAAAATAAAGAGTTTGAGAGGTTTACACTAAGAATCTTCAGTGGCAGGGACTTCCTTGGTGGTACAGTAGATGGGAACTGGCCTGCCAATACAGGGGACATGGGTTTGATCCTGGTCCAGGACGATTCTACCTGCTGGAGCAACTAAGCCCAGGCACTGCAACTACCGCGCGCAGAGCCACAACTACGGCAGCTGTGGAGCACGGAAGCACTGGAGCGTCAGCGCACCTAGAGCTCGAGCTATCCGTGGCAATGAGAACGCCATGGACTGCAACTACAGAGGAGCCCCCTGTCTCCACACCTACAGGAAGCCTTTGGGCAGCAATGAAGACCCAGCACAACCAAGAACAAAATGGAAAAAAAAAAAAAGAATCGCCACTGGAAAACACTGAAGGGTGAATTCAAACAAACATCCTGTTACTCTCCTACTCAATTCTTGGGATGGCTCAGTATTACTCAGAGAATCAAATAAAAACTCTATAGAGCCTTCTCTATGTTATATATATAAAAATACTAAGTTTGAAAACTTTATTAGAAACGACTATACTCACTGGCCACTGAAAAAGAAAAAAAAAGATCTAGTTCACAGGTAGTAATTTTTATTCCTTAACATATATTTTATTGAAGTATAGCTGACTTACAATGTTTCAGGTGCACAGCAAGCTGATTCAGTTGTACATGTATACATATATTATTTTTGAAAATTTCTTCCATTATAGTTTATTACGAGATATTGACTACAGTTCCTTGTGCTATACAGTAAACCCTTGTTGCTTGCTGCATATCTATTTTTTAAATTAGAAACCTAACATTATAGTCATACTATGCGGATGACACCTTTAAAGCAGCTCTGAATGCAGAACTCCAAGGCACACCTATGGTCTCTCTGCATAATGCACTGAGTGTGCTCAGTCCTCTGACATTTTCAGTCCCATGAACTGCAGCCCACCAGGCTTCTCTGTCCATGGGATTTCCCAAGCAAGAATACTGCAGTGGGTTGCCATTTCCTTCTCCAGAGGAAGCAATACTTTACTGATAAACATTTATACCAGATTTAGGAATGTCAACAGAAAAATAAAATTTAAATAATTTTCTATGGTACAAAGATTTGATCATTTTGACTGCAGCATTTAGTTAAATAATCTAATACAAAAGTTAAGCTGATTTTAGCCACAAGCAGCCTTAACAGAGTCCACACAACAGAAATAAAGGTACCAGGAACCTTCTGCTTGTGGACTACTAAGGGTACCAGGACCTCACACCCCCCAAAACTGTCCCCTATGGAAGGTTGGTATGCACTGCAGTTATTAAGCAGCAGCAGCAAACCGACTGAAATGTCAGTGAGTTACCACTGGGCCACATGTGGCCCGAACGCCTCCGAAGGCTGAGGCGAGCAGTGCTGCGCTGGGTGCAGTCCCTGCTTCCCGCTCTCGGTGAGGGCCCTGACTACTTCTGCCTGCCAGCTTTACTTCTTGCATGTAGGCTAAAAAGAAATTACTCCTTCCTCCAAAGAAAGAATTCTTGTCTTCTCAGGATAAATGATGTACTATGGAAAATATGTAGGGAGAAAAACAACCGAGTTCTTGGTAATGTGCTAATAAAACTGTAAGTCAGCTTTGACCTTCCTCTATTCCTATGAAATCCTTACGGGTGGAAGCAAGTACTCCATTCAACACTTACTAAAAGTTCTGATGAACTGCTGACACTTTCATACAAAAATTATTTTTTTAAGTTAGGGCTACTACCTGTTCAACTCTGTGTCTAACAATGTAAATCAGGACTTTTTTCAAAATTAACCAAAAAAACTATGGCTAATTTACCTCTATACCCTTCATTTTGGCAAGTACTTCAGCAGAGGCACAACAACAGCAGAAAGAATCCTTTTCTCAAGAGAGAGAGCCATGAAAACTACAGGCAAATAGCATCCTTGTACTGAAAACATCTTCTCCAATGTGCCAGATACACCTAGGCCTGAGACGCAGTACTCACCCTGATCCACCAGGAACTGATGACACATTTGAAGGGACATTAGCCTGAGGTTTGCCCTTTTCAGTTTGCTTGAATACAGATTTTGCTTCTTGAGAGGTCTCACCCACTTCATTAGTCCCCCTGCATCAAAGAAGGAGACATCAAGTATATAAGAGGGTAAATAAAAAGAAACAAAACCTATGAAAAGGGCATAAATAAGGAGAACACTGGGCTTTCTATAAATTCTAGCTGCTCAGTTTCACATTTAAAGTGCACTATAATAGTTGTAGAGAATAGTCACTCTCTCTGCAAAGATCAATGCCAATGAGCAGCACTGAAAACCCAGGGCAACCAAAACAAAAATAAAATAATTTTTAAAAAGTATCTTCCTATGTCTGACGCAGGATGCAGCATGCTTGGGGCTGGTGCATGGGGATGACCCAGAGAGATGTTATGGGGAGGGAGGTGGGAGGGGGGTTCATGTTTGGGAACGCATGTAAGAATTAAAGATTTTAAAATTTAAAAAATAAAAAACTAAAAAAAAAAAAAAGTATCTTCACTGGCTATGACTGCTTTAACCTCAAAAGATGACTTCAAACAAAGAAACAAAAAAATAAAAACATAGTTACTCCCCTACCTAAGTTCTTGTGATGGATCAGTATTACTCAGAGTGTAAAATACAAACTGCTGAACCTCACATTCAAGACCACCCAAAATCTGGTTCTACTCTCTATCAGGCTTAATTTCTGTGCCCCTCTAGTCTCTTAATCTCATGAATCTATCTGTCACCTCCACTGTAAAATCACAAGATATTTGATTTAGGTCATACCTG